>NW_026623281.1:659975-712620 GCF_030028575.1 Malurus melanocephalus
GAGGGAGAGAGAGGGAGGGAGGGGGGCGCGCTCGGGGCTCGCAGGAGGCGGTTGAGCTGCAGCAGCAGGTGCCCGGGGATGCGCACGGCGCGGGAGGGGGGAAAGCTGGCATGGAAACGCGGTAAGGGAGCGTGAAATAAACATCGGGGACCGTGGCGTGGGTTTTTCCGCTGGAGGCATTCGTGGCTTATCTTAATTGACACGGGGAAGTACGGCAAKCGCTCCGCAAACACACGGTAAATTGCCGCGCATCCCAAGAACGTTCCTGAATTTTAACCCTTAGAAACAGAAATAACAAAATTACACACTTGGGGGTGAAGGGARGAAGGGGGAGCCAGCAAGAAAACCTGGATAGTCGTCTCCTGCTTTATTTTCGGATTCATGTTGAAAAGCAGAGAAATTTATATATCTATGTATGTATTCATTTACATACAAATCAAAATCTCCATTTGGCGGAGATGGTCTGCTCACTGGGTTATCTGTACAAAGTATTATGCAGATCCTCTTGACAYCTTTCCAAGGGTAAAATACAGCAGCCTTTGTGTGCGTGACATTCCCCCATCTTATCTAGTTGCTATACCAGCAGAGATCCACCATTATGAAATAGTAATCTCTTAACCTTTACTAGTAGTAGTTTCTGTTTCTGCATCTGCAGGGGGTTGTTTGTTTTTGTGTTCTATTTATGTGAAGGTAATGAGATTTTAAGTTTCCAAAGCTTTTCATGGGGCTCTCCAACCCTCTCACCCCCATTTTTTTTCATGGATTAACGCCACTGTGTTTATCTGTGAGTTTATCATATCTCCTTCCAGTCTGTTCCTCCAGTCTGTTCCTTCAAGAGACGGCTTCCTWTTCAAGAAGGGTTTAATTGAAGCCTCTCAATCGAGAAGGCATTAGYTAATAATATCGAGGTGTAAGAAAAATGCTACGTTAATTTTTCCCAAAGAAAAACAGTCACATTGCATACCTGAAGCAGSCCATTTCCAGGAGACTATTTTAACAGGGAATTAAGCTGAGGATTTCTAGATGCAGAAAACCAATCAGATTGGAAAGAAACTGCRCTGCCACAGCTGCTGCCCCTTCCCATGTCTTTACATTACCACCCTCCCCACAGCTAGAAAGCCACCTGGAGTGCAAAGCATTGTCGTGACAGGACCCAAAGCATCACACACCTTGGGTCCTGGGCTCAGGACCTTGTCCTGATGGTCATTTGYTCTGTATTCCCGTGCTGGTGTTCAAGGAGCACCCTTTTCACAGCCATACACGTACCCACGGATCCTTTTATCCATCAGCAAACACCAGGAGTGGAACGAGGGCAGGARCATCGTAACACAGGCACTTGATGTGTGATCTTCAGAAGTGCCAGGCACTTAGAGACGCTCTCACAGCTAATAGAAACTACCAACCCTGTGCACCCTGAGAGACGAGGACAATGAAGAGCAGCTGCACAGCGTATCCCAACGAAGACTTTTGCACGGTGGAATTTCTTCCATATTCTGGTCTGGCAGATAACAAGGGCAGAGTCTCTGAAACCATCACTACGACATACATCTTGCTGTTTGAGAGAGCCCAGAAGAYTTGACAGGGGCTGCAGTCTGAAAATAACATTTTCTTGCTTTATGCATTCAGGAGGCATGAGTTAAAAAGTATTAATTTGACTCAGTAGTTCTGCAGCTGAGTGCTGCAGACACTGGTTTCAAGAGCACTCCAGATGCAAACAGGATCATTAGGCACTTCTAAAATATCATCCCCATAATACTGTACCCATACATACCAAAGACGGTCCTAAAGAAAAATTCAGCAAAGCGAAGCAAGTGCACCACAAAATATAGTCTGTACATTAAAATCATTTTATTTGAACATGTTCACACAGAGTTTACACACAGATTTGGACAGGGATAGGAGATTTATTGTKATCACTTGTCAAAGGCTGGTTTTAAGTTCTGATGCTCAAAAAYTGTTCATAAACCAACCAACACATACATTAAGAGTCCTGGTTTATAAATTTCAGACTATATATTCAGGGGAAAACTTTTTGTTTTATCAGTATAAACAAAACTTTTATTTACATAAATATTACTCAGTTCTACAAACATCTATGATGAAACTCACCAGTTCTACAAATATTTATGATGAAACTCACCCTGAAAAGTAAATATTGATATCAACTGGTGAGACTTCCCTTACCAGTGAAAAGCTTCCTCACTAGGATTTATCTGCAAAAGACAAAGCAGAGAAGTTAACTTTGTATTTTGTTCACATATCCATAGACAGAGGTAAAAATGATCCTTGAATGAAYAGCCCTTCCATTAAGTCCCATTTAAGCTTACTCCTTTATGAATAAGGAAAGGCYTGCTTTCTAGTGCAGGATTTTAAAGCAAAATATTTGAAAGAAAGCCCACTGGGGATGCACGCTTCATTGACAGAGAAAACAACTCAATATCATATTGCCTTCAGACCAAACAAGGTTTTCCAGCCCTGCATCCTGAAGAGATCTATTCCAAACAAATAGAAAACTTAAATGGATTGGTTTTCAGATTAGTTGTCTACTTAACATTTCAACACAAGAGCTCAAAATTTACTTAGTTAACAATACTATTTACAGAACATAACAAACCCTCTGCTGACCTGTGTTTTTCTTGTTCCTACTATGTAACGTAGTCCAGGACACAATCATGCCTACTCAACATAATTCTGGAGGATTTGGTTTCAAAAGCAGTGTTTTAGCAGCAAGGAAATGTCTGCTCTTTATGTAAAACAGTTCCCTCTTGTGGATATTCCGTGTACAGTATCACAGAAGCATTTAAAATATTCATCAATCCTGGCTCTTTCCAATTAAAACCCCCACCTYTGTTCATCAATTATCTCAACACCTTGGCATTCTTGGTTTTGGTAATTAAATATGTGAGGAAGAATGAACTATTGCATTTAATCATAATATAACTTGCACAATTACACATTATCAATAACAAATTATTTAATTAAGTGCAATAAAGACAGAAAAGCTAAATAAAGTTGCATAACTGTACCTATATGAGTCAAGTACAAATCAAAGTGGGTTTTTAAATTTTGTTTATATGAGAAATCTTTCCACAAATTCCGTTAAAAGAAACCATGATTAAAAAACAGGAAAAACATGCACTATATAAAGAAAAGGGACAATAATGGCAAAGTCAGGGTTTCCAAGGATCCATGTATTAAGTACTGAAGACAAGGAAACTCTGGAATGATAAATCTTTCTATTAAAACTAAAGAGTCCAAGCAGGCARATGGCACAGCTTCACTGGTGACACAGTATTGCACCAGGGATTAATTTGGCATGGCATTTTGGAAAAAAAAAACGACCCTATGAATGGAGTAACAGTGTTAAGATTTATGTGTTCTCTAAATGATTACTTCATTATACAAAGAATAAGTTTTTTTTCTTAAGAAATGAACTGTGAGAGAATAAATGTGTACCCCCTAGTTTTGCCTAAAGGCATTTGGTCTGAGTCTGGGGAAATGATAGAAAACAATTGCATGTTATTATCTTGAGGGAAAATATATTTTAAAAGGCTAAAAGCCTTTATATACCAATATACCATAAACTTGTTTACCACAACATTTTTGTTAAATGGTTATCTATCAAACCTTCCTAAACTTTGATTAAAGATACAGAGTAAATGTTAAAGAAGCAGCTTAAGGTTCAGTAAAGGTAAATACTTTCCAAGGTTAAAAAATAGACAAAGTTCCACCTGTTTGGGTCCAACAGCCTTGTTCAYATTTTTGTTGCTCCTGTAGGACTTACTGTTGGCTTTTACATATCAGTGGTTGTGGCAGAGCAAGCACTTGCACACAGAAATAGCATAAAATAATAATAAAAAGTACTTCTAGTCAAGAGGCAGGGTCTATGTTTCTGAGGTCAGTGGAGCACTTCGTCTTGCCTTCAAATGCTGGAGACACAGCGTCAACCAGAATTCAAATAGAAGCACAGATGTCTTCCATAATTAATTCTAAGTTTCACTTTAATACTATTCCTTCCTACTCCTACTTTGTCCAGGGAGCAGAGTGAAAAATAATACATTTGTAGTAATTAGATGGATACTGGAACAAAATCATATCATCAAAKAATTCTGAGAGATTTTTGTTGCAATGCAAAATGTTTGTTCTCTGAGATGCTGGTGTAAAACACATAAGGCTGGATCTACTGTCCTTGTCTTAAAGACTCTAAAGAGGAAATATTAGCCRGAGAATATCCTAATATGCACTTAACTATATATTTGCACATGATAAATTAGCTTTAGCATTTGTTSTTTTCAGAGAATTTATACAACCTATTTCAGTGCATATTAATTGAAAACTCTGTTTAGCTAACTTTCTATCTGCCCAATCCCTGTTCAAAAACTGAAGTACATATTTAGCRTGGTAATATGTTGCACACTGTAACAACTTCTTATCACAGTACTTTGCAAATACGAATATATTCAACCTCATCACATCCCTCCGTAACAGTATACGTGAACACTATTCTTGGCAGTAAGGTTACGTAACCATTTCCTTGAATTAGTTAAAACTTTTGTATTGAGATCTATTTTGGCACTTYACCCTGGCAAAATCCTCCAGCTGGCAGGACAAAGACATACCTCAGCAGAATGCTTTAATGGGTCACCCAGTCATTCAGAGTGATCATCTTCAGAGTGCTGGAACCCTTGCACTCAATCCAGCCAAATAAATATTCAAGAAAATCCCTTGTTCATGCTAATCCATATTGTATGAATATAAATTTAATACAAATTAATATTGCAAATATAGAATATTTTCTTTGGGCTTTTAAAGAATTATTTTAATAAAGCAGATCCTTGTATTTTGTTTAAGAGTTAGACCCAAGCATATTTTCTCATCGCCATTCTTACCAAGTTTCCCAAATCACATGGTATTTGATTAGATGTGATAYTTCTTGCCAGTAGGATCACTTCATATTGGAAAATTATGCATTAACAGAGTATTAACACATGGCTAACATCTGAAAAAATGTGACAGCAAAATGGTGACCTCAGGAGCAATATTAATTAAACCATGTTGGATTGTCTGAGGTCTGTAAGTGCATTTAATAACTATCAATTCACACTCTGAAAAGCACTCTTGACTCTGCAAATCAGAGCCTGTTTATTACTATTTGTTTCTAATGGTATTTCCTTCCAGTCAGGAGAGAAGTAGGAAGATACCAGGATATTCTGAAGATAGAGCAATAGCAATCATTGTTCAAACACAGATAGACAGAAATAGCAGTTGAACAATACATCAACAAAATGTAAAATGAGTCACATAAATAAAATGGCATTTAAAATTACTCTCTTAAGCCATCATGTCCCTTTCTTCTGAGTGGGCCCTGATGACCAAACCATAGAGAGAAGCAGAAAACCCTTCACCCTCTACTGAATGAGGGTGAGAGAACTTACAGTGCAGTGGTGTGTGAAGAACCACTGCAGGAGAGCAGTACAAAGAAGCAGGGTAAACTTCTCCATGCTTTGTATTGGTTTTGTTGGTGTGTATGGAATCAGGAGAGCTACATCACCCTGCAAACCATATCAGGGCAATGCCAGGACTTCCTTCTGTACAACTTCCGTTTTGTGGGAGCCCTCCAGTTCTTTGTGTAAATATTGACACCCATTGGTCATTCCAGATAGCCCAGAAACTTCTAATGGAGCAGCTCTTACAGTAGYACAGCAAATATATGTATGTTTGTATGTATATATATATATATATGTATATATGTTTATCTCGTCTGTGTGACGTAGCTATGACAACACAAAGCAGTGAGAGTGTCCCCCAGTTTCAACAGCACGTTCATGTTCGTGCTGTGACCATAGCTACTATCTACAAACAGGGCATTCCAGAGCTGTGCAGTATGGCCACAATGATGGCAAAGACAAATACTGATTTTTTCTAATGGATATCATTTGGAGAACTAAATGTTTATGGCCTCATCTTTTAGTATTTTTCCATCCATTTGACTTGGTATCTCTCATGCTGGAATTATGTAGGCCASGTAACTTTATTTACTTGCTTCCAGGAACCAATGGGCTTTGCCTTGAGATCCCTCTATGACATAACTGAAAGGGAATGGAGGGGAAAAAATGTTTTGTTGTAAAATACAAATCAAAAGATGCCTGTTTGCATTGGACAATTCTTTTTTTAGTCCATCAGCCAACTTTGCCACTGGCACTTGCAGTGAATCGTTGCTGTCAGAACCAGCGCTGCTACAATGGAAGCTCTGCCAGTCATTCCCAAAAACAGCAAGTTTTATAGGGCTTCAAAACATTCTGCAGGGCTCCAAAATCTGTTGTRTACAACTGAAATTACCTGGGGAGCAAAGCAATAGCAGGAGAGTCCTGCTGCTCTGCTCCAATTAGGCCAAGGAGAATTCTCATAAAAGTCAGCTGAAGATGAAAACCAAGAAAAATGTAAGGTTGTGAGTTTTCTGAAAGCAGCCCCTGAGAAGAAGAGCTCTGAGCACTAGCTCATTTGATGTCCACAAGGTGTAAATCTGCTTAACACTGAAAAATCAGACATCATACTAAAACCATAAAGGGGAGACCATATGTTTACAAGCAGTCACTCCATTTTTTTGCAACTCATTATGACACTTACACTTTGCTCTCCCYAGGATATATTCACATTTAGGAACTTGGTGTTTATTTTTGACAATAACCTCAGCATAATTCAGGAAGAGCAGTATTTGCAATGACCTGCTTTGCTTTCTTGTCTCTCACATTCGTCTGGAGCTGAATAGCTGAGAACTGGCAATTTGCAACTGAAAATAAATTAGAACAAAATAAATCTTTCATTATCAAACACCAGCCCATACAGTAAAGTTTGAAAAGCTGAATCTCACCACAGTCAGATGCTCCTTCCCACTATTCAAGCATAAATCCACCCAAGAGTTTTTCCAATAGGAGGATGAGATAAAATACATTTAACATGCAATCCTGCAAAATGCTGAGCAGTCCTGCTTTGATCCAGCAAAGCATTTAAACAGGTGTCTAATGTTATGCACAAGTAATCTCAGAGAATCCTGTAACCGAGTCACATGTATAAAATTAAGCATGTGTTTTAGGTCCAGGGTGACAAGGCTCGACACCTTGTATGATTAAGTGACTAGTAAGCTGAAGAGGTTGTGTAGGAGTCATGTCCTTAATTGCTTGCTGACTTCATCAGCATGTATATCTTACTGGGGCTGTATTTGCTAGCATGCAAAAGGTGACCTTTAGTTCCAGAATCTATGTAGCTTTAGTGTTTTCTTTTCTGTTTGGAACTGTATGTTCTTCAATTAMCAAAATAATGAAAAWATAAWGCCCAACTTAGTAACAATTTTTGAAGGATCGGTGATTAACTGACATTATTTTTTATGCTCCTGATAAAAGATGAATCTCTGAGATAGTATTCTAAAGACATAATATTGTTTTCTCACTGATAGATCCAAAKCTTTCCCCTCGTAACTCAATGGTGCTGCTGAGGATCAAACATGTACCAGTAGTCACAAATAAGTGTCAAATGTCAGAGCTCTGCTAATGCAGCAGTCTTACATGCRGTACTAAGCCTGCAGCAGGCTATCAAACAAAAATACCCTCAGGCTGAATTCAAAAGAATTAAATTCAAGGCCAAAATGAAATCTGTCTTAAAAAGGAAGTATTTTCCACAGCAAAAATACTTSTTTTTCCTGTGCTAAATTCAATGTAATGTTGGGATAGCTAATGGCAACTGACAAAAAGGAAGTGTGGTTTTGACCTTCAGCTGCAGCCTCTGGGCAATACAAGGATGGTAGAATGAAGCTTTATTAACTGAACAGTTCTCATATGCTGCATCTATTCATGTTCATGGCTTTAATTTAATCTGATTTATGGGCAGATGTTGATTTCTGTTTCYTCTCATAAGCGAATTGTAATTCAACCTATGGTCAAATAAGTTATTTGGGAYGAGGCATGGATTGTTTGTGTCTTGTGCAGTGGGTGCAGTTTTGCCTKTGAATACAAGTTTGTAGCTGCATCAGTGAAGGATACATGTGGGTATCTAATAATAATTTGSATGTGCATATCTAATAATAGTTAGACACGGGGTAATTTGTAATCAGTGGAGCAATATCTTTGCAGAAAAGCATACTAAAGTATTTATTTTCATAAATTTTCACAGGTGGATATTCTGCAGATAATTTTTTTTAATTATTAATTAACATGCAGCTTTAGGCAATGGAATACTGAATTGTATTTAACTGTGAGACATATTAATCACAAACCTTCCACCTATTCACCGTCTCAGTCAAGTCCCATTCAAAGTCTCTGGTAGTACTCTTGTGTATTATATGACTTTACCTCACACAACAGATTTTTCCCTCATCTCCTCTACTAAAAGGAAGTTCATGCTATACATTATTGCTCACCTACCCTCAGTATGGGAGAAGCTGATATATACAGTATATTGACAACTGCAATGGTTAAAATACTTCTAATGTTTACACAGGTTTATGGTGCTTGAACTTGATCTGTTTTTCATAAATTATGCCTGTTGTTAAATGTGTATTATAAAGTGTTACTTGGTATTACTGACTTTATTGAGCTTATAGTCAAGACTTTTTTTTTTTTTCTTTGAACTTCCACAATGTCAAATTTCCAGTGTTTTCTTTTTGTATCAAGAAATAGGTAACCTAGAACTTTTTAAGGTCTATGAAAGAGATGAAGCTCTATAATCAGTGTCTCTTAGGATCAAGGCAGGTGAAATGCAAAGCCATGTAATGTGTTCATCTCCCACAATTAAAAAAACATTATTTTAAGTGCTAGAGAACCCTAGAACCACATTAAGATTAAATGACATAAAATAACTTCAGTGATCTTAGTGTGATCCTGGAGAAGCTCTGGCAATACGACATTCATTCCATGTTAAAACAAGAACAATCAAATTAGGATTTCTGGTATTTCTGTTCCATCGACAGACCCAGCTTACTACTAAATTGCTCTCCCAGAAGGAAACACATCCTGCTTATATCAAAAAGCATTCATAAAGGACTTTATTGTTTGGGAAAGATGCAGCTTCTTGCAGACAAGTAATTATGAGTAAATTATTAACTAAGTGCAACAGAGCCATAGGACAATGGAAGTTTGTCAAGGGCAGGTTAACATTAATATAAATAAATACCATTTTAATAGACAGTATTTAGGCAATACACTTCATTCATTGTGCATCAGGTCAGTGCCCTTTCAGTGACATTTGGATGTGTTTAAATGCTGATTGATGTGTCAATACAACACACTTCTGTGTGCATTGCATGAATCACAAAGTAATAGATTTACTAGGGGTTTATCACTATCAATAAAGACGTAGATTATGTTCACTTTTCTTCTTAGAAAAGACGGGTTTTGCTGCTTTTTCTCCTGGATGGTACAGTAAGTGCTTTCTAAGACAAACTAAAACATACAGACAACCTTCCTCCRTGTTTTACCTTCCCTTTTGCAAAAAGATTCCTACCTTCCAGACTCTCATAAATTCAGTATTAGCTATTTTTAAACATGGAATGTCATCTCTCCAGTTGTCTCTGAAATAATATGAGGTTTCAGGAAATACTTCATGTAGAGCTATTTCTTCTGTGGACAAACAGAATAAATTTTCTTTACCTTCTTCAGCTTGCTCCAGCTTCTGCAAAACTGCCGTGTTAACCAGTTCTCACCTTGAACTCCTACTTCAGCAGTACAGAAACATCTTTTCTTGTCATCCCAGTCTAAGAATAATAAAAATATCCCAGTTCTATAGCTTGTTAAACTMTCCTTGATGAAGGATGAGAACCCTATGAACTCAAGATACAAAGGAAAAAAAAATCCCATACTGAGGATAAAGCTTGTGTGAGGGATCAGTGYTTTTCAATGCTTTACAGTGTGAGAGAAGACAGTCCTAGCCTTAGTCCTACTGGGTGGGAGCACACCAGGCAACATCCAGACAGGAGCTTCATGATRGAAATGGCCACTGAAAGCAAAAAGATATTCAAATCCGAGATAAAGTGTTGAAGAAGCTGRTTACAGAGGAAATGCATGGTGTCATTTCAGCTATAGACAGACTTTTTTTTTTCCCAGTTAAAGATTTTAATATTCATACTGCCTTTATATTAAACTTAGTTCCATTGGATGTAGGTCAATGCACACACATTTCCTGTTATATTTTCCCCATGATGCCTAATATCTCTTGTATAATGGGTACATGTTCTTGAAAACTAGACAGAGGCGTTTAAATCTCTTCTAAACCAGGCAATGTAACTATTAGTAGAAAGTACTACAGATGGCTGACTAATTGAACCATGGAAAGCATTATCACACCATTTCTCAATTTAGAGCTCATTATTCATTTGAGTTCAATCTCRTTTCATTACTGTTATAATTCCATAWAAAATTAAAGTGAGATTTAAACTAACACACCTGAGKGAGGTTATTTTGCAGTCGTCCAAAGTATACCTCATTGCCAGCCAGTCCTACCAGACCACAGAATATGACTATGTGGGGTTTTTTTGCTTATTTTCTGAGGGTTTGGGATTGTAGCTTAGTTGTTAGAGTCCCTGGGCCAAGATGCACATGCAGCCTTTGCTCTGTGACCTTGAGCGAGTTACTTGACCTGCATGGGTTTTGTGTTTACTTTATGCAAAGGGTATTGTGGGGGGTTAATATTTCTGCAGTGTTCTTGGAGCATTAGGTGACAGGCTAAAAGCTCAAAGTATGACTCTTAATAATCTATATATACATATCTTTCCAGGTTATGTCTCAGGTATCCGGCACGGGGATTTGTACAAAGCTGCACGTCTTCTCCAATAAAACAGACTAGAGCAGCTACTTATTTAAAGTTCTTTTGCACCAGATTAACTGAATGCCTGAGAGAATGATACTAGGTCACCTTCTTAAAATGGCCTGAATACCAGCAGAAGATTAAGAAATGGTGGGAGTGACTATATTTTGTTTCACTGAAAGCATTACAAGCAAAGTGTAYATGAGCAAAGTGACATTCACTGACAGATTGAATTGCATTATGATAAACTAAAAATGGCAGAGAGGCTCAGACCTTTGGAATAATAACTCTTGAAGATTTTCCATTTTGATAATCAGTTGATTGACAGAGGGTACAATGAGAAAATGGTTCTGACTTTTAGTTTRGAAAACAGCCGCTCTATGATCCAGCCTGGTTTCACCCTCACAACTGTGGTGGTACAATCTGCACCTCTGCTGGTTTTCATGGGTCCTGKGTCTTCCCTTTGAAAAGTGCCAAACCCTCAGTTTTCCAGCAGTAGCACAACAGCTGTAACCAAACACCCATCATACCAGATCATACGTGATACAGGAGCACAAACTAACTCTCACGTGGCCAGCGAACTCACAGTGCCACCCTATAATTAACTATTGCTGGACTTTGTTTAAGATCATGTGTATTAAAATATAGTTGAGTTCTGAGGTTTTCAAGGACTTAATAACAGCCATTTATGCATTTATGTCTTTCCTTCTGAAGCATTGTAATCTAGAACATGAGTATGTGGGTTACTTTAATGGCATTTGCAGAAACATGCCTATGTGTGTGTATTTTWTGAGTTCTGTAATTAAAGACAAGCACATATATCTTCACTAAATGTGTTGTAGTTTTAATATACTACAAGATCAGTTTCTGGCAATACTTTTCACACTGAATGGCAGCTTTTTAATTATTTTTTAAATTTGTCTGTTGTGAAGGAAAAGGGGTGAGAGTAAACTTCCTAATTGGCCCATACCAACATAGAAAGAGAAATACTTCTTTCCTCCAGGCTAGTAACATCCAGCTGAGAATGAAACCTACTTTGTCAGTATAGTATGAGCTAAGCCAGTCAGTCATTGGCAGAAAGAAACCAGGTCACAGTGGTCTACAGTGATCCTGCTGCTGGATCACACTCTAAAGAAGAATGAACATGGACAAAGGTACAAATTGCAKCAGCAGCAGCAGCTGGGTGAAATAAGGTTTAACTGCTTATAGGAACCAGATGGTGGGCTATTAGAAATCGTCTAAAGCTGCCCTGGAGTGGCAGGAATAGGCTTGAGTTCCTGCAGCAGGCAGGAACTGAAAGCATTAGTGTAAAGACTTTGTCAGATGAGCATGTTGAGGCATTCATTCCTAATGTCTCCCTGCTTCTATTATAAATTTCAAGGGCCATGAGCAGAGGAGAAAGATTCAAATTATGGAAACAGATGGAGAGTCAGTGAGGCATAGAAGTACAGGTGCTATACGAACAGATGGAATGAGGGGGAAAAAGAAAAGGAAAAGTGCTAAGTCTGAGAGGTGCACAAAATTCAGCAGGTATATAACAGTTCAGTCTTGTAGGGGGATTTGGAAATAAATTACATCACTTTTTTCYCAGATAGCTCACTCCTTCCCACAAGAGACACCAGTTTCTTCCCTATTCCATGCRCATTAAAACAAATTGACTTGTCCTTGAATACATCTGACTGCCAGGACTTCTTTTAAAAGTTATCTTGTGACAAGACKGAACTAAATCAATTTTATTAAGAGCCAATATCTCCTTAATATCATTGTAATTCCTTTTTCCCAGCTGTAGACCAYGTTAGTTTACAGATCAATGTTAAAAACAGTTGCAAAGCTGGAGTGCTCTTGTTTTCAATCCCAAAGCAGACAATATCACTGTCCAAAAAGATGGTGCCTGTAGAGGTGTTCAATGTGGTCAACCAGCTGATAAACTTCAACTGCATTCACAAAATGTCAAATCCAACATCACCTCCCCATTACACAGCAAAGCACAATCTCACTGTCTGACATGAACTGCATCAATTTCCCTTTTATAGTAAAAAGATATATGATAGCTGTTATTTATCYCCAGAAAAGTTGTTTGATTACTTAGACAACTGAGAAAACTTTAATTCAACACAGTACAATTCCTCTCTGCCTTTGCTGAGTCAGGGAAATGTTTCTGCCAATGACGACGTTCTGCAGCAGAACTGGCTCTCAAGGTTGAGCACAACAGGGGTCCTTGCTGGTGGCAGTCTGGAGCTGTGAACTAGGTTGGCTGAAGCCTTCTGACTGACAGATTCAAAAGCCATAGCCCCCATGCCCAGGCTTAGCTAGGGAGGCAGCCTGCCAGCAGCAGATGAGCACGGGGTTGAGCCCTTTCACGTCTGAGAACCAGTTCTGTGATTGACCATTCAACTCTGATTAAACTGCACATGTGCCTGCTATCCTGGAGGCTAACCTTTGAAACACCCTCTTTGGACAAATTAACATTTGTAAGCAAGGCATGGCAGGTTTGTTTTTTTTTCATTTATCAATATGCTTTCTTCCATTATCTTTTGAAAAATAGGACTCACTATTCCAGGCATTACCTACTGGATATCATTGGTCGCAAAGCTCTCATCTTCCCTGTTTTTGAAGAGAATCTCTCATTCATTCCTGCAGTGGCATGTCTATTYGAAGAACAGACATTTCTATATTTATCATTTTCTCATTAAATCCAAAAGCTAGAAGGGAAAATATCTGTTAGGTCAACTAGATATTCTCTCTTCCACATGCTTTACAATGTAAGCTTTGCAGATCATGCATACTTTGATTGGTTCCCTCCTCTGTGGGAGGAATGAGTCCCATTTTGAAGTATCACGCCCAGACTCAGCTTCCATGTCTTGACCACAGAAACACTTTAATGCAAACTCCAGATACTCCTGTGGAGACTGACATTAAACACTCTCAGTGCTCAACCCTTTTCTGGCATGTGAGCAGAACAAACAAAGGCACAACAGGCTGGGATCCCAAAGTGCCATTCCCATGGCTGCCATCACACTCATTTTCTGCATGTTTTTTGGGTCGCTCTATAGAAACCTTTCCTTGGCCTTTGATTGTTAGATTCAGTTTTGTAATCTCAGTTTAGCTAGCTTTAGTTACCCCTGCTTTACATCAGCATTTCGTCATAAAATCAGAATGGTATCACAAAGGTCTGCCAGCTGGCTGAGAAACAAAGTGGAGTGCTTACTAGATTTTGAGGGCAATATGCAATAGGCCACCATTTCAGTAGATTTATGCAAGTCATGTAGYGCTCCTACAATAAGATGTCTCATAAACTATTAGCTCTGGGAGCACTGCAGGATAAGGCATACATTAAGCAGATTAAAAACAAATAGGAGGTGGCAAAAGACAATAGCATCCATTAAACAAAGGATCACAAGATCTGTTGGACAGAGTCAACACTCTTAATAGGGAATCACTCTTGCACAAAATTGAGCATCTGAGTCTGSTGCAGTGATTTTCAGAGCAGCAGTGAGAAGAAATCTGTCACTGACCACCTTGTGAATGAGGGAATAATTCAATACAAGCAACCACCAGTACAACTAGCAGTCTTGTCCTGAACAAACCTTTCAAGGAAAGTATCTGAAAGAYATTTGTACACTGAGATAGTAAAATGACAGGTCCTGAAAATCCACACAATTATTGTTTCAAAAAGTCCTTATTTTGATTAGCTAATATATTTAAAGGAATTTATTAGTTGGCTTATCCAATATATTCAAGACCTGGAGTCCTAGACAAAAAAAATTTTACTTTCAATATTAACTCCAGTAGATAGAAGTAAATAAACTTTGTCTTCTGATTCCAGTTGCTTGTTTTTATATAATGCAAGAAGCAAAGGGAGCAAACTCACCAAAAAAAAAAAAAAAAAAAAAGTCAAGAAATTTTTTGTACTCATGAGCAAATACACACAAGAAAATGTATCAGGTCACAAGCATGACAGATGCACCCAAGGTCTTGCTGACACTGGCAGCCTTACAGGGGCAATCTGTATGTAAGGATGACATGTTCTTGAGCAATTCCTTCTAGTGACGTAGGCGCAGAGATTGGTTCCTTTAATATCTCTGGCACGAAGTTTTGAGGTTTTCACTTATGAATGGAGCACTGCAGGATCATTGAATGACTAGTAGTAACGATAAACATAATAATAATAATAGTAATAGTAATAACAATAATAACATTTGTTACCAGTTTGATGACAGGCCCTGAAATGGATCCCCAGAATCTTCCTCTACATATTAAACATATTTTTCTTTTCTCTCAACTGGAGACAAGGCCACTTAATGAAAGGCTCGAAAGACTCTGTATCATAAGCATTTTACCATTTTCCGTGAGAATGAAATTATAAAGGGGAGGAAATCATACAGACTGTGARAAGTAGTCTGCAAACTAATGTAATTTAAGTTTAAGCATGCCATGTAAAATACTGAAATATGCATCTACTGCTTTTAGTAAGGGGATGTTCACTAAAAATCTTATTTAATTTCAGGCCTGTACATTTTTTACATCTAAACATCCTTCATTTCCTCACGAACTGGTTAAATGTATCAAAGCTGGTATGCTGGCATTGCTGGTATTGCTAGAGACAATGCAATCCTTTATTAAAGGATGTGGGACAAAAAACCTCTGTTATGACTCTATGACAGTGAACTGTAAATCCTGTTGAAACATCCCAAGAGGAAGAGCTATGCAATATGAAAGAAGTGGCTTTTGAATATCAYCTACCCTACTTCTTGCAGTGGTAGAATGAACCAGGCTCATGGGAACCTGTGCCTACTAATTCAAGGAAAGCTGGGGTAAYTGTTCCCCTATAAAAGACTTAAAATGCTCTCTGGATTATGACTAACCCATCCTTCATCCCCAGGGTTCTTACACCAAGAAAATGACCCCTAGTTCTCTCTTCCCTTTCTCTCAAAGATTTTAATGACCTTAGCAACTCTTCACCCTGTCAATACACTGATGAAATCTTCYCAGATTGAACACTGCATTCTTCTAGCTCTAGTTTTGAGAACATGCTGCACTTTTCTGGCCAAGTGAATTCATGCAGAATGAATTGCTGGCATGGAAGGTGCTGTTTCATACTTAATTGTGGTAATTGCCTTTGAAACAAGAAATTGGGGAGTGTCCATAAAAGGTCATTTAATAATTCCCTTATTGCCTTAGTTTTTACATCCCAAATAATCAAGGATTTTGGTAAGCATTCCTTCCTAGAATCCTGTTTGGAATGATGCATTAAACATACCTATGGAGAAAGTATATCTAGATGTGTTATCTCTTTGTAATATAATGGGACTTGGATGTCCTAATCAGGATCMGTCTCATTGACCCAGATACTGAAATGCTTTGTAACTGCCATCCATCCAAAAACCTCTATTTTTCATCTCCTTTTCTTTTCACAAGGTTACTTAAGAAACTGGATACTTTAAAAACAATACTCTATGGCCCAACGAGGTAGAGAAAAGTCCTATGGGTTTGTAACTGTAATGTTTTCTGTGATGTTTGTCATTGTGGTATCTGAATCTTTCATCAACAGCTAAGGTACAGGCTCTAATTTCTCTGCAGTATGTGTGATCATTTATACACCAGCAGTAGGTTTACAATGAACCTGATATAGTGGCATTTTCATCAGTGGCAATAAAACAYCTGAAAAGGTAGTTTTTGCTTCATSTAGCCTTCTAAATACCTAACTGAATAAGGAAGAATAACCATCCTCATTGCACAGACTCAGCCCAAGAGATGATGTTACATGTCTGAAGCCTCCCTGTAAGGCAAAACCAAACCCAAAAACAGAATAAATGAGCCTACGTACAACTGCCACAGAAGAAAGACTGCCACACTCGCCCAAAAACTTTCTGGAACTCAATTCATCCTAACAAATATACTGCAGTGTACTGCAGCACTGCAGTGCATCTTCTGCGTTTTGGCATGAAAACTAGATGTGGAGATATTAGGTCAGCCTTTTCYTTTTAGGCATCCTATTTAGACCTGGAAAAATGCAGCTCAGTTATGAGTAAATTGACGGAAATTTTTTTGTTGGCCATTTTGTTGTTTGCTTGGTTGGTTTTTGGTTGTGTTTGTTTGTTTGTTTTTTTGTTTTCTTTTTTATTTTAATTTTGCTATTTTTATTTTCTAATAACAGTGAATACAATGGTTATCTTTCAGCAGTATAAGGAAAAACTTAGCAGTTCCTCTTCATAATGTGTAGCAGTATCAGCTCAGGTGTCCTAAGGCTATTCTTTCCACAACTCATGAATCAGCCACTCATATTTTCATTTTCAAATGAATTAAAATATCATAATTTCAGTCATCATTTTTAGCAGCTATTTCCTTTTCAGTACTAACTGCATCCAGTTCAAAACTTCACTCTAACAGTTACTCTGCAAACAATCTTCCATATGTGCCTCCTTCCACTTAGGAACAAGAACTGTTTTAGTTCAATCATTCAACCACATTTCTGAATAACTGGGAGAGTTCCCACTGGGATGACCCGTGCTAACACTGCAGAGACTTAAATCGTGTAATTCATATACTTCCTGGCGTTAGAAGAGGCATCACCATGTGCTCGGGGCAGTCAGATGGGTAACAGGATCAACGAGGTGTTTCAATCTATGTGACACCAATAGGCWTCACCAAAACGAGAGAAATGCCGGAGTTATAAAAGACAGAGCATAGATGTCATGTTTATTTTGTGCTTCGGGCTCGTGAGCTCTAATTAGCTGTCAAGCCAATTAGCCTAAACAGGCATGCCAAAGTCCTTGCTGTAAGACCAGCTCAAATACGGGAGCCCGGGAATGAGAAACCCCGGGACTGAGAAACCCGGGAATGAGAAACCCGGGAATGAGAAACCCCGGGACTGAGAAACCCGGGACTGAGAAACCCGGGACTGAGAAACCCGGGACTGAGAAACCCGGGACTGAGAAACCCCGGGAGTGAGAAACCCGGGACTGAGAAACCCGGGAATGAGAAACCCCGGGACTGAGAAACCCGGGACTGAGAAACCCCGGGACTGAGAAACCCGGGACTGAGAAACCCGGGACTGAGAAACCCCGGGAGTGAGAAACCCGGGACTGAGAAACCCCGGGAGTGAGAAACCCGGGACTGAGAAACCCGGGACTGAGAAACCCCGGGACTGAGAAACCCGGGACTGAGAAACCCCGGGACTGAGAAASCCCGGGAATGAGAGCCAGGACAGCCAAACCGAGTGAGGAACGCCAAGACTGAGAACCCCCGGGAGCGAGAAGCACCAGGAGCTCTCGGCAATGCCCGTCCCTGTCACCGTCCCTGTCACCTCCCCCGAGCCGCAGCGGAACAGTGACTGGAGCGCCCCTTTGGCAATCGGGAAGGAAAGAGTTCGGCACACAGCACTGACAAATCTGCATTTGTAATGCACACAGCCCTGCCGAGTCAGCCTCAAATTGCTGTCTAAGACTTGCCAGGAGCTGAAGGAAAGGGACAGATTTTGCCCTGCATTTGTTCTTCAGCTGAGAACCAGCGCAGGGTTTGTGTTTCCCTTAAACCCTCAAAACAAGGATTAAGTGTGACTTCACTGCTGTTGGCCTAGCTGGTTCTGTCAGAGAGGTGTGAAATTCATCTAGACTGATCATAACAAAAATATTTTAGCGTCCTTTTCCAACTGGTATTAAAACTAACTTCTGCAGAATCAATCTTTTGCAGGAACAGCTGCAGTAGCAATAGATGGGGAGACAGGACCAGAACCCTTTAAGCTGTTTTAAGTTCTCTTACACTTTGTACTGTTTTGGGGTAATCATGTTTGTTCCGTTTTAAAAGCTGATCAGGTTTTTAGCCTTTATTAGATTTTTGTATTATGCATTTTATTATATTGATATGTAACTGTATTTCAATTATAATCCCTTTCTTGAAAAACTAAAATTAAAAAATGAAAATTATTAGCTCTGTACTGTTAAGTCTTTCTAGATGAGACTGTCCTGCTTGGTCATTTATCACAGTGGAAGCAGAAGTGTATTTTGCAGATTGTGAGCATACAAATATGCTTTTTTGAATGATGTTTGTTTATTCCCTAAAGCTGACTCATTTAATTTTTCACGTAAAGTCAGAGCAGTTACACAGATAGCCCTGAGGCTGAATAGTAGCCACCTAAAGAGGACTCAAGGGGAAGTTGCTATGACAATGGCTTCTGAATAGAGTAAAAAATAGAAAAAAAAAAAACAAAAAAAACCAACATTCACTACTTGCTTATCAGAAGAAAAGTATGACACAGGAGCTGAGGTCATCCTGAAATTAGACCCCCTGCACTATAGCTTTCAATAAAGCTCTAACAGAGTTTCCATGAATCCAAGCCTTGCTGTGACCCCCAACATCTATGGAAAAGTAAAAGTATGAGAAATATTCTCTCACTCACAGTTGGAAAATAATGAGGCAGCCAGGTAAGCTACAGAAAAGAACAGAATAAATTGAAGCCAAGCAGTTAAGAATACCAATTCTCAGTTCCATTCAAACACCCAATTTGTCCCTCTTCGTACGTGCTGCATTGGCATACGTAATATGCTGTCCTACACCCCTGTATGAAGCAAATCAACTTTCCATATCAGGGCTCCTTTAACATCTCCCAGCTTGACATGGATCACTCAGAACATGTGAGCTGTTAATTACCAGAGTGCAAGATTTCCCTTGGAGGAGAATTCCCATGGTGGGATTTGTCTGCAGAGCCTGTTCTGTGCTATTTAAGGGACAGCTGTTAGAGCAGATGAGAAAATCTGAACACAAATTGAGACAAGCATGCTTTGATATGTGGAACTGCTCTTTTAGAAATGCCAAGGGGTTTGCATTACAGCATGGCTGCAGGGGTGGGGCTGCTGTGATTCCTCCAGGTCTGCATTTGGCACACAGTGCACACTAACTCGAGGAGATCCAGCTGGGGCAAAGCAGCTGCTTGGATGTAAAGCCTACACAACACTTGTTTTTAGTGAAGGTAAGCCCTGCCAGCAAAAATATCAGTTTATGAAGGTAAACAACATGCTGTGCTTGGGCACCCTCTGAAATGGGGACAGACTCTACAGGTTTAAGATTAATGATCAGCATAAGGTTTCCCAGAGTGACTTGTGATGCCTTCACTTCAGGATGCCCAACCTGTGGCACTGTCAAAGACAACTGTGAACTCCTCTGAAATAAGTTCAAGGGGTCTCATACCAGATGCCCAAAATAAGGAGCAGCCCTGTTGGTCATTTCTAGAGTTCTGCACTTTTTTCATTACTGATTTGTGCATTTTCTAATCAGGTAAAGAACAGTCAACACATTCTTTCTGGAAAGAATATCCAGCAGATCACTAGGCCATGAGCATGTTCCCTACAGTCAAGATCTCTCTGCTTCAGCCATGCAGAATTAAAATTCGTAGTAATAAGCATAAGGACAGACTTACCAAGCTACATGTAAAAATGCTTTTGCTTACTTTAGACAGATCTTGATCCATTGTCCTTTAAACATTGATTAGTTTCATTGGTTAATAGGAATTGAAATCCCATTCTGGATTTTTCTTCTGGCTTTCAAATTTTGCAAATTTCTTTGCTACAAGGTGAGCTTCACTGTTGACTCAGCCCATGCAGTTTCACAGTCAAGAGAAAACAGCTTTTTATTAATTAAACCCGGTGTGAAACTTAAATTTCATCCATGCAGGTTTAGGGATTTCCCTGCTAATCCTTTCGTGTTAAGCAGGAGGTTGTCGATGGGCTGTTAACACACGGCATAAGTGGCTGTGACAGGTCTGTTCACAAGAGGGAACCTCAGACCTTTCCTCTCCACTTTTCCATCACTCTGCCTCATGAGCAAGGCTCTGGGTGGAAACAGCAGATCTCCTCACACACTCATCTTTCACCTCCCTTCAGCAGCCACGTTTAGGAAAAAATGTAGCTGTAGCACTGTTGACATAACAACCACATGAGATAAAGAAAAGTCAGTCCCAGCTGACCAGAGCCACCCCAGGTTCTCAGGCAAAGATTTTGCCCCTGGCTGCTTTTTCTCTGACTCTTTGCAGTCTGCTTCCCTCTCCCTGCACGCCTCTAACCAAAGGAGAGACAATATTTCTGTGCCAGGCAGGCAATTACAGCTTTCAGCCACATGGCTTTCTCCCAGCTATCGACCACCTAAACTTCAAAACAAGAGAGTGTCAGAAAATTGATGTCCCAAGTTTAGGCTCAGTGTTCCATTTGCAACGTAAGCCTCACCAACTGGAGAGCGTGTCTCAGGTTAATGACAGATGCTCCACTTGCAGCAATTGCTCAATATGTGCTCCCGAGGACTTTATCTGACAGCCTATATCAACAATATTACAGTATTCATCTTAATTGCTGCCTAGAAAGAATGGAAGGATAAAGCATTTCCCTCTTTCTTCAAAGTAATTTGTGATTTCGTCCTCTCTTACCTCCATTCCCTCTGTGATGCAAGTATCTGAAGCATACAAATTGTATTTGTTTCCTTAATTTTCTCCACTGATTGTCCCGAAAAGACATTCTCAGCTGGTGATGTAAGGAAAACACTACTTTATCTAAAGACACAATACAGCAGATAGAAGGCACTGCCTTACAAAGGGGGCTGTTCCTCCAAAGATGTGTCAACATTTTCACGCTCGAAACATCTCAGCAATGCACTGATGTCTGGCCTGTGTGTTTCCCACTACTGCACATACCACAGTATAAAATATAACAGCAAAGGATGCACTAGAGTACTGAGCTGAAGAGAGAACCCACAGGCTAGAGGAAGTCTGGAGCATTTTGGCTGACTCAGTTAACTCCTTTCTGTTATGAGCTTTTCCATCAGGGGACCAGTTGTTACAAAAGCAGAATGTGCATGGAGTCAGATGGACACTTTCTACTAACTGACCAAAGCCCCAAGCCTGCAAGCTTGAAGTGATCTGATATATTGTAAATTCTCCTACTGGTATCAGTAGCTGTAATGTTGTCCAGCCATACAGATTTTTAAAGAAAAATATGAAAGCTACTAGCATTATTGGTATAAATGTTTTAATTCCTGCCTTCCATATTGTTTTAAATATTATTGGAATATAGAGAAAACTTTCTGAAATCTGTTTTCAAGCAAATTTCTCAAGTGACTTGCAACAAATCTGAACGTGCTTTTTGATATCTGTAGTAACTGAGCTCTTTTGTTTAACTTCTAAGAATAGGCAGTACTGATCRCCCTAGTGGGTTACTCCCTACAGAAGAAAGAGTCTTCTTCTAAGACCATTTCACCCAAAGTCTTGGTTGAGATAGGCAACAAAGATAATTTTTTTGTGTTTTATATTTTTTGTTGGTTTGGTTTGGGTTTTGGATTTTTGGTTGGCTGGGTTCTGTTTTTTTCTTCCATTAGGAAATAACCTTTAAACACTACATCATCCCAGAGAAGACCTCAGACTTTCAACTACTGAGTCAGTGATGTCAGATCTTCAGAAATAACAGATCTGAGTTGAGGCAATGATAGAGAGTGACAGTTTCTACATCCCATCACCAAATCCCTTCAGGTCAGGGAGGTGAGCTTACATCCTGAACCATCTGCTGCTGGAAAAAACCTTGCTCATTTACAGGCCTCACTCTTTCTCCTGTTCAAAAGGAAAGGGGACAACTGAAGATGGGTCTTAGCAGCCAGCACTGCACTTTGCTGGAAAAGCTACAAAAACTCATTTTCACCTTGAAGGTGATGAGAGGGTGAAGCTGCCTGTCCAGGGGCAGCAGCAGGAGCTGGGTGCCACAGCCGTGCCCAGGCGTGAGTTTTCATGCATTCTTGCAGAGGGCAGCTCAGCCCTGGTGCCCTGCCTGCTCTTCCAGAAGGGAAGACCATAATTTCATTACCCTGTGGAGCCAGCTACTTTCTGGCAAGAGTCATTACAGTGTTAGCTGTGATTAGCAATCTCCTCCTCCCCTGAGCTACATCCTCTCCCTAAGGCAAAACAAAAACTTTCCCTCTCAGGGTTTCTTGTGTCATAAAAAATGGAGCTGCAAAAATCATCCTCAGTCATTTTGTACATTTGGGTAGTATTCTGTGTGGTGTGTTTGGGCTCTCTGCACAATGCAATTTCAAACTYGGAGACATCTGTTCCTCAAGTAATGGATCTAATTTAAAACCACAAGTTTCTCCTTTAATCTTTACAAGGACGTATGAATGCCTTCCTCCTCTAGAAAATAAAAGATAATGGTTCTCTCTTTCCAGAGCACATTTGATTATTCATTTTACATGTTTGGAAAGGGTTCTGTGCATAGTCCAAGACATAATATTTGATTTCTAGGCCCCTGTTAGAAACAGCAGTTAACATAATTAGACATTTTCACTCAATAAAGGAGGCTAAAAAGGGGTGACCCTAATGGACACCCTGTCACATCTTATCCATCTTAAAAAACAAGTCTCTCACAGTAACAAAATATAACAGGCCTCCTCACTTCCTTAAGCTTCCTTTCAGCAAGCCAAAGTCATTCAGATTCTACAGATACTATTCACAGTACCTTAAAAGTGAAATCCCAGCCTCAGAACACCTGCCAAGAGAAGAGAACAAAATAATACGAGGGAAGACTGTGTAAAGGGATTCAAAAGCCTCAAATCCCTGAGAGAGCTATTATTAACTGACAGATTTAGATTTCATTTCTGCTAGAAAAAAAAAATCAGATGTTAGGGATGCTTCATCATTAGCTACAGAGCAGAAAATAAAAAGTAGTGAGTTTTACCATATATCGCCTTTGAAAAAAAGACAGATAATTTAACAAAAACTGGAAGTACAAACCAATAGAGTCAAGACAGATTATCTGAGAGTTTGCCAATTCATGTCTTGGAAGAAAAGCAAAAATTTTAGCCTTTCCTAATAATAGTAATTTCTCAGGAAGAAGCTGGGTTGACCAAGCAAGTCTCCTGAAATTAAATGAGTTGAACCATGAGAGGAAACAGACCATATTGTGACTAGAAGTTCTTCTGTAAATGACTGGAACTTTTTTGAGGGGAATGTTTCAATGGAAAAGGCAGAAAGTACGACTTTGGGTTTTTTCCTGTTGCTTTTCACCCTATTTATTTAAATCTTTCCCCCCATAGAAAAAAAAGCATGAATAAAAAATTAGAAAACAGCTTTGAAAGTGCCAAAAATGTTCCAGCACTAAATAACTGAAGTCTAATAGAAAAAAAAAATTGCRATTTGAGAAAAATTGTGTCCCCTCTGTACTGCTACTTACATGGAATCCAGCAATGTTTTCTGGTGCTTACAGTGACTGCTCATATGAAAAGCACCTACACCATTTGCTCTTTCTTTCTCATAAGCCATCCAAATGAACTGAATGGGAATAACAGAGGAGAGGGAAGACAGGAGAGCAGTTCTTGGGTACCAGGAACAGGAAAGCTTTATCCTGCAGCCCCTCCTTCAGCCAGAGCACTAGCAGAATCTCCCCTCTCTTYCTAGCCCAATATTTTTTGCTTGATCTGTAGAAATCTCATTTTCCTACAGCTTTTGTTTCATTTCTGTCAAATGGGGATGAAATCAGACAACGTTTAAAAGTGATTTGAGAGAGAGAGAGAGCAACTGCAGGAAGCACACATGAACAGCACAGTAAATCATCTTTCTTTAGGAAAACAGACTGAAAAACTAGGTGAACAGAGAATGGCAGTACATTTTCTGCCAACCAGAAGGCTGTGAGACACAAATAACTACTTCCATGTTGAGCTTGAAAATGAAAAGGCAGAAGGGAAAGTTTGAAGGCTAATGGAACATTTTCTGAAATACATACAAAGAGTTTTATAAGAGGTCACATTGTTCTGACACTCCATCTTGCTGGCAGCAGCTTTAAATTGAATATATGGAGAAAAAAGTAATTTCATTGTTTAACAGCAGCTATCCAGTAACCAGAAGCAAGGAGGACACACATGTAAGGGATGGAGCTACAGGGACCATAAGCTTTTGTTCTCTTCCTGGTTCAACACTGTCCTGTAGCAAGATCTTCAGCAATCRGGACTTTTTATGGCTCTGTGTCCCCTTCGGCTTCTCAATCATTTTGACTGTGAAGTATCACAATGCTACAGTTCCACACATGCTCCTATTTGTTGTCCCTCATACTTCCTTCTAATTTGTCAAGGTTTTTAACAGTTACATCTCTGTAAATCTCAAAGTCCTCCTTGAATTTCCATGTTTTAGTGACAAAAATTTAAAATACTTATAGACTGTAAATAGTTGTTTTACATGAAAGTCAAAGTGATGAATAATTCAAAAGCAGAATTCAAGCAATGGTCATACTCTGGATGCACTCAGTAATCGCTAGAAATCATAGTAATTAGCAAGAGGCTTTGAAAATGCCTGTAGGGTTTTTCTCCTCCAATCCTATAAAGCTTACATTCCTATTTTATTTTCTATTTCCTGCATTCTACTCCTTTGTTTGTYATATGCATCGTTATATAACGAAGAAATATAAGTTTCCTTTTTTCAYGTTTTTGCTCTTCACTGAAGAAAAGAAAACAAAATAGGGAGAAGAAAGGGGATTTTAGCTACTTTGGGATTAAGCCAGGACATGTTTCTCCAGCTTTTTGCTTGCAGGCTGCACCTTAAGCAAATAACAGGATTGCCTTGTGCTTTTCTTCAGGTTTTCACCGTAAGATGTTCCTCACATTTTATCTGCTGTGCTTCTTTCCTGTCTAGAAAATTTTCTTCAATTTTCTTCCCTTCTCACAGAGAGCAGGAAAGATGATGATTTATTCTGGAGCAGTTATCAAAGAGGACCAAACTTACACATCATTTTAGTGAAGCTGAATAAAAAAGCCACAGTGTACTTTCAAAGGGAGACATGAGGTAATAAGGATCCTTCATTTGTAATAAGAAACCCACTCTTGGGCCCTCATGTGTATAACAAAAGAGCAGCTAAAGGATAGAGTGCCCTATAACAGGTGGATATGGGACAGGACTGAAGCAGGAAGTGTCTCTGTGTCACTTTAATCTGACTTAAGGAAATAAAGTGCTTAAATGCCTGCACAAGTGCTGCCAGCATGGTGGAATGGAGGAGAGAGTCTGCAAATAGAGGCTGTGGAAGGACCTGAGTGAATAAAACAGCCAGGTCACAGGAATTCATGGCAGGATGCCAAGCTGGGGTAAGACCCTTCCCTCCAAAGCCATATACCAGTCATGCCACCAGCTGTCAATGAAGAAAAAAAGAAAGGGACAGTTTCTAAAATAAAGGCCACTTCTGTGGCTAAGACAGTCTGTAATATAACACTTCTCCTCCCCCTTTCAGCTTTATTTGCTAAATAAATGAATAATTGGATTGTGAAACATGACAGGAGAATATTAAAGGCTATTAGCATGTGAAATGAGCTGTCTGCTGGTGCAGTTCTAACCCCGTGTAGTGCAAATCTCTGTAATTCAGAGGGGACTGATGGATAATTAGTCCTCAGYGCTGCCGGAAGTCTCTGATGTGTGAAAAATCAGACAAACTTTCAATCAGCTTTCTTTTGCTACTCCCTTCCCAGTCACACCAATACATTCCAGTTACACCCGTAGAACTGAGTGTGCTGCAGGGTGGAAAGGCAGTTCAAAGGCAGACACAAGGAAGGCAGCAACCCAAACATCTCCCTGCACTGCTGGCTCTTGGCCTGGYTCTGGCCTGAGCTCTGCTTGTCCCTCTGCTGGGAAAAGCTCTGGAGACCTGCCAAGGGATTGTGCTGGGTCAGCTTATCCAGATCAAACACCCAACAGTCCAAGCTCTCCCTTTGTCTTTGAGGGCTCTCTGCTGCCTGGCACAAGCCTTGCAAAGCTTTGCCTTTCTCACAGCCACTGCAGCTGAGGGCAGTTTGGAGACGAAGCCAAGGTCCCACAATGAAATAGGAGGAGCACAAAGTGGAGCTCTGTGTGTACCCTCTCACAGCTCTGGATGTGGATGGGAGCCATGCCTGGACCCAGGGGTATCCAGCCCCCAAATCTCCACCTCCACCTGGTTCCTGGCTACCAGGTTCCCCTTTCCTTCYTTTCACACCGAGGCCAAGGCAGGCAAGAAGCCAACAGTGCCCTGCAAAAACTTTACACTGTTGTGTAGCAACTATTTTAGTGCTTCACGAACTTGTGTGCAAATAAATATTAGTGAACAAAATGTCTTTCTTCCCCCCCCGCTTCTTTAGAACAGGGAATCGCCCTTTGCCGAAGGATATACTGTAAGAATAATACTTAYTCAGACTTAAATTGAAGTTTCCATTTTCTATATCAAGGCAAAATCTGTATGACAAATGTTCTCACTGATGGATTCTGYAGCTAGGCCAGCTAAGGAGACCACACTACAGCTCTTCCTGTTCTGCCATCTCCTAACAATGCTTTGGACCATGCCCTTAGTGCAAAGCTCTTGGGTTTCTGCAGAGCTCATAAGAACACATCCAGATGTACACACTGCTCCAAAGCTCTCCCTTTGTCCTGCAGTCCAAATACATCRTGTGAACACCATGAAGCTTCTTGGAATCCATTAACTGCTCACTATATAGATAGTGTTTACCTTTTTCTGGTAGTATAGGCATTCTACTTGTCTTCAGGAATTCAGTGTGTGAAAGCACTAAAACACAAACTGCKTGCAGGGACCACGAGGTGATCAGTTCAAACAGGTACAGATTTAGATGAACCAAAAGCACCTTACCAAGTTCCAATTGAGCAAGAAGGAGACCATGGTCAATTACAAAGGTTGTAGGAAGGCAGTTTACTCAGTGAAGTCAGCTWAAGAACCAGCAGTACAGCTGGTTTCACACCGACCTCCCTGGCTTCCATTTCACATTCTTCCTGYTGATGTATGTGTGTGTATATATACATATATACACACCAACACATTAGCAAAGCAGCTGAGATTTTCCAGATTCGGTTGGACAATGTCAGTTTATTTTATCATTCTAAWCTCTTGCACTGTGCAAACATTTGCTATTGAAATATCTGGAAGAAAAATCTCCAATAAGAATCTCCAAATATGACAGAGTCATACAAAAYTTTGTAATCCCTAACAATGTTATACATTGTGTGGTATGTCTCTCTTCTTATATGCACTTTTCACTTACCTRAGCTTGAAGAAAATTAGAATAAAAAAGAGCACAATGGAGGAAAGAGGAAGATTCCAACTGCATTAGCAGCCCTTTAGGAGATCCTAATTGCCCTAAGGGCTGCTTGTCCCCTCCTCTTGGCATTGYTATTCAAATGGCTGCATGGATCAAGTCTTGCATTCTGTAATTTGTAACAYGGTGCATTTAATAGTTACCCAGCACTGTACTGCTGCCACACCATAAGATTTATGCAGTCTGCCACCATCAACAAGTTGATTATCCCTTTTTATTTGGATGCACTGGGCTTTTTTCATTAGGGATTATATATTTTAATACTTGTGATAGTAGTAGGTAGCTATATATTTCTTTCTTTTTTCTTGGAATATGGCTGCTTTGGGAGCTGTTTCTTTGCCTGAAGTTGCAAGATTTAGTATGAWTCATGTTTGCAACATTTTGTTGGGGATATAAACTGTGAATCTTACCCTGTACATGACAGAAATACAGATTTGCTGAGCCATTGAATCATCAGAGTAAATCAAAAGTTKCATCATTCCCCAGTCCATCATACTGCTTTAGTCCCTTTACTTTGGTTGAAAGTTATCCTTCAACTTTTAACCTGCAAGGCTGGTACACAATCAGCTACTGGAGAACACCTTAAGGGRGGGATTAGCTAAAAGCATCCAAGACTCTGGTGCTCATGCCAGTCATCTTGTTCTACATTCCCTGCAGCTCATTTTCCAGCATCAGGCTTGTGCTGCAGGTTAATGCACACATTCACCCAGCTGAGTTCCAGCCRTGGAGCTGCTGCAGACAGATTCAGCTGGAACACTTGCCCAGGAAGCTAAATAAGTATTCAGGCAGCGAGCCCACAGCCAGCTCCAGTCTGCCACAGCTCTGTTGATCGCTGTGCTTCATTTGCCGAGTTTCAAGCTGGCTGCTCCAGCTGTGTGAGATGCAGCATGGCAGTGTGACAGTGTTCTCAGGACAGGCTGCGAGGCAGGCAGTGAGTGTGTGACCCACAGTTCACTCCCAGTTTCAGGGAACCGTGCAGGAGAGACCCACTTGAGGAAGAGTCACACCACATCTGTTCCTTGTCTATGGTACAGGTCACAGGACAGAACCACAGTAAGAATATCTTCATCATAATGTGCCTCAGGAGGGATCAAAAGAAATCATACTATCATTAAAGCTTAATAAATAAAACTTGTAAATGACCTCAGACAGTGATTGTGCAGAGAGGGAGGTGGAMACCTACCACAAAACTTAGCAGACTGATCTGCGCYCTCCCCACCATCACTGAAGAAAATKACTTGAAATAAAGAGTGGGTTCTTACCTACAAATGAGAGTACAGGTAGAAAGAAATTTGTAGAGTACTGTGAAAGAAATTTGATGTCTAGCTTCTTAGTTCCTGTGGCTGAAAGTGTTTGACAATTTTCTGGGAAATTGCATCCACAGTTCTCTGCCAAGATGATCTGGAATGGAGTAAAACCTTGATGAGACCCAGGACCCCCATTTATTTCAGTTTTGACTGCAGTTATATTTAGCAGAGATATKCTATCTTAAAAATAATAATAAAAAAAAATCTCWAAACTACTTGCCAAAGAAAGTTTGTGCCCATATATGTGATTCTGTGTCATAACAACTCAGGCTCTGCTCCGTGTCTTAATGACGCTCATGTGATATCAGTTATAAATGGGAACTGTGAGAGCAAGTGACACAGTGTATCTGAGAAGGAGTTATAAAAAAATATGCTAATTCTTGGAAGATTCTTGGAAGGAAATTTGAATATGTTGATGGAACTCTACAGAAAGTAACATATTCCTCCACAAAGACCTCTCTGTTGCCAAGAATCTCTTTTTACCCACCTTAAAGGATTACTTCATATAAATGCAGAACTGGTGTGTGTTTTTATAAAAGAAAGAAAATTCTGTCTTCGCTGTGTTCCCATGCTCCTGGGGATGCAGAATCTTTAATCAGCCATTACGTTATACAGCTTTTCAGATGTCTCTTTATCTCCCAAATTCTGATGACTGAAACATGTTTAGAACAAGAACAGCTATATCTGTAAAGACTTGTGCCTTTTTGAAAAGTCATRGCTAATGATAGTTTTTAAAAATGAGCTTCTCAGTACTCTGTATCCTCTASAGGGCTGGTGGGAGGAAGGGATTACATGCGTTCATGGCTGCTCCCTCTAGYTCCTCATTCTGCTTCTGAAAACTATTTTATGGCTTTCTGAAACTAGCTGTTTTGAAAAAGAAAAAATAAAAGGAGATCCTAAAGCCCATGGTGCATTTATCAGTTGCATCTCAACCCATTTGCAAAAAAAATTGCTTTGGAATCTGCTTACATAAATAGCTCCTGTGTTCCCTACCTTGACTGAAAACAGAGTAATRCCCAAAATATTTCACTTCAAATGATTTTATTCAGGAAATGCTAACTATTCACTCACACAGGATTTTTTTCAAGAATGCTGATTTTACACAGGTTGGTTTGGGTTTGTATGAAAATGGAATGTCCTTTATTATCAATTTTAATGTTTTTCTAAAGCATTGCTCCAGTATTTCATACTGCCTGCAGCATGTGTTCTTCAACCTCTTTCCTCCCCCATGAGCTGCAATTCCTCACTACGTGTCTGTGCAATGGCCAAGGCTCCCTATCTGGAGGAGACTCTGCTGTGCAACCACAGATTKCATTTATCCAACACCAGCTGTACAAAACCACACTACTCCATTTCAAGATGGAAATACTGTTTTCATTCACAGCATTATATGGATAATTTCCTGTGGTTTTCATTACCACTCACAATGTAAATTGATGATTGTTCACATACCAGTTGAGATGCAGTGTTAAATTATTCAGAATGGATGCTGKGATATGTAACCAAGTACTCATATGATCTGATTTTGGTTCTTTCATGAACAAGTACAAACACCAAAGACTGGTGACAATTTTATTGAGCTGAAGCACAGGTCTAATTGATTCTATTGGTAAAATTATGGTAGCAGTTTTTCTCTCTCTTTTCTATGGCTTCCAGATTTGCAGAATAGATCCAGGGTCAGTACTGTTGCCCCTAGACACCTCACATTATGCAGAGCTGAGAAACCGAAATATGAAATCATGAAAACAATTCAGATATCGATAAAAAACCTAACAAAAATCTTGCTAATTTCTTTAGCTGCTTTAGCAGCTAACATATTTCTGCCAGAAATGAAGCCTCCCCCGCTTTTTCCCAATGAAGATACTGATAAATGATGTCAGAGCAACASAGAGAACATGCATTTCTATTACCTAAAATATTTGACCAGAAACACTTCCTGCTCCTTTTTAACTCAATAAACATCAAGACAAAAATGTTTTTTTTTCCTTTATGCTAGTCAGATGAAGATGAAGAAAAACAAACTGCAAATACAGAATAGGGAATAGCCCCACCATGTCAATTAAATGGACAGTGAAAGGGAATATGTGAGGGGATTCATTATTTATTTTACAACATTTCAGCTTGAATAGTATATCTGGGAAAGCTTCTTATGTCTGTAACAGGTTTTTCCAGAAGAGAACATTTATTATAGTTGTCTTGGCAACACAAGCTCTGTGGAAATATAAATCAGAGCTTACAAAGGTTTTGCTTTCAAACTCTGAAATAAAACAGAAGAAAAATAAGGCAACTAGGTGAGCAGAACTTTATGATCTTAAATGCAGGAAATGATCAGATCTGTTACATGTCAAAGGATTGCACCTTGCTTTGTGCTGATGAAGCCATGACTGAGGTAAAATCTTAAACAGGAGCCAGGAGCAATGGGCACAGAAAGCTCTAATGAGCTGCAGGGAGCACACATTAAAACAGCTAACAGGATAATAAGCTTAGAGGAAGAGGACCCTTAACAAAGTCAGAGGGAATTCAGTGGAAAATGTAGGAGAATGGAGGAATTCACGATTGTGATTTTTCAAAACCCAAATGTTGTTATAAAAAGAACAGTTATAAAACAGTTATAATAGTTATAAAAACAACAGTTTCACATGGTCATCAGGATCCCAGCCTTGAGAAGAAATGCAGGGAAAGACTAAAAAATTCAGCTGAAATAGGGTGAAATTTTATGGTTTTTTTAATGTCTTCAAACATGTTAAGAAGTTATCTAGAAAACTTCTTAATCACTAGTAATTTTTAAGTAGAAACTAAACAAGAGATTTTGATTATTTTGACCTTGTGCAATCATAAATGGCTTCAAAGGTTTACAGAGTTGTAAAGCATTCTATCCCATCATACTTTTTTTTACTGGAAAACCAGCAATCCCTTCCTCTTCTMTACCAGGTGAGCCTGGCCCAAATCAGGGTGTTCACGGTGCTGCCATCCATGTGACACAGAAACAGGACACAGCTGCACCTCAGCAGGCACACAGCCTGTCCCAGAGAAACTGCTGTCATTGCCTTCATATCAACATCTMTTGAGAATCACAAACCTCAAACTGGGAATCAAAGACTCATAACCTTTCTTCTTTTAACCACATAAATAGCTATTTTAACTCATCTAGCATCAACTGAAAGAGAGAGCAGAGAGATGTGTGACCCTGAGGGAGCTGAGCCTTTAAGAGCTTTAACTCCCTACTCCTACCAGTGGTTTTGTCCAATACCACAAAGAAAATACATTGTGAGATTCAAAGAGGTAGCTGAAACATTTCTAGTTACACAGCATGCAAACCTAATTTCAACAGGAGACAGAAGGTACTGAAATAGATGAAGGACAAATTCACTGACCAGTGATTTCACCCTGGATCTAAATTTAAAGAAAATTTTGACTGCACTTTCCCCAGACCCCATTGCTGCCAGGCCTTGCAAAGATCTTATGTCTTGTTTAACTTTCTGGACAGCAGCAGTAGCATATTTCTAGCTTGGCACCAGCCTAAAGGGAAAAATACAGTTCCTTCTTGTGTCAGCAAGCACTGGTAAAATGATAAAGGAAACAATCAACTAAAACTCACGTGACACCAAAAAGAAATCAAACAAATTTCGTAGGAAAAATCCCATTTTTGTGATCCTAGTTGTGTTGTTCCATTTAAAACTCAACTGTGATTTAAAAGGAACAAAAAGGGGCAGTCAATGACTAAAGTTACTCTAACTCAGTGAGAATTTWAAAAATTTCAGTAGCACTTTTTTCAGAACTTTTGCCCTTTCTTGATCTCACAAACTAATCTCATTATAGCTAATGTTCTCARAAGACTGTCAAGGACCTTGATAGATGAAACTTCACACAGCAGCAGCGTGTCTGGATAGAAATCGCCCTATGTCCCAGTAGGACATTTCTGTTCTGTCACAAAAAAAGGCTCCAAACCTTCTAATCTTCAGAAGGTCTCAACTTATTTCTGTAAAAATTTAAAAAAAAAATCTGTGTCTCCCTGCATTTTTCTTTATTGATTTTTCTCCTTTACCACCTGTTAACCTAAGATGTAATAAATCACCTCTATGCAGCAGGGCAGACATGCAATGCACACCTSTGATCCTGAAACTTGCTTTTGTCTTCATCTCAGATGTAGGAAGGGGCAGTAGCAGCAGCTACAGGAAATGTTTTGAGGTTTTGCTGGTGCTACACATCACACAGGAGTGATGTGCAAAGAGCAAGCTGCTCTGAGCACAGCCCACAKGGCAGAACAAAGTCAAAGGATAAAGATGCAAAGGACATAAGGGCACCTACTGAAGCTCTTTGAGAAAGGAAAGGGTTCTCCCACATGAGAGCATCATTTAGGAAGCTGCTATACTTTCAGATAATCCACCAACGCAGGTCAGACTGGTGTCTATTCACTGCTTAAGAGTTTGCCTTGGCTAAACTTGTTAAATTCAATCTTTCTTCAGGAAGCTGCTGTCTTTTATTCTTTCTTGTTGCCCATTACTAAAGGATTTATGAAATTTAAAATTTGAGATGTACTTGTCTTCARTGCATCACAGTGAAACAAAGATAAAGTACTATTTTCCCCATTTTATTGATGGGTAACAGAGGTATTTAAGATTGCACCCAGGATCTCAGGAAAACTGTCAGAATGAGGAAAAGAGTTCCACTCTCCCAAATTTCCATCTGACATGTGAAACCTCACTCCATTTAATGCTTTTCCTKTCTTTTCTCTCTTTTTACTATGTCRTCTAACATTCTGTGAGTGATTCTTGATACAAACAGTAAAAGTGCAGGGGAAATAAATACATTTAGGGTTTCTTGATATATCAGAACATAGCTCTCTATTTGTATGGGGATGGTTGGCAGTGSCAACAATCTTTGGTTATCTTAAAACAAATCAGACTGTGTTTGAAACWGATGTTTCTATTAGCYYCAGTACCTTAYCCAGTGTGGATCATTCAMATATTCTCAAAAAAGCTGCAAAATYTGKTTTTCTTYCTCATTTCCAGAGTGGAAGAATGTACACTTACATGATAGAAGAAGGAAAATATTTAAGTTGGGAAAGACAAATGCTGAATTTTTCACAATTGCCTGCAATAATGTGTTTTCAAAAGTCTCTAGTCTAAAAGCTGCTCTTTCACTTGCCATCTTGTCCTCAGAGACAGGTTTTGCTCATGTCAAGGTTGAGTGATCTCAATATCCGAAATGGCAGCAKGATGACAAGCACAGAAGAGAATGAGAAATAGAAGCACTCGCTTTCTATTTCAATCTCTTTTCATTTGATGCTTGCTGCTGATGCCACTGCAGGTGAAATCATTATATTTCTGGTGCAGAGCCCCTAGCTGGAAACTCAGAGCTGGTAGTTTTAAGGGAAAAAAARTAAGTGTTGTTTTTCACTATCTTTTGTGATTGTCAAGAGATACTTGTGCTTCACTAATGGAATCCAGTGCAAGCTCGTTGGAGGAATTACCAGGCATGGCAAGATATGGTAACTATCAAAAGAATTTTAACTTTCTCTACTCCAGACTTTAGCTGTTAGAAAGGTAGGCAGAATGTGTGTGCATTCTGGAGCATCAAAACAGCTGCAGGCATAGGAGACCAAATCCTGGTCTGGTGCTGGCATTAATGTGTGAGATAAGCATCAGCCAGCAGGGAAATATCTAACAAACAGAGATAGAAGAAGAAAAAAGCTACTGTAACAAGGTTAGAAACTCTCTCTTGGGCTGCCTGGGGTCTCTCCCCAGTTATTATCCCTCAGAAACCTTCACTATCATTATTAATACTTTTTTTTTTTCTCTCAAAACCCATTTAAACATCATGCTATAATACAGGATATACTAACTTGGGTGTCACAGTAAAAATGTCATTGGAAGGGCTGTTTTCATAATGACTCCTATTGTCAGAAGCAGAACAAAGATTAATCAGTTACTATCTGGGGTTAGTGGAAGAACACTAGTTTTGTGATTAAAGTAGTGTTTTCTAAATGTTTTGTGCCTCTCTAAAGTTTTATGATTAGTGTTTTCTTGATGTTTTGTGCTTTTACAAAGTGGCAACAATTCTTGGAGGCATTTGCAAAGCATAATGTAGGGTGACAGTTAAAATCCTGGAATGAAAATGCAAAAGTAATGTTACACTCCAGCTGGGGAAATAGGCATTTAAGTGATTTCTCCATTGTTTCTTTTCCTGATTTTTCTTTATAAAACTCTTTCCCCTTAGATCTTAGAAATTCTATAAATCTCACTGATAGCATTTCCAAGTGTAGGCATATTAAGTGACTTTTAAAAACTATTTACATCTGCTGATTGACTTTCTGTCCAAGTGACTGCCTTAAAAATATGGGCTATTTTCATSTAGAATTCAACATATTGTAATCTAAAGTTCAGATTTAAAAAACCCTACTCCTGTATGTATAAAAATAGTCAGAACTAGGATCAGCTTTAGAATAAATAACTGCTTTTCTCAGGTCTTCATCTGTAAGTTAGGAATGATAGCATTCATTTTACCTCACAGTGACAGCAGAAAAGAAAATTAATATTAATATGTTGAGATATTTTAAAGATGAGCCCATACAAAAGATCATGAGGGGAGGGGATATGTTGCTATTTTGCCATCACAATGAAGTAACAGTAAAAGCGCAGTAMATCTCATAAGGAAAAATAAATCCCAAATAATTTTTCATTACTGCTTGTCTGTTGGGAAAGGTCACAACAAAATAAGCAATTTCTACAATAAACTGATTTTGGACAGGTCCATTGGCTGATTTGCCTCAAAGCAAACAATGAGACCCCAAAATGCAAGTCCTTCGGGGCTTCTCCCTGTTCCTAAAACCCACACCATCAGCAAACTTGTGGGCATAGGGAAGGAAGTCACACTGAAATTTCATTCAAGAGGGCCAAAGGAGGAGTGAACTCCTGTGAAGAATACATTGAATTAGCAAAGCAAGAATATACCATAATAAATCCAATGTGAAACCGTGTTTCCCTGTCTGTCAAATATTTTGTTAGAATAGGTTATGCTGTTACAGGTCTGCTYCACATGTCTTCAAGAGTGCATTTTAAGAAGTGTTCTGTTTGAGCCACATCAAACTAAGGTCTACAAACATATTAAATTATTATTTCTCAGTGTGGTTAAATAACAAGAGATGGGAGGAATATAACTTTTTACCCTAATTCCTTTTTGTTGCAAAGTCAGCCATGAAAAAAAAAGCCCATAGAAATTAATTTAATGATAGAATACTCCTCTCCCCCTTCCTCCCTCCTTGCCCCCAAACCCAATCAGAATTAGTCATGCTCCATACAGTTTMTGGAGTTAGTGCTCATAAGGACAGTAGTCCTGGAAAAAAGCTTCGTAATTATCACAAAAATGTTAAAAACCTTAACTGTCATTGTCCTGGATCCTTCAGTAGTAGCATTTAGTGGCCCCAAAAAATATTCTCTCTTGATTTCAAAAGAATGCAGGATCACACCTTCTGGGAATAATGTTTTACAGCTAATTCTATTATGTATTACACAGCATGAAATGAATTGGAGGGCCTGCTAATGGTCCCTAAAACAATGAATGTGAAATTAACTCAAAATTGAAACCAACATTTTAAAATCCTAGCAGCATTCCAAATTTCTAATGCATTTATAAYATATTGTAAACTATGTAACATTTATTCCTTATGTTTCTAATATCTACTATATTCTGATACATTCTAAATACAATGAGGACATAACTACAGCTCCTAATGGAAAGTGTTGCTTACYGGATATGAGTCTTGATTAAAAAAACATACACTGCTATGCATAAAAATCTCTTGTTAAAATACTTTTTGAATAAAAATGTACACAGAGAAAAATACCCATTAGCTTTTCTCATTATAGCTAATGGCAAAACCTCATTGATTACAACAGGAGTTCTTTTCAGAGAKCATTTCTGCTTACTCTCACTGCAGGCCAAATTATAGCTCTGCAATCTCTGGAACCCGTAGTATTTTCCATTGCCACATCAACAGCTGCTAGCAAGTGCTCAGCCTTTTTCAAGTGCCTGAGTCTCTGCTGATGTCCCCAGCCAGCTTGCTCCACGGGGTCACATCTGAAATGCACACATTCTGCTGCTTGAATTGCCATTTCCCTCCCATCTAATAACTAATCTCAGCAAGGATTTATACCAATCAAATGAAAGATGTGCAGAACATGATTATTTGAGTGCAAATCTCTGCATACACTCATTTTTGGGATAGTGAATCAATTTARTAAAGGTCAGTGACAAGCCTATTTTAGCTAAATCAAGATTAATTACTGAACTACTAAATTATAATATAGTCCACCAGTCGAATCTTGACAGTGTTTTAAAACATGTTTTCTGTAGATTTGATTCAAATCCATTTTGATTAGGTATCATGTAAGGGTATGGAAGGGAAGCAGATGACCCTTTTCTACTCGGATATAAAAACTGCATGTTGTTTGCCATTTGTCATAAGTTTTAAGATGCTTAAATTATGGCTCATTATTCTTCCATTCTATGAGCATGAAGAACGCGATTTTGAGTTTGTTTACATGAAGATAATGAATTCCAAAACTTCCTATCTCTCAGCGTCAGTTGCTTTCCAAAAGTGCAATTTCTCCCCTTTTCATGGTCACTTACTCAGGAAAAATACCCAAAATATTATAATGCATGTAACTAAATGCAGCTATACACAAAACAGCATGTATTTTGGAATTGCAWCAGAACCTGGAGTAAAAAAAGTTAAAATATTTTTTTTTAAATCACATCCCACAAGGGGTTTCTGAAATGCAAAACTTCTAARAAAAATCAAATAAAGATTTATACAAACTTACAGGGAAATTGTCATTTGAGATCCCATCCAAACTTCCATCTKATGTCTATAGATACAAACACACATCCTGTTTCAGACTTCCTGGGGTCTGAGACCAGGAAGATGCAAGAAGCTAGCTACATGTATGGGAAGTTGTAAATGAAAAAAATGCCCATAATGTGAATTATTTTCCTGGCTCTGACAAACTCTTGGCCATTAATTATTTCTCACTTAGTTAGCCCTGTCAGAGAAAGGTACTGATTATGGCAAATTCCTCCTGTCTTCATGCTAGTTATTTTCTCCAGTTCTGTGCTGAAGTTTCTGTATACTTTTCACTTGTTATCCTGTGTGAAATAGACAATATTTTGCCTTTTTGTTTTTTGGGTTTCTTTTTCCTGGAAATTCAGCTTCTTCTATTTCTCTGAGGATGACAGTAAGTTTGTTATTACAATGAAGTGATAAAATGTACAGTTCTTCAGCCCAGGCCATCTGAAGCGATGGGACATAATTTATAATGATGCCTTTGGAGATGCCAAAGGTACCGTTAGTGAAAGACAGGAAAAACTCAACAAAGCTGCAAAACAACCAGCAAGATACATTTGCTGTTATTATTTTCCAGTCTCTTTAATAAGATACGTTTTCAATGAGTCAAGCCAGAACAAATACTGTGGCCAAATTCAGTTAGCTTGGAAAGAATCTATTATCATCAAAAAGACAGTCACAGCATTACCACCGAAGACTGTAATGAAAATGTACCTTGTACAAAGATTTATTTTTTTTAAGCTGTAACCAGATAAAGAGTTGAAGCTATTATCAAATTGACAAGGCTGCTGGCATGAAGTGCACAGACAATTATTTTAGTRCCTTGATGGCTATATTTCTCACACACAGCATTTAAGCATCATGGCTGCTGTTTTCTTTTGCTGCCCATGTGGGATTTTCATGGTCATTATTATTAACTACATAGAGCAGCGTATAAATTTGTTGGATTCACTCTATAAAGGGCTGGRCTCACRGTGTTTTGCTATCATTATGGGATAYATTCTGTACAAATTCGTATTTACCTGCTYTGCATTCTTCCCAGTCCATTAGGTGTTTCTGCAAAGCCTGGAAAACTRTCATCAGTTATTCAGCTGAATATGAATATGAAACTGTCATCAGTTATCTGCTGCCTCACTGAAACAAGAGCAAGGAGTCTTGGGGCTCCAAGGTACAGGAAACACCCCCTGTGGGGTTTACTTGGGGTGTGCAGGGAGGGCAGCAATGTTAGCACCAACCAACACGTGCATGGAACTCACACGCAGAGTTCAATGGTTAGCCATGAATCCCATCAGCTGCACACACAGGTATTTCTTTTCTTTTTGTGAATTGCTTTGCATTTGCCATTTTGCTACTCTCTCTATTTGGCTTTTGAGCTGATCACCTTGAAGGACTTGGGTGAACTTGCTTTTTCTCTCATTTACAGATAAGAATAAGCTACAGGTAACCTCCTTCCAATGGAAAGCTCAGCACTGAATCATCACCCTTGTTTCCTCAGCTCTTAATTCWGAAGTGGACTAATCATCTCATGCCAGGGCTGCTAAACTCGTGAAGAAAGTTCTTTGCTGCTTTCCTAAAACCCTAATAATTTTGTATTCATATCTCATGAGGCCTCCACGGTGTTAACAAACACAGAGGTGTGAGGTCGTGCCATCCCTTTTGGAAAGGTTCTCTCACCTCTCCTCCAGTACATCACAGCTCCCTGTGTTTCTACTCATTGTGTTCTTTCTTACAGTTTGCCCACCATGCAAATACAGTGAGCCTCAGCCATCCCTGGATCTGAGGGGTAGAAATCCCAGGCTCTGCTGCTGGGAACATTTTGAGRAACAGGTTACATACCACATTGCTACATGAACCACTTCTGTTTAACATATTTTTGAACKTGAAGGTAAATAATCTCAAATCCTGGCACTGTTTATTAAGAGACTGGAAGATTTCTGTAAATAACACCTTCTTTATGGCATCTTCCATATTTCTCCAATTAATGCCTGGTTTATAAAAAAAGGTACTGCTGGAAGAATTTCTTTGATCACCTTTTCCCTGAATAGTGATGCAGCCAATATACTTAGCTTTTCAGCAATGGCTTTTATCTTCCCTGACTGCTCTTTTTATACCCTGGATCAACAATCTACTCCAAAAAACTCTCTCAAAGTTTCCCTAACCTCTGAGGTGATAAAACCACATTTTGCTATAAGTTTTCATATCTCCAGTAGAATACTCCAGTTTTAGCATTAACTAGCAATATTCATTGTTGCTTGCATGGAAACAATCTCTACTTGGAAATACTGGTTTTGGGGATTTTTTTTATTTCTAAAATTACTTCCTTTACAAGGCTGTGTATCCATGTTGGCCTTTGAAGGTCATTAAAATAAAATAAAATTCTACTGCAGTGGGCTGGTTTCAACACTTCTCCTTAAAAGAAATGCTCTTCTTTACCGAATATATTTGCTAGATCTTGAGCTAGTATATCTAATTTCAAAATGGCAAATCACTGCACAGTATGGAATGCCATATCCCACATCATGCTCATCATGCCATTTATGTAAATGTCATTATATGCCATGAAATAGTGCATTGTTTTATTTTTAACACAAAAAAAAAAAAATAAAAAATCACAGTTGACATCTCTTTTCTGATTTATTGGATAGCTTGCAATGGAAGTGAACACCAAATCCAATGAAACCATGTAATACCAGGAAGAAGAAAAACAGATAAGCATTCAGCACACTAATTAGAGGAGCAGCTATTTTTTGGATAKGTCTCTTAGCCTGGAATCATTTTTCTGGGATATTCAAAACAGATGCTCTTTTAATTAGAAGCAGAAAATGTGAGTTAGAGCCACCAACACCCAAGAGTACATTTGAGTGTATTGGACATAAAACACCAAGTTTACATAAGTTCTACCACCTTCTGTTATGTAAATGTCTGCTTATGTATACATCTGCTCCATGGATCAGCTCAGGCAGAATGTGAACCTCTCCCTGTGGCTGTGACAGTCTCCCCTGCTCAGAGGATGGACTACAAGTCAATAAAAAAATAGCATGAGCTGCTCTTCCTCAACAAGAGTGGTCAAGACCTGTAGCTTTTCAAACAATCCTGGATCCTGGTGCCTGTGCTGTCTATATGCAATTTAGTTAGCTGTTGCTGTCTGTGGCTATATTTAGAACCAGATTTATTACTATGGGTATGTTACCAAGAGAGCAGATCCAGCCTGATAGGAGAAAAAATATTAATCCCATTGAGTTGAAAAAATACCTCCTGCTTATCCTTGTCTATTTTATAGCCATGACAGCAGTAATAGATGTCTGAGAAATACCTAAGCCAGAATAAACCTCAGTAGAAAAACCAAAATGAGATGTGACCTCTCAATAATTTTAATTTCATGACAGCAAAAAATACAATAGCACCTTATTGCAAATGACAGTGTCACAGGAATAAAGAAACTAAGCCTGTATAATCACCACGGGTCACTCCATGCCTAAATGTGGACAAAAAGAATGGGAAGGGAAAAGCACAGCCTTGTTTACAATACTGTCTTCTTGAGGCYTGGGCAGCCATTCCAAAAATAATAGCCAGCAAGTCACAACAGAAAGCATTGCCTGGACCTTGATTCCTTTTGGCTCTACATAAGGTAAAAGTTAAGTATAGCAGTTTTATTCCTTCACAGTGCAGGGTTGTCCATGACAACACACTTACCACAACTCTTATCTTCCACATTGTTTTGACTGCCTTAAGTTGCATTCTGTTCACTGCATTTCCAAAGGCAGAAATATCTTAACATTTTAACTCTCCCCTGGTTCAAGCCTCTGTTGGAAGCTGAGAGGTGAGTGAGTGTGCAAGAGGTATCCTGCTGGTTTAAGGTGACACAATCCATCATGAGACTTACCTATGCTCAGSCAAGGGCCAAAATATCTCAAATAKTCTGAGAGTCCTAGAGTCAGTGATGTCTATTAAAGACTGGTTACTTCTGATAAAAGGGAAAGATAACTTCTTCTTGAGCTCTTTTAGTTATTTTACGGAATGAAAGGAGGAAAAACATCTAATGGAATAGGGCTTTAAYTGGCTCACCAGTGCTAATGAACCTGATCAGCCTGCTCAATACTTTCTCACTGTATTTGATCAAAAAKGTCAGGTATTTAGATTGTCCTGCCATATTGAACACATGCACTGTCTCCAGASTGGCTTGCAGACCCTGGCCCTAAGCAGACCACAAGACATCGGAACACAGACTGGAGCTGCTTGTTACTATAGAGAGGACAGTGTGGGAGGCAAGCTGTAGAGTTTTAAATAGTTTTTTAAGACCTAGAAAAAAAGCCTGAGTCAACTGCAGAGAATAGGGAGAGTGGAGGRAAGAAAAACCGATATAGTGAGATGCATAAGCAGATTGGCAAGACTTGTGCCAGTTGGTGCTTTCTTCTGAGCTTCAGCTTTTAGAATTAAGGGACTAAGGAGAGAGATTGATTTAATTTAATATTAGAATACTTTTAGCCCTTGGCCAGGTCATTTCAATATTAAATTTGTAACAGCCTCTCTGAAATCACACATTAGTGAAAATGGTGAATCCTCTAGAAAGTGGGGACAAAGTTCAGGAGAAGTGTTATTTATTCAGTTTATCCATTGAGAAGTTGTTCTTATAAATATGGCCTTGTTTTGTTAGTCAGTACTATTTGACAGAATCACAAGGAAGTAACAGAGGAACCAGCAAAGTTTTGCAGCACAGGAGACTAAACAGGAATAAGATTAGAAAATAACGCATTTTCCTTCCATTGTAGCTTCTCTGGTATGCAGTATTTAAAAGTCAGCTTCAAATTGCAGGGTGCTGTCCAAAGTGAATYTAGAAATCATGGTAGTTGGGGCTGGAGATTTGAAAGTGCACTGTAGATATCTTTTTCACAAGGAATGACTTAACCTTTCTATTATAAAAGCCCTAATCTTTAAGAATTCAGAGAAATGGATAGTGACTATATCCATCACTAAGGCAGCTCTAAGGATCCTGAATTCCTCTGTAAATACAAATCMTTTCATTCCCACACCGGAGTTGCAAGACCAGCTTTATAGATACGTTACAGAAGAATAAATGGTGGTTTGGGCGCACCACACRACAAGCTCAAGGTCACACAGTTAAGGAGGAGCAGATCTTGGAATAAACCAGAACAAGCCTATAATTCCTGGTCCCYCTTGGTTGGCATTCTTTCCTATTCCTATGCTCGAGTCTGATGACTCTACAGCACTGTAAATACCAGCCAGTCCTTCAGTACAGAAGGACAGGGTTTGCTTTAATGCTATTTTTAGTTAAGCAGATCCCACTTTTAAATCTGCAACGCCTTCATTTTCAATATCGTGATTATGTTTAATGTTCCATAGGAAGATGAGGGGATTAGTATGAATCAGACAGCACAATGCAGCGTAGGCAGTACCATGCTGCCTCCCGAAACACCAGCACAGAGCAAGCAGGAGCTTCGGAGGGGGCTTTACACAGGGAAAAGGCATCAGGCAGCTGGAYGTGTCAGCTGGGTGCCTCATCAGGCAGCTGGTGCGAGTGGAAGGTCAAGAGCACATTTACTGTTTAGTGAATTTGTAAATTACTAATTATTCAGCTCGCTAAGCAAGGCAGGCTCATTGCCTGCGCGTGACATTCCCCCTCCCGTCAGGTCTAAGCACATATGGAAGAGAAGGAATTCTCAACTATATTTTGATGGATGGAAGWCATTAAAGCACCATAATAAAGGACATAAAGAACTATAATGGGTAGGTCACTAGTGAGTTTAAGCAGACTTCCCTGTTGGTCAGAGAACAGGTATAGAAGTCCAGCTGAGCACTGCAAACTGCAGCTCTCTGTCTCTGCAGAGAGCTCAGGGCTGCCTTGCTACCAGGAKATGATGGGATTTGGTGTCTGTGTCCATGGGAAGCAGTGGCCGAGGAGTTAAAGAGGGGTCTTCCCTCACATTCCTCCGTGGGAGGCAGAGGCAGTAGCCAGACAGACACTGTCTCAGAGCCAGGGAGATGTCAGAGCTTCTGGCCAGCAGAAGCTGTGGGAGCTACACCACAATGGAAGAGTCTGCCAAGAAAGGAAACAAAGAAATAGTCTGCAACATGCATGGTGGGCTTTGAACCAAGAAAATAGATTTGTTCTTTCTGTCCTGTCTGTCAGCAAGAGAGATGATTTTTGGAAATAAGCTATTCAAGAATTCATATGAAACAGACCTGAGATAGAGTATACACCATCACSACAACTTGTAAAATGAATGAATTGTGATGTCTACCTGCACTGGGGCAGTCGAAGATGACTGACATAAGGATGCTTGTGGTAGCTTCMACTGAATAAACCCAAATGAAAGGAAAGCTTGGGGAAACTACATCCAGTCCTTAGGTTAGCCAAATAGGCATGTCTTTCTCTCTGAAAGTGTATCCTTGTACAGAGAAATATCTGWCACAAGAAGAATCAAAACTGTGATACTTCTGGAGTGAATAGGCTGAAGGATACTCTCTCTACCCAGTCTTTGGTTGCTGCAATCTCCACCAAGACCCTTTATGAAAAGGGAAAAAATATTAACCCTGTGCTGTATTTGACAGCTAAGACACGACTAGGAGTGAAGATTAGGAAGTTATCAGATCTTCTCAACGTAAAGACAAGAAAGGTCAAGAAAAGAGGAACTATAGGTAAAGTCMGTGTTTGGCATGGAGGGACAGAAACAGCAAAATTTCTACAGCAAATTTCTCACAATACTGGAAAAACAGAAGTAAACATTGCAGGTGGCAGGATGGACTTGAAAACAAACAAAAGTAAAAAAACCTAAAACGCTTCTGTCAGTGGAAGAAAACAAAGCAGCAATGAAAATCAGCCATTAAACCCAACAGAGACCATGAATAAATTGTACAGTTTCACAAGTTCTACACCAAGGCACTTCCAAGCATGCCACTCAGTCTGTACATATCACTAGAAGCCAGGCTCCATAGGCAGKGTTCAGGCACTGGGAGCAGGGGAAGTGAAGTAATGCACTGGTGAGAGGGCAGTGAAGAACATTCTGCCAGATATGCTAAAGAGCTGGGTTTGGTGGTGGCAGCTCTCATTTCTTGAGTTTAGCTCAGATAATTCTGCATCAGAAAAGGGATATTCACCTGAGATGAGGTGACTTGGAAATTACAACACTAYGCAGTTTCTTTTTTTTTTTTCCTTATTTTTAGAATTGGACTACTTTAAAACAGAGTTGCATCAGACAGTTCAAGACTTTTTCAATCACAGTTTGATTTTCAGACCCTACATTATCCTAAAATGTATGAAATTGCATCTGACATTCTGAAAGATCCATTTCAAAAGTAAGAGGCACTGTCAGCTTCTCAAAGMACTTCATTGCAAGTTGTGATCTCATGTCCACACCTGGTTTCCTACCACGGCACTGTGGTAGGTGACCTTGATGAGGTCCTGAAGGACTGGAGCTTTTAAGAACATTTGCAAAACTCTCTCAGTCACGATGACATGCTGGGCAGTGCACAGCCAGTACTTGGGAAGGGCTGTTCCTACAAGTGACTTGTGGGTTAACTGTGCACAGGGTGGTCATGGACTCCATGCGGGAGCTGACACTCGGGGCCTTGAAGAAAGAGGAGAGAAGGCAGTGGCTTAYACTCTGTCTAATTCAAGTCTTATTTTAACTCCTACTTTAAAAGTTATCAGCTTATAAAAGAAATAACACTTCCAAGAAATTACTAAAAAGAACTGAAGGACAAATTAAACTGGCAGAACTACTGTGGAATAAATATGGTGCAAACAGCAGAGGCAAAAAGCCAGGCAACTATTTCCTATAACCAAGAATGGCTAGAAACTGTTTCTCCCTTGTTTTCATCTTCTCTCAACCACAAAAGGGCTAGGTAAAATCTAGACAGAGATAAAGATCACACCTAGCAGGCAATGTCCATAGAACTCTGCAGTTTGAGCAGAGTCTTGCCTCCCTTGTGCTTTACACATTTGCTTCTTTCTGAAATAAATTTCATCTCAGTTTTTCTTTTGAGCTTAAAAGAACAATCAAGAAGTGAAATTTATTATTTATTATTTTAAGTGAAAAGCATTTAGAGATCCTCAGGCTTTTGAATAATGCGTTTATGGATCTTCGGTTGTTGTGAGGAGAAGCAAAATGAGATGCATTAAGATGCAAAGATTTTAGAACATCTGCAGCAAACTATACATGTGTTTAGTTTTGATTTGCTTTCTACAGAGGAAGAGCAGTCACTTCATCACAGACTGGAAGCTTCTTTTGGAAAAGAATGGGCAACAGTGTGATTTGGAGTTTGCACAAACTGCTGGAGACCCCTTTGGTGTTTGTCAGAGGCTCTGCGGCACTGCCTCTGTGCCTCACCCATCCCCAAACGGAGCTCTCAAAGGTCTCTTAGAAATCAACTGCAGAATAATTACTGCAGTGCTTGGCTCCAGATCCAACTCGCAAAGTGCTAAGTCATCAGCTCYACAAGATATAAATTATCACTTCTGGTCAGCCTCAATGAAAAATACGAAAGCCACAGAATCTTGAAAGAGCATCTAGACATATCTTAACTCCAGTCCAAATAAAATACAAACCCATGAAGGAAATGGGTAATGCTTYCTCCAGTGGTTTGTGGTGCCTTTAGCACAAAGGGGCAGATAAGGATGGCTTTGAGACTGAGCAGTGCTTGTGCCATCCTGGGTGTATTTGTTGTGATCTAAACCTGGTCTGAAAAGCAGGAAAGACTTTTATAGCGGAAATTTTCCATAACCTTAAAATAAAACAATCTTGAACACTTTCCTTTTCAGAGTTCCATTCTTTGTGCCTGACTGCAAGGTAAAAGTCCCATCTAGACAGAATTAYTGGTCCAGGAGATAAACATACTAGAAAAAATACCTTGGTTATGAATTGCTATTGAACATTTTCTGATTCTCACATTTACTAATATTCTCTAAGTAATTTCTGCAATAGGCTTTTGAGCTAAAGACTAAACAATCTAATTGTTTTAAAACCCTAGCCTTCCAAGACACTTGATAAATTGCTCGTGTGAGCTGTTTCCATTACTTTGAGTGAAACCAGGCTCCTTTTGCAAATAGTTGTCTTAGAGTTCAACATTTGCTTTCTTTAAATACTTCTATTTGTCTAAGATTAGCTGTCTCACAAACATTCTTTGCCATCATTTCTTCAAACCCCTTTGCTGAAATACTGTTAAGATGAGAATACTGCTCATAGATAAAATCATCCATTTTCTTAAAAGAGAGACAAAATGTACTTKCAGTTATTTGTTGTACTTTGCTAACAGGATATTAATCAAACAATTAAGAAACATTTATCCAGTTATTGTGCAGAAGCCAGAACTATTGCTTCTAAGTACCTCACAGTCTTATCCAGAAAATGAATGTACCAATGTTCCTATTTTATAGCCTAAGAGCAAGGCCTAGAGAGCCTAAACAACCTTAAAGAGATTGCCCAGAGCCTTTGAGAAAAAGGAACACAAACAGGGGCTCCACTGGAATACCTTTCCTTTCCTGAAGAAAAAGGAAAACTATCTTACTGATACTCACAGAGCACTGATGCCTGCTGGATTCTTTTAGGAATATTCCAGGCATGAGTCTCTGTTTTAGTCTCTCTGACACTTSGTCTAATTCCTGAATCCCAGTGGTACTGAGGTAGGATGTATTTTGGCACAGCACGAGAAGTCTCAAGCTATTGTGAAAYATTTGCTTAGATAAGTTTCTGTAAAAAATGCAAGAGTCTTAACAAGTATCCCATTTACTTCTAACTTTGAAGTTAAAAAATCACAAATGCTTTAGCTAGCTAAATATTTATAATAGCTTGTCATTATGCATGCAATGCATAATGCCTTCCAAGTACTTTATCAAGCTAGAAATAGAGAAACATCCAAAGCTGAAAGAGCCATATTTGGGGTGAAAAATGGAAATTGTTTAAAAACATCACATTCAGTTAGAAGAGAAATGACACATCTGAATGTATGGGCTATTTTGAGTCAAGCAGGCGGTAAGGATTATAGTTAGAATTTGGCCAGAATATCAGACCAGGATATCATACTTGCAAAAGAGAGCAGCTGTCAGTAATAGAAGTAAATAAGCAATAGGAGCCCTCCAAAGAAAGAGACATCTTCCCCCATGGRCAGCCTGGAGGCCAAGCTCAGGCATGACCTGTGTACAGCAGCTCTAGTTCTCCTTCCTGCAGTGCCCTAAGTTTCCTGGTGAGGAAGCATTCCCTGAAATAAACATCCACAGTCCCAAATTACCCACAAGATGCCCAAGGCACATAGAGTAATTGTACTCATTTGTCTTACTAAGTTCTTGGAGCATGGGTGCTCCTCTTTCAGTCTAGGTTTTCCCTCCCTCAAGCAGCAATGCTCTATTTTCCACCACTTGGATTTGTTCCCTGAACACCACAGYCCTTTGGTATCAGCCAGACAAAGCAAAGGCAACAGGTGAAAGCTCTGGGTTCTTTGCCAGTGCAAGCCCACATCTGCTGCAGATATAAAACACCTCAGTGAGAAGATGCTGGCAGGAGCTGCCACAAGATGGGTATTCCAGGGATGCTGCAAGCTGTCACTATTGCCACTCAACAGCAGCTGGCAGCAAAGCTGGGCACTGCAGGCCTGCCCTCAGCCTTCACTGCTCAGGGCAAATCAACTCCCATGTCACTAAACRCTGTTTTCTTTACCGGGAAACAGTGAAGGGAGACACATTTGCTCTGCAATCAACGCATTTATCTGTACAGTCAAAACTTTTGGGTAGACAAGCACACGATTAATTGCCCAAACTGCCTGAAAATTTGCAATAAATTCATTTATATATATTCCATTAGCCAATTTTCTGCAGCTTATCTATTGATGTATTCTTAGGTGTGCCTGCACAATGCAAAGCTTTATTCTCTATAGATCAGAAACTGCACTGTGGCACTCATGTCCTTTGGTTTTTTTTCTCTGCTTTTAAAGYCTGTCTACCACACAAAAACATGTTGTGGTTTTGTTTGCTGAAATTTCATGGCAGATGCAGACCAGTAGTGYAATGAAAATGCATTGGCCATTCCTGTGGATTCCCACAGAACTCAAACCAGAAAGGCACAGAGGAAGGAGAGGGGGGAGAACCAGCCCCTCTCTCRTGTCACTTGGCTGTGGAGACTCAGYTGGGTGCTGTAAAGCACCAAACATTCTGTGACCAACAAATAAAACTCTCTGTTTGTGTCTCCACTGCAGTTCCAGCAGCTGCAGATCACCCCCTTTCACCACACAGACATGCTGCCTAAAAGCTGAAACATTMATGTTTTCTTTCAGGTAGAGCAGTTCTGGAAATTTTCCTATCTGGGCTGCACAGGGGTCACAAATGAGATCCTAACCTCTTTCTGCAAGGTTTCATACACATTTATGGATCAAAAGCTACAGCCTGAAGTCAACAAAACTGGCAAGGAAAGATAAGTGGTGTTATTATTCACCTGAGTGAGACAGAGAATGTCACTTCTTTGGGGTGGATTTCCTCAGTCTAGACRGCTCATGAAGAAAGCACAGTAAAGCAGATATATATACAACCTGGGGCAAAGTTTCTGAATTGAGGTAGATATATTCCAGTTCAAGGATATTATGATTGTAATATGTTTTCCTTTCCTTTCAACTCTGGAATACCTAGTGTCAAAACAGACTGACTAGCAGAGGGTAATAAAATATAAAATTTCCCAGAAATGGGAGACARTTTTCTGAGTCCCCACCTAGTATCTTATCATACCTTCCTTCCTTATTTCTGCATCTTCCAACACCACAGTACATTGGTGCCACCTTGACTTTGAATAAAAATACATCCCTTAAATACAGAGGGAACAGCTCTATACAGGAGTCTGTAAGCTCCTATCCTACCTTCTTCTAGTCAWGATACTCATGAAGGGCTTGGAGAAGGATGGAAAAAGAGAAACTGAAGTAACAGGTTCAAAGCTGTGGCTGACAGAAAAYTGCCCCATAATACAAATATGATATATATGCACACTGTGAGCATTTCTTTGGAAGCACACACCTGCCAAATCCCCTGCCACCTTCATCTAAGCTATCTTAGCTTCAGATGCACGTTTTCAGCCAAGACTCAGGATATTCACTGAAGCTCAGTTAAAACACAAAAGCACTACTATGCCAAAGGGAGATGTGAACTGCTCTCGGCTGGGAGTCTCATTTATACAGTTTGCAGAAAGGCTCTGAAAAGCTGCACATTAACGTGAAACACAAACGGTAACAGGGCACAATGAGGCTGTTCTCACAAATGTCTCATCAATAAACATCATAAAGGACCTGCGTCAAGAAATAGTACTCCATCTACACTGTAAGCAAACCATAATAAATAATGAAAACATAAATAGGAGAGCAATGAGGAAGGCAGGCAGGGAGTACAAATGAGACCACTGAAACACAAACAAAGCAGCAAGGTTACTGGTGAAAACAGAGGATATTTTCTATGTAGGAAATTGTGCATATCTTTCTGCTACAGTAGAGTTTAGTACTGGAGTGAAGAGTAAAATGCATGGATTCATTCTTTTATCAAGATGCTGGAGCACAGGGAACCAAGTCCTTTGTGTTTGCAAAGAGTCACTTGGGAAAAAAATAATTGGAATTTATTTTTAAGTGAAGCACTTGCACATCTCACATTGCAATGTGAATCAGAATTCAAGGAGCTTTTATTTCTGCAGTGTAACTCACTTCAAAAAGCCTCTGCTCTCGAATGAGTATATCCACACAGTCCATTTTGGTTTGTGCAATCAACGTTAAATTCACCTGACTAGATTAACTGTCTGAAGCACCTCCACACAGACAGACAGTAAATAAGGAAAAGAGATGCACCACAGACAAAGAAAAGAATAAGACAGGACTACAAATCTCATTTTTATCTCGTGCTGCAGGCAAAGCTTGCCTCTAAAGGTATCAAGTGAGTACAAATGCAATCCTTAATTCATCCAACAAATGCACAAACCACATTAGCACAGAAAATGAATAAGCTAGCATTCATATGAAAAGGCTATTGAAAAACTAAGTTGAAGATAAAAATTGGAATCTATTTATTCTTGGGTTCTTAAAGGATAGGCTTTTTCCTTAATTAGAAGCAAGCATCCACATAACAAATGCAACCTTGTAACTTTTAATAGCTGGAGCATAATCATAATCAGTTGTGATGGCAATTCCAGATTGCACGCTCTCATCTCTCGACCTTGGAGTCACCACGTTTCTCTCTATCTGTAATTAATACTTTTGTATTAGGGGGAAATGACTTTGTAGGGAAAGTCAATAAATACAGCCAGTCTAGTATCCTTCATCCTGTCACAAGTGGCCCAGGTCTGTGTCTGAGGCTGCTGCACGGGCAGCGCTGTCCTTCGGGCCAGCAAGGATGGTCACACASGGCCAGGGAGCTGCAGAGCTCATGTGCCAGCACAGCCAGGAGGGCACTGAGCTGACCCCACRGCTTCTGCAGTGCTGCTCAGGGACTCCCAGCAGAGAAAGGGTGGGATGTCATCCCACAGACCCTGTTGGGAGCCAAGGCTGGGATTGAACTGCCTTCCAGACCTCCTGTGCCTAAAGCTGGAGCTACCAAGTGGCTGTGTAGCAAAYAGCCATCCTCTAGTACCAAATGGTGGTGGATCAGAAAAAACTGCATTAACAACTAAGCACTCACATGGTCCAAACCCTTCTTCAAATTGGTCCCTTCRTTCTACAAGTTTCACAAAAAGAAAAAAAAAATGTTTACATCTTGTTGGAGAGGGGGATTTATGTCTCTCTCTGCCCTTCTCCATTTTAAAACTAACTGATGACTCCTCCAACTTTGGCTGGAGGCCATGGCAACATCAATTACRTGGGACTGCCCAGCTTTAGACTTGAAGAAACTCAATTTACTCACCTGCCCCAAAATGCCACAAACCCAAAACACCCCCACAAACCCAAAAAGGGGAAGAAAAAAAGAAAAAACCAAACCCACACAAACCAAAGAGCACCAAATTTATCTTTCAATGGTCTCTCTGCATTAAAAAAAAAAAAAAAAAGTTTGTGTCCCTACCTCTTCATTCCTCACACACCAGAATTGTTGGGCTGTTGAACAGCAACAAAAGGCAACAACAAGTTTTGCCTTCGAGCGGCGAAAGAAATGCTTTTGCCTTCAGTGACCCCTGGGCAAGAACTCAAACTCTGTTCTGAAAGACCAGAAGAGAGAGGAACAGAATGATGCGAGGGGTAAACTCAGAGAAATGCTGATTGTGAGATACTGAAATGTTATTTCCTGGAGTAATTATTTGCCTCAGTGAGTGCCCAGAAATCAGCCACACTTTAGGTAGTTTGACACTTCTCACAGCTTTGTGTAGCACAGCTCTYCGGTTAAGCTACATACTTACAGCTCTACCATGCCTCTCCTCTTTATGGCATCATTTACAATATTTAATTAACCATATTTTAAAAAGGCCCACATGATTTTTTTAAAAGTGGTCTCTCTCTAYTTGCCTTGCAACTTTCTATCTCTAGAACTGGATAAAACTTCCTATCTGCATGACATCTGTAAAAAAAAGAACATTATGCTGCTATAATCTTCTGGGATAAAACACAAGCTCTTTCAAGAACTTCTGGGATAAAACACAAGCTCTTTCAAGAA
>NW_026623281.1:712635-858685 GCF_030028575.1 Malurus melanocephalus
AAAAAAAAAAAAAAAAAAAAAAAAAGAACAAAACCACTCTGCCCCTGCAATCACGTCTGGGAACGTGGTACTCTGCCTCTCTCAGAGAACTTCACTGTTGAAGAGCTTTTTTATTTTCCTGTTTGAAGGAACAGCTAACCACTCTCTGACCTCCCTGCCTTATTCCCTCTCTATAACACTACATTTTGTACAAATACAGGCAGCTGACACACCTGTAAAACCCAGGTCATTTTGCAGCACATCCATGACATCAAAGCAAATGAAAAAATAAAATGTAGCAAACAAGGGCTCTGGGGCCTCGAGCAGAATGAAGAGAGAAGCAAGAAATGCAGCTGGTGTCTCAGTCCCTTCAARAACAGCAACCCAAAATGTCCAGAGCAAGTAGAGCAGGCAGAGCTGGAGCGCAGCCACACTCCTCCTCAGCCACAGCAAAGCTGCTCCYTGTGCCCTTGGATGGTAGAGGTTAGCACTGCAAACAGCTCTTCAAAACCTGCACACCGAGGTGTCTGTAACTTGAATAAAGAAATTCACAAGTGAAAGGTCACGGCCCAATGCATGGATAGCAAAAGGAAAGACATGTAGCAACTTCTGGTGAGGCACTGGGACAATTTGCATGTGCTGGGTACAAGACAGCAACACATGGCAGAGGAGCCTGCTGACAGCTTAAGGACTGTACTGCTCACTCTGGTGCCTAAACAAGAGAAAGTGCAACTCTGGAGCTTTATCAAGTAAGAAGAAGTTCTATAAGTCTAACTTAGGAAGCTGGTACCTAAAAATGTGCATCTTATCAGTAGGAAATATGCTGTTATGGCTGAATTCGGGACACTTAAAATTTAAAGCTCAAAGTCCAAATAACTAGACACTGGTACTTTGTATACTTGTGCCTCAGAGGGCTTCTTCCACAAGTTTGGATGAATATGCTATAAAGGATTGCAGARAGCTCTGAATATGTCATAAAAGGAAAATGGTATTCAAGCTGTACATGTTTCCATAACGAGAAAAGCACTCTATCTGTGAAGGGTTATACAACAGTGACTTCTGCTGTGAAAACCTTGTCAAACAGAAGATCAGTTAGGAGGGTTAAAATTTCCTGATATTGCTCCCATTACTCAAAATACTGAATATRCTTTAAATAGAACTTAACAATATGCTTTTGACAGGAGCATTTGAAATGTGACAGACCTCAGTTCCTGGTCTTGCTCCTACAGTAGGGAGTAAGATGTCTTTTAGTGGAACAAGGATGGTGACATAAAAATACAGCCATTCACTAGTCCCAAAACAAAAACCAAAACTTTTTCATTTTCATGAAATTGTCAATACTTAATTTTAGGCACAGGTGGAATMAAAAGTTTTCAGGACTTGCATCTGACATTTTAATCTGATGCCATTGCRTCTTACCTGAGTTAAAAGCAGAGGCAGTTTTAATGAACTTCTACTGTGCCTGCATCCTAGGAGCACTTTAGGGATTTTCCTTCCAAGGAAGAGTGCAACAACATGTTTGACAGCCTTTGCCTCTAAGAAAAAAAACCAGAATGTAATAAAAGAATAGGCTTTGAGATTTGAGAAAATCTCTTGGCTATCTTTTGAAAAATTGAGTGGTTTCAACAAAGAACTTTACTTAGAATAAAAGAGCTCATGAAGCCCTACAAATTTTAATACAGGCTTATCTTCTGGAAAAACAATTAGTAATGAAGAAAAACCATCTGTTCCCCATAAATTACAACTGGTTAAATATTGGAAAGTATTTCTTTGATTAAACAAAAGAACTCTCTGCACCCCTTTATGTTTAAAGCCAAATATCCTTGCTTGTGTATTCACGAATAGGTGGAAAATAACTGTCTGCACAGGCTACACACATTAAGTTACTCTGCATAAACTGTCACAAAGGCTTTCCATTTTAAGTCATACCTTTTATAAGAAGGGCTTGACACTAAGCCAGTGAGCCTGATGCTCTCATGCTTTTTGCATACTTTAGAGACTGGATTATTATTGTCTGGTCTCAACTAAAGGTCCGTGGCCATACAAGGCTTAGTATGCCTTCATCAATTTGGAGTGATTGTTGTAAAATAGCACATAATAGGTATCTGAATTTAACATRCTAGAAATGTTAGATCTACAGACAAGCAATATGTAATACTTCTCAAACCCTTCAGAACCACCAATATTTGAAATCTCACTGATTTTTATTATAGGCYGGCACACACATTATTTTAAGATTCAGTTACTTTGTTTTCCATGCCTTGCATGTCAGCTGTTGATTTAGAGTCATCACTAGGCTTGCAAGTTCTCACCATTGATTTTGCTGATACTTTCTGACCTATGGAATAAATTGTCTTAGAATACATAACTTGGTTTTCATAAAACTAAGCATGTTTGTGTGGTTTTTTGTTTGGGTTTGAAAGTTTTTTATGTTTGTTCATTATAGAAGTTCTTCATCATTTACAAAAAAAACCAAAACAAGAAAAGAATTTACTGCCAGGCTTATGACCTTGAGAAGACAGTTTAAAACTCTGCTCTTAATCTTTCAAGAAAAACAATCAGTGCTATACACAGCACAAACTGACTGTAAATGAGATGTTGTAACTATAAAAATAAATAGAGTGTCAGAGGTGTTTGATGTGTGAGTTTGCAGCAAGAGAGAAGGGAGAGGTTCTCAGATTTTAAAATAATCATTTGATAAATACAAGTAAACTTCCATGTATTGCTGAAGAAATACTTTTTAGTGCTTTTTTTATACATYGTAGTTTCTGTTCTGCTATATTAGCACACTGTGAAAAGGAACATTCTCTCTCACATACTAGAAATTATTTTTTCTCTAATCATTACATGCTGTACTACACACAGAAAAAAACCCCAAACACAACTTTGAATGATGAGCAATTATACAGTACAACTCCTGTTTCAGTAGCTGGCTTGGGACATCTTTAAAGAGTACTTTATTTTCAGAAATTACTGATGATTTTCATGAAAAGCATAAATACCAAGACGAAATAGAACAACAGCTTTCCTTTCAAGGAAACGTCTCATTTGAGTGTTTTTAAAATGAAGTAGCCCATTCCAATGCTTTTATTTTCCAAATGTAACTTTCAGCCTAATAACATCCTTTGAAGGCAGGTATATTAAAAATGTAACACAAGGCTAAATAATTGAAAAACAGAGCACCAGGGGTTTGTGGTTTTTAAGTGACCATCAGCTTCTATTTTGCCATTTTCTGTTTCATATTGATTAACAAACCATRTATTGGTCAATTACTTATCTGTACGACAACTGATTTTCATGACACATTTTTGGTGTGTGTGGTTATCTGCAGAATTAGATTTTTTAAAAGATACAAAACAAAAAAAGGTAACAAAATGCTTCATTCGCAAAACACAGGGATATATATACCCTAAAAGGGGAGTCCCTTAGTTAGCTACCCTAACCTTTTTTCCTCACTGAGAAACAGGACACTTCAATTTGGAGTGATTATAGAAGCATAAATTCACACCATCAATCTGGATGATGGGTTACGATGGAAAAAACCCTATATTTAAACAAAAACCCATATCCCATAAATAGCAGGGGGAAACTTAAAGTCATAAAACCCAAATCATTGWAATAGATGAGGCTTGCATCTAATAAAACAAATGCTGAAAGTACTCCACATAATGAAGTCCATATCCTGAGGCAGAGAAGTTAAAATAGTATTTTCACAGGAACAAGTATTAAAGTGCCACAGATGCTTTTGGTCTGGACACCAGATTTTTAAAAACAAGGGAGTCAGATATTGCAATTCTCATTATCAGAGTGCTGAAAACAGGAAAGAAAATAACTTCCAAACTCTGTCTTAATTGTCTTGAGAAAGGATTTCTGTTTCTGAGCAGCTCCTTCTACAGCTACAAGAACAGAAAAAGGATTTTAAGGGTCCATGACTTGCAACATTCAACAGTGGTTTGTAGCAGTTCTWGTTCTTTCCATCACATTGTGTATTATAAACTACCTGAATCTTGAAATGGCTGACATTATAGAGGGTGGGGAAAAAAACCTCAGTGACATCCTAAGTGATAGCACAACAGGTTAMAATTAGACTAATAATAGTTTATTTTTAGTGAAGGTCAGGTACCMTTGGTGGATCTCAGTAATTTACAGCAGATCAATTCAGCTCTACCCCTGCATACCTTACCAGTGCTAGCTTATCATGGAATGTGAACAGCATAGAGGGAAATCCAAACTAATTCAAAGACTCTGTAAGCCAGCAGATGTCATAAAATCTTAAGGCAGGTTTGTGGACTTTCTCAAGTTGTCTTCTGTTGCTCACCAAGTACATCCTCTACAAAGGTACTGCTGACACTGCTGGAAACAGAGCGAGGCATCACTTTCAGAAGCTGCAGACGTGCAGACCTTGCTAAAATATTACCTGAAATTGCTGAATGCTCAATGCTGGAGAGGATCAGCCACTGCTGTTCACCAGATCATCAACAGTGARTATAACAAGTGTTTAAAATCAAATCAGTGATTAATAAACAACCACATAGTATGCTTTGTGAAACAAACAGACTTTACATAATGTCCCAAAATACTTYAGTATTAGATAAGAGGGCAAGGAAGGGAGAGATCAGGTTGCATCAGCAATGGAAAAAAACATCTTTGARAGTTTCGATGTGTAAGTGAAGCATGAAGCAAGGAATGGGGCAAACAGGAAAGGCTGCACYGGACAAGAGACACACCTTGAAAGAYTTATCTACTARGGAYAGCAAGATTATAAAACCAAGGGAAACTAAAGCCACAAGTAACAGTAAAAGAAGGGGAAACCTGGTGATGTATCCATAATATAGTTCTCACAAACTAGAGCCTCACTCGTAATCTCAGAAAAAAATTTGTGTAGCATTTGACAAAAAGCTAYGTCTGTGTATGGTTATGCAGCAGAAAAGGGACAATGAAAGGAAAAACACAGCAGCAACTGCTGATCACAATTCCCATTTCAGTTCTGGAAGGCACAGAACTGCCCCACGGAACCAGGACTGGAAGCACGTAACAGAGTTAACTGGGGCCAAGACTGAGGCATTCTGAAGCATTCCACAGAGGAGCAGAGCTGAGCTCTCAGCCAGGGCAGGCTCAGCCCTTCCCTCTCCACAGCGTTGGCAAACAGCTCGGATCCCATCCTGGGCAGGAGCAGCATCAGCATCACCCAGCAATTCAACTGAACCCATGGCACAGCAAGTCCTGCACGGAGGGAAACTCTGCCATGCAAACAGCARGAGGAGAGGGAGGAGATCCCATCGATTTTTACCACTTCAATTATTTTGCAGCTGTAAAATAGTGCTTTGGCACAAAATATGTGTGGTACCACCCTGAAAAATGAGTTCTAAATAATTGAACTGAAAATCAGTCAGAGCAGGTCTCAACAGACCACAGTATCATTGCAGCTATTAAMCACACATTTTTTAACTACAGCTCAAGTCAGGGTGTATGACTGTCATCAAAGTATGACAGTTCATCTGAATGCTAGAAATATATTTGCAGCCAGAAGCTCTGCAAGGCCACAGAGCTCAGCCAACCCCAGATATAAGTGATACACATTTACCACCACGGGACCAACCTYAGTGGTTGCTGAGGACATGCAGTTTTATCACCTTCCTGAAATTCAGCTCCATGTGTTTGGTTTCTTCAGCAATTGCACTTACTCATCTTTGCATCACAAACCTACTTGTTACTATAATGATACGAGCAATTGCTGGCACTCTCAAATCCCATTTTCACAGCAGAGAACAATTTTCTCTCTTACCTTAGGTTCTTTTGGCTGACTTCGCTGGAATTATCCTCTCAAAATGTTATAACTAACAGTCATTTTCATCACAGAACTATCAAACTTACAATCACATTTAAACTCCTTGCACGTATCTAGATTAAAAAAAAAAAAAGCAAGCTTTTTATTGCTTACACTAGCCAGAAAGACAAATTTGAAACATAACACTTAAAGTTTATCACAGATGAAAGCCACCATCTTCAGAAAGCTATTCATTCCCTGCCTTCAAAGGAAGGGCATGAGAATATTACATAAAGCATGTCATTAACATTTCCATTGGAAAAAACCTTAAAAGAAAAATCCATTGAAAATRTAAGTGTGATTTGATCAAGAAGCAGTTCTTTTTTCAAGCTGTTGAATGAATTTAACATTTTGACAGASTTGTTTCTAATTTTGGAGAAATATGAGGTATGTTTGTGGATTAAGTTAAGAGTAAACTGCTGTCTTTTTTTTTTAAATGAAATTCTAATGTATCCTCAGGAAGCCAGGAAGGACATGAACTCACAAGACCAAATTGGACACTTTGGAAGAGGGGTTTGGTGGGAATGGGGTTGTTTTGTTTTGTGCAATGGGTTTGGCAGGGGTGGGAGGTGCTGTTGTTTCAGGCTTGGGTTGTTTGTTTTTCTTAACTGGCAGCAGAAATATTGAATATTGCAGCTCTTGGACACTCTTTGTAGCGTGAGCCAGCGAAGAAAAAGGGTCATAAATGAAGATACTGATCCTTGAAAGCTTCCTCAGCCATTGATGTTATTTTCTTCAATATAGTAGATCCAGAAAACATCCCAGTGAAAACACACATTCAGCATATAATGTACTGTTAATAAAACATACAAATRACAGATAATTCACCATAATATGACYTGACTAGRCTATATAGTACAGAGATTTTTAATGACTTGGTTCTTGAAACAGTTATTAGAAYTCTGCTATTTTCCCTCCTACATTTTTAGAACAAAGGCTCATGTTTAAAAAACTCATGTGTACACCTGTGTTTAAAAAAAAAGCACTAGAAATTYACACTTCACACAGGAGGATAAAACCTCTTCATCTTTAACAAGTGCATTTTGTAGAGGAAAATTAATTAAAATTGCTTAATTGAACGAGATATAAGGAAATCTGAAAAAACTTTAATATACCTCACTGTTTTTCAAGTGAGTTAAGCAGTAAGATTAAATAAATACTAAAAAAAAGTTAAAAACCCAAAACATTTTCCACAGTGGAGGTCTATAAGATAACTCCAGAACTGAAAATGTTTTAAATTTCTTTAGTCCCAATATGCTTTCACAGCTAACCACAGTTCATCCAGTTTGCTTCAAGAAAAGGATCCATGTAGACAGACAACTCATAAAGTTGTCTAAATATAAAATTACAACCCTCATTTAAAATAATAGATAAAGTAAAAAACAACTACTCTTACAAAAGCTTATAAGGAATTGTTTGTCCAAATAATCCCAGATTAAGCTGGTATTTTCACATGTGACAGGATACCCTGTTCACCTGGTTTTTGGATTCATGCTCRCATCATTTGTGTTGTGGTAGCACAAGCATCTCTTCGTATTCAAAGAGAAAAAAGAAGACAAATCAAAGAGCTAAAAAGTTTACTACCAAATGTTATCCAAAATGTACTTTTTCAACAAAGTACATCAAGTCATGTACTAAACAAAATAACACAGATCTCATGTTGGAAAAAAAACCAACCAAATGAGTAAGAAACTCTAGCACTCATGGACACAGCAGCCGAAGAAAATTTACAGGAAGAGGCCAAGAACCCTTTTTTATGCTGTTCATCTTYTACTGCAGTTCTGGAACTTTCACGAGTTTTTGCACAAGACCAAGGTCTGCTCTGTTAGGTACCTGTTTTTTCACAGTAGTCTCTTTCGTTTCCAAGTAGTGCATATTTTTCCAACATCAGTCTATTTTAACAGAAACTGTCCACTGTGAAGTGTAGGCACAGAACTGTAGAAATTACATAGAGCCTTAAACATTAGTCTAGAAAAGATTACAAGGTTGTATTTTAACCAAATACTTCCATCAGAATCAGGCCCAGGAATGCTGCTCCAGACTGCTTAAGGCAGTGTTTGCATTCACTAGAAAGGATTATGATATGGCCTCCAAATTTATCAGGCACTGAAAAAGAACCCATGTCTGAGGTGGAGGTTGGCAGCTGTCACAGTGTAATTTTGGATCAGGCAAACACTTGCCCTGCAATTCAGGTCAATCTGAACAGAATGCAAAGGTTTGAAAGCATGTAGATGTTTGTCAACATATTAACAACAAATCATATATATGGGCTGCAGTATCTTCAGCCATTTTGTGTTAGATTAGCTGAGGAGAAAAAAAGTTCAAATATTTTGATTTCAAGTTCCTGCAGKCATGCATGCTCAGAAGTGGCTTAAAAGTGAAAGGGTGAAATTTTCAGAGTTTCTAATTTTTACTATTTTAAACTATTTTAAAAATATCTACATAACTACATTCTTTATTTAAACACCTAGACAAATTTACTCTTTCCAGACCAAGGGCCAAATCTATCTCCAACATGTAATACTATAAAACAAAATGGAATATCAGGAAACTCCTGATTTAAGATAAAGGCATATCTTGTTAGTGTTCAATCATGACTTGAGTTCTACTTTGCTGTGATCAGAAGATATGCAATGTAGGGCTGTACTGACCTGCCAGAACCTGCCTATTCTCATTTWCTTCATCCTCTATTAGATGGTGTTAGCACGGTGTGTTTTTTTCAAGAGCAGACACGGTGCAAGTCCTGTCTTAYGACTAAAGGCTATTACTAGGCATGCAGAGTACAATGTCCATCCAGCAACTGGGGTCATGCTGAAGCTGACTATTTGGCATCTGAGAATAAACAAATTGATAAAGCAGAAAAGTTAATACACAATAATTGCCTTCCCTCAGCTTTCAGATAACTCAGTGAACAGAAGAGGCTGGGCTGTCTGAAGTGTGACAACTGAGAGCATTCTAAGTGTGGCATTCAGCTAATATCTGCATTTGTCMGCAGTGACACTCCCTTGAAAAATCAGTAACAGACTCTTCAGTTAAAGCCTCCATTCAAACAATTGCATTTCCATTTGAAATCCTTAACACCAATGGGCCAGAGCATTACAAATGTTAATGYRAACCAACATCTAAGTTCAGGTGTCCTGCAGTTTTTGCACATCTCTGGTATTTATGCATTCAAGGATAGGCACGAGCACAAAACAGAAACTTGTTCTTCTCAAGGTGAGTACTTGAAATTATGAGATGGATATGCCAATTTTAGTCAGAAATTAAAACCTTGTATGAGGACTCAAGTAAACAGAGTCAAGAAGAGCATGAGTTCTATGCACCAGTTACAYGTAAGTGAAGTTACAGAAATTGACCTTTATTTAGTAATCAGTTTCTTTAACTTGTTTTTTGATACAAAGTGACATTTTCATTTAGTACAGAAAAATCCATRTCAGAACAGTACCTGTCTGTTTCAGTTGTACCACTGGAGTCTAGTCTGATCTCAAACTTTAAAAAACAGACAAAAAATTGAGATAAACAAAAAKACTTCTGTCCCTCACCATGAGAAGTACTTGGACTACTAATTCACCCATATCATTTCATATTTAATTTTTATATACAGTATTATAATAGTATGGCATAATACTATATAAAATACTATATATATTTTAGTTGTTTTTATAGTTCAGAATACTCTATATAGCGTATAACAATATGAATACTACAAAAAGTATTTTGAACTATAAAATAGCAAAACAGAATTTAAATTTAGGACCAGATCTTTCTTGAAGAACTGTGCAAGAAGAATCCCTTTTTTAATTATAAAAGCTGCAAACAGAAGCAAAATTACAGCCTGTAGTGTAAAACTAGAAACCCTACATAATGAAATGTTAGAAACAGTGACTGAGAAGCAGGTCTACTCAAATAATATTTTAAAAACAATTAAAATACAGTACCCWGGAAACATGGCACAAGAGACAGAAGAAACAGGTACAAAACCTGTGTTAGGAACACAGAGTCAGAAGTGCAAAAAAMCAAAAAGGGAACCAATATAATAGAGTTTGGTACAACAGGTAAATAAGTATTGCAACCAAAACTAAACGATCACTTATTTTTTGACAGTGAAAACACTAACATTTTAGTACCTTTCTAAAGGCTTTTAATCAAAGCCCTAAAACTGTGTCTGATCTTAAATAAAAACAGTCTATGTAAATGCTACACACTGAAGTACAAAGCTTAAGAATTACCCGGCAAAATTGCACCAACATAAGCTTTCCATATTTACAGTATCTAAAAGTGACAGAACACAGCATGCTAGGCCTAGTTTATGACTTCCCCACCAGTACTTAACCCAGGCCCAACAACCAAAAATATTTGTCAACACAAGTTAAGCTCGGATTGCTCAGATACATTATGACATTTAAATATTCGCTTCATGCATAAAACAAGAAATGATGTCTTTGACAGACAAGCATYGACAGGATACAAACAGTGGTCTGCCCTGTGTAGGAGTGCACTTCCTTTTGAGCTTACTCCCAACATGTACCGATTCAATCCCACGCTATTACCTGGTTGYCAAGTCAACAATGTGCTTTAGAAATGGTCAAAATTGTAACTAAGAGTCACATTGTGCATAAACTGTCCGCTCATACTCAGAAATTTCACTCCATTTTGGAGAGTTACCTCATTAAGTGAAAGGACACAGAGTTAAAAAAAGAACAAAACAAAACAAAAAAGACATTCAAGTAAACAGCAAGAACCAAATACTTTGAAAAGGTTTTTGTAAACTTGTCATTCTACAGGGTTTTGCAGCATTGTTAAAATCATTACTCATGGACAAGTACACACAGGTCAGAACCCTCTCGACAATCTGTCGTGTGTACACGTACGACGGAAGAGACAAGCTCGGTGAAGTGATCCACCCCTTCCCACGTGCCTCGGCAGGTCCTCGTGTGCTCAGTGTTATCATTCCCCTTCACRAAACAGAAATCACTTATGGATATCTTTATAAAGACAGAAATGAACTGAGTCCATTGAATAGAAAGTTAGTTGGTTATTTACATCTGCAAGGTAGTTTCACAGCAAAATAAATCTACAGTGGGCCAGCTGGGATCCACAGGACTTTGTTTTGTTCTTGGTCGACAGTTGTCATAATCTGAGTGCAAATGCTTGAAAGGGCTCCTCCCTGGACAATGCCTGGAGAAGAAGAAACCCCACACACAAGTGAGACTGGAGCAGTTACAAGTAATTACCAAGAGCAGCCTTCTGCATTTAGCWGCAGTGTTTATCAGCAGATCACAATTAAGCAACTCAACTCAGTATCTGACAGATGCACGRCTCTATTTAAAAACAAATACACAGAGTGAAGAGGTCAAGCATTCAATACACAGCTTCTYCTGCTAGCTCCTAAAACAATCCAGGGATGTCAAGGAACTGATGGCTATAATCAACTAAGACAACTGTTTTGTAAGAGGCCTCTGTACTATTTTCAGAGGCATCAGGTGGCAAAGTTTAAGACTAAAGATGGTCAGAACTTGCTATAATAAACCTTCTCTGTTCAACATGTGGTGTTAAGAGTTTTATATTTACAGGGTAATATACATAGAGACTATAGCTGTAGCAACTGGACACTATTTACAAATATTAGAAGTAAATTATGAGCAGCTCAGAGATCGTTGAGCTAAATAAAACAGCAGCGGTTGCTACTCCAGTTCTTATCATCAACTACATTCAAGGAASAAAATGCCAACAGCAAGTAACTCCCTGAATATCAATTCAAATGATAAAAGAACACTTTTACTTCTACCCTTGCTAAACATAACAGTCATAAAAAGTAAAATGACTACACCTACACAGGAGAGGAGACTATATTGTCTTTAATACTTAAAAAGTGAGGAACTTCATGACTTGAGAAATATGTCAGCAAAGCCTCTGGCCGCAGCTATCGCTAATGCTGAAAGAGTACGGAAAGTCTTACACARCTTAAGGAATATTTTTTCTTTTTGAAAAGAGAAAACATGACGTCACATAAACATGCAATATTTGGCCCTGAAACACATACTACTGTTAATGATTGCAGGTGACTTTAGATAGGGAACACAGTAACTGAAAAGGTCTATGAAAGGTGACAAATGGCATGGAAGAAGTGATTCAGATTACACACAGTGTTCACAGCTTAGTAGAGGAAACAAAGCCAACTTAAAAGTCATTAGTCAAAAAGTGAACTTCATGAAGTAATTAAAGAGCTGTGGTCTGAGAGCGTGTGACCTATAGCTCCATGACTAACACACCATGTACAACATGCCTATCTACAGACTCATTTTATGTACACCATTAAATTTCAAAAAGCTTAAACGTCAGTACAGTTGGAACACCAACCCTCTCTGACTACCTGCAAGTGTTGATGGCAGCTGGAGTCCACTGCATTGGCACCAAGAGAAGGAGCCCAACTTCAACTATCAGGGYGAAACTAAAATGCCACAAATAACTAAACAAGAAGCAGGTGATAACATGTGGCAATGCCATCTGGCCATGTGTATGYCAGGTTCCATGAAGGTTTGGTAGGTACCATGTAAAAACATTTGTATGGCTCTCACAGGACAGGTAACCAATTCTGCTGAGAAAACGCAGAAAGCTTCTCTCGGGATACACTGAGAGAGCTCTAAACTAAACACACCCCTTGGTCTCTCTGCACTAGGTAGTTATACCTCAAAATATTTCTGTAAGAATCCCATTGTTCAGGGAATAAAAAGATTTAGATTTGGGCTAGTTTAAGGTGTTTGTTTGTTCTTCTTTACAGTTTTGTTGCCATGCACATGAAGATACATTCAAAAGAGCTGATAAAATTGCAGGTATGGGGAACCACATGAAAATATACTCTGAAATGAGCAGTCTCCAAAACTGTTTCCTTTCTCTGGTAAAAATACAGTATTTACTACAAKCCAAGAATGATTTCATAATTTTATGAGGTTAAAAAGGCTCTCAAAGTTGAATTTAATTATTCTAACTAACAATGCATGCTCAAGAAACCTTGAACAATKTTTTTTTCATTGTTGAAACATATAAAGTATACACTCACAAATCACAAAATCACACAGAATTACAGAATGGTTGGGGTTGGAATGGACCTTTGGAAATCATCATTTGTTAATTTAAACTACAACGGGTTTCTGTTGTTTCCTTTGATTTTTTTCAATTAAAATAAAACAACAACCCTTCTACCCCTTCCATGGTATAACAGTGACAGCCAAAGTGCCAGATCTTGACCACACTTTCAATACTACGGGCTGGCTAGTAATAAAACCTTTCCAGAACCTCTTTAGATCATAAGATTCAYAATATTCAGAACAAAACCATGTAGAACATGTAGAAGATTTCTATCTTCACATTTCTTCTCTGAKTAAAACAAAGTTACAGAACATGTGTTTGTCAAAAGGGAAGGTAGAACAAAAAAAACGAAGTGCTCATTGAAGAAACAATGATCTTTTGAATTAAAGTGCAAATGGATTAAATTACCTCTGTGYTCCTACTGAAAGTTAGAATAAATACCAACCTGTAAAGTACTTGCTATACTCCTGTTCTATTTTTTGAGCTGTCTCAAATTGTTCTTTGGAATGCTTTTGTGTAACTTTGTCCCTCAGGAAGATTGGGTCTTTTTGCTCTCTGAAAAAAACCAAAACGAAATAAAAAAAAAAAAAAGAAACAATTTGTATGAGTAATTTTTAAATGCACTTGAAAAGAGTCCCTCTAGCTGGTGCATACAAAGGCTAATTCATGTGCAAGCAGACTCTTAGGCCCAGAGTGCCATCTACTGTGGTTCAGCTGTATCAGCAGAGCCATCAAGATTGTTCCAGTGCTAACAAACTTATTTCCTATCAGACTAAGACAGTATTTCTTTAAAGTTTCTGACACTAGGAGACAGTTGAGGAAGAAAGAAAATAATTTTTTTTTCAGTTCATGTGAATTGGATCATCATCTCATATACAGGTACTCCCTTACACAAATCTGGGCACAAGTATCACATTTCTAAGGRTGAACTACCAAGCATCAAGGAAATTCAGTATTTCCATGTTATCATACATACGAGACATTTCTGGGATGCCTCTTTTTGTATTATACAAACTCTTGAAAATAAAATATTTGTAAAAATATAGATAAATACAAGTGCTAAAATAATTATTTTAATTCTGATCAATGCTCTAGCACTGTTCTCCAAATCCAACATGGGGGACCCAGGAGAGGATTCTGTTTAAAAGGAAGCAGAATTTATATTCAACTAGTAAGGTCATATAGACAGATATTGAAATAATATAAACAYAGATTCTTATAGYAGTGAGAAAAACAGCACAATTTTATTCTGTAAATAAWTAAAAAACATAATGACTAACCAAAYCTATCATTGCTGTGGAGCATTTCAGAGAATGCCAATAGAACCTGAGCTGTATCAAAAAGGGCGTTTGGAAAAACCTTTGGTGCTCACAACAGGCAGAGACAACATGCCACTGCAACTTATAACTGCCAGGAATCCTTGCTTCACTAGTTTGATCTCTGTCACTTTSCAAAAAATGGAAATAGCTGTAATGGTCACCATCTCATTACCAGTGGGGGCCAAAACATGACAGTTCCATTCATAATTTAAGTGCACAATCCTATGGTGGTAACAAAATAGATCTCAGTGTTCTATGTCACTAATCAAATTTACCTACACATCAAGAATACAAGAAGTCTTCAACTTTAAATATGAAGATAGCACAAGTATGAGATCTCCTTAGCAGAAGAGGTTCTAATTTTCATGTTGGGAGATTGATTTGGTAAGAAGTGACACAATCTATCAAAATGTGTGAGGGCTTTCTCAAACATCAAGGGAAGGACTGGGGGTTGCAACTCCTGTGTTCTSTTCCCGGCTATATTCAAGCAGGAATTTCACAATTACTGAAAGAACACAGCCTGAGAAGAACACAGTATATATGATGTGTGACAAAAGGGGATTTCCCTTCCTCTGTTTACTGGGGAATGAAGGTGGGAAATCTGAGGTTATGAATCAACTGGCACTGCATCCATACCCTTGGCCCTTCTAAGAAGATGAAGAACAGCTCTTTGTCATGGTCTACACTCAACCCACAGTGGATCTCACCCGTATCTGTCTTACAGTTTACTACAAAGACCAGCAGGAAAGATCTGAGTATCTCTTGGAGGACATTCAGTTTGGTCTCCATGGATTTCCTGGAAAGATTYACTTAATTGTCATGCAACCCAAACGAAGTCAAGAACATATACCTCACAGGTATATGAGGATTAATTTTCCCATTTTACAGTCAGAGAATGCTCTGAGTTGGAAAGGACCCAGAAGGATCATCGAGTCCAGCTCTTCAGTGGCCCATGCAGGGATGGAACCCACAACTTTGGTGTTATCAACACCAGGCTCTGACATACTGAGCCAGTCTCAGTGGCTGTTTTAAGAGATTTAGCATGGCTGGGATGAAATAAACAATAGAGGTAAAACAGAGTTACTTTAAGCTAGAATAGACAGCCCTGAACTATCCCCCTCACAGACTTACTTGATTTGTTTAGCATTTTTGTAGCGAATAAAAATTACAATAGGGTAGATATGAACACTGTGGAGCCGTTCGATGGCATGAGGAGCGATGTCAAGCAGACAATGACAATCCTAAGATCAAATGTAAATGCAAAACACTCATTCAGTTAAAGAGCACAAGCACACATGCAAATCCCCCATTTCTTCCCCTACTCAAATCATAGCAACCCAACAGAATATTGCCATACATTTAGCATTTTGGGGCTMCTGAGCAATTTGTACCCAAAGGATTTATAACAAAAGACAGAAGATGAAAAACTGCAAGAAATTGCATTCATAGTACCAAAAGCATGCATTGATAGAAAAAAAATGTACTTGAAAAACTAATGAAATGAAAACTCAGACTGAAATATATGCAATACATTTTTTCAAAATTTAAATATTCCTATTAATTTTCTCTTTCAGAAATCATACACAAACACAAGCGTTAATAGGACTTGCCATGTGGTTTGATTAAAAACTGTAAGCAATGAACAGACATTAAGTAAAATCTGTCCCCAGGAGTATGGTGACGTTTATATTCCATATGAYTGCATTAAATGGAATAGGTTAAAAAATTAAATCCCTTTTTTGGAGGAGGTAGAGGATGGAATTTAAGAAAATTATTTCTAACTTGATTTAGTGATACTGTAGAAGAATATGAACATTTCTAGTTTCTACAAAGGTGAGCTTGCATAAAACAATCTTTAAATAGTCACATGCCAAGGTAAAGTAAGTTTTTGTTTTGTTTTATTTTATTTAGCAGCCTGGGGATCAGTTCCTGCTAACATAATTTCCACCCCCCCAACATAAGTGTGTAAATTGTACAAAGAAGTAGAGCATTAAGTGATTCACCTTTTCTGTTATCTCTTTTATTGAAGCGACAGTTGTCACATCGAAATGTCCACTCCTCCGTTTGTAATCGATGAACAGACAATCCTTCACACCTCGCTCAATGGCTTGCTGGGAAGCTTTCATAACCTCTGTTTCATACAAGAGATATCCTTCCATTACTATTCCTTAGGCACAGAACAAGGCTAAGAAGACAATGTCTGCAAATTCAGATTCTTGGGGTTTTATCCATGTTTTTTGTTTTAYACAGATGTTGCTATCATGTATTCTAAGCATGAATAAATTGGTTATATTTGAATACTTACCAAGAGGACATCTGCAAAATTTTCCAGGGGATTCTTTGACCAGCATGTCTTTCACAGCATCAAGTAAAGGTCCTAGAATAAGGACAGGCCTAGGAGAGGTACAGTCCACTTTCTGGACACGCTGATAAGCCAAACTTGCAGAATCTAYATACACAGAAGATATTTATTAGCAAAAGAATACATTCCCTGGCATTCCTCAAATAAGCAGAGGCACCTTATAGTAATTATGAGAAGACCTCTTCTGCAAGGGCAAAGGGCCTTGGCAAATACAACACATGGTCACAGTCATTGCAGTTTTTCTACTTGATAGCTAAAATAGACATTTTTCTAATTGAACCTAGTGTTCAATTAGAAAAGTAGAGCTCCCCACTTTCACACAGACTTAAAACCAATCAGCCTTAAAAGTGTAAACAATAAACAATATTTGGCATCTGGCTTGATTTGTTGAGCTCTTACAAGGAAATAAACATTCTAATCAACATGATTTACTAAAGGAGTGAAGAAATAAAAGCAAAGATTTTGAGTGGTGCACAGGATTTCTGTCTAGATTAAGTAACCTGGACAGAAATTAAGTAGCTGAAAGGAAGATCAAAATCATGCATCAAAATTAATCTCCCTCTCCAAATGAAATAGTAATGCTAATAGGTCTAGGAATAAATTACCAAAATATTATTTTGAAACACTCTTGCTTGTAATCTAATTTTAAAAAGATGTTRTTAGAAGTAATAATCTGTTATTAGAAGTAATAATCATACCATTTGTATTCAGAGCAATTAGAAAGTAATATTATTTGTTGTGTTGTGCTGCACCTGATTACAAATGAAAGAGAAGTGAAGGCAAACCCCTCCCAAGTGTAACGAAGGTACTTGCCATCCAAGAAAGGAATTGAGTCTGTACTGATTGTATCAAGAGCCAGTAAATCTTTGCCATCTTTGGAACCACTTCGCTTATGTTTATGCTTTCTTCTGAAGAATGACCTCCTTGCTGCTGCTGACAATGTCTTAGATGAGCTGTTTTCATCTTTAGCCTCAGACATGCTGTGTCTCCTGTAGAATTCCTGATCCATCCTAGAATAAAACAGACAAAATGGTTGGTATTTAAAGTTAACTTTTTAAAATATTTTGACAGTATCACGGCTGGTGATGCTGTGCCTGATGCACCCCAGGACATTGTCATTTCTAGTTAACTATGTAGCAGCATTAAAACTAACTTGATACAGCAATAGATTTAATTCAATGTATATTAAAATATGCCATTGATAAAAAGACATGTCSAAGAATTACTATATCCCAGAAAGAAGCAAACAAGTCTTTGATACCACATCTCACTAGTCAGACTTGTAAAGACAAATACTTGTTAAAGATAAATCTATAACTGAGGTCACTTACATATATTTACTTGGAATTTGTCCCCTTTCCAGCTTCTGTGCATTCTCGTCTAGCTGCCAAGCCATCCAACAACCAAAATTTCCCTGTGGCAGAGTGTCATCCACATACAAAATGTCATCYTTCTTAAAGCTTAAGTCCTGTTCCACCTCTGCCACACGGTCATAAAGTGCTCTGGAAAGGAAGACAAACAGGCTCTGCAACTGGTCTCCATCAATTCAAGGGAAGAACACAACTTTTTTGAAAAAAGTTAACAGATTAGTGGCACACTACATTTCAAGARCGAGGTGTGAAAAGTGAAGACATGCTGTTCTAGATTGTCTATTCACTGTCACAGAATGGCTGGATTAATTAGGCAATTTCAAATTTTAAAAAAACATGGCAAAATTGATGCTGTCTCTCTCTCTCACGATGGTCAGCATATTATCCTAACAGCCTTATATTGTCATTACCAGTCATGTTTAAATACCTGATGTAGAAACCATCTCCAGGAAGCTCTTTTATCTTATTAAACTCTTCTATTCTGTATTGAGTCTTTATTTTGATGTTTTCTCCAGGCTTCAACATTTCAAGATAAGCTTCYTCAGCTGTTTTATTACGCATATCAATGGACCCATACTACAAAACACAAAAAGAAACCTTTAGATGTGAAATTGTATTTCAATACAATAGCACAACAATAGATGGCTTTAATACAAGCAATAGAACTAGATGAGCTTGGAAAACATGTAAAATGAGTTTGTTTTTCTCTCTTGTAGGTTCTATATAAAAGTAAGGCTTGTTATCTAACTCTAGTACAGTTTGCACCTTAAGATGTCTACAGGAGATTGAGACATTGCAGTGGAAAACAAAAAAGTCAAGTGCAAACAGCAGACAGGCACTGTGAGAGAGCACTTCTYGAAAAATCTTTCCAAGTGTTTGCTGAAACTCATAAAATTCACACTGAAAAGAATTCAATATTTTTAGGGATAGCAAGTGGTCTGAAGGWAGTCATAAACACAATTACAAAACAAAATCTCCATCTGGATACTAGAGATTCAMTGGGAGTCTCAGAGCTCACTGATATCTGAAAAGCTCATAAACACCTGTTTGTCACCTTAATAGTCTTGGACAAGTAGATAAATATTCTCATTTCAGATACAGAAAGCAGAGTCAAAGACATAATATATGGTTTTCCCTCAGCTCTCAGTAGAATTTCATAGTGGTAAGATCAATATTCTCTGTTTTACGATATCTTGCATATCCTTGCCTTTCTCCTACACACAGGAATTGGGTTCTGAGCTTCCCATTTAGATGAAGGGAGYTGAGATGAGATGAAGGTGTTGACAATTACAAACAGACACACGTGAGTCCTTCAAACTTTGGGGCATCTTGTGCCCTCAGTGAGAGTTCTCCAGGTTCACATCACCCAGCTCCTCATGTGCTSCAGTCAAAATGCAAGTTTGATTTCTGACCTTTCCTCCCTGGCTTTTGTGGCAGCAACTCAACACTGACAGAACACTCCCCTCTGTGGGACAGCCCAGCACTTGGTACCTCCCTCTTTATACCACCCCAGCCATTTGGTCATCCTGCTGCAGACTTGTGAGAGCTTACCTCAAGTATCATGTCACCCAAAACAAGTCCATCAGGTCCTTTTGCTGGGCTGTCATCATCTACATCTGAGACAAATATTCCATACAGGTTTCCACCACATATCTGGATCCCAAGATCAACTTGGGATTTTTTAATGACAACAATTCTAGGTTCAGGGGTCCTTTTGTTTGTGTCCACAGGGCCCCTTTTGACAGAAATAAATAACATGAGTACTAGAATTTAAAAACTTGCATTGCATGAAATCAACTTGCCATCTGAAGAACACGTATTTATATAAATATTATTCAGAATAAAGAAGACAGACAGAGAAGACATGACAAACATCACCTTTCCAACTAAAACTTTCTTCACTCTTTGCAGACCCCATTTTTCAGAAACAGTCTGAGAACATGTACATTTATCCTGGGACCAGTTAACTTGTCAGGTGACTTATTTCAACTAGACACAGCATTCACAGAAGTACACTTTGTTTTTTTAATGCCCCTCATATCCGCCCTGAGCGTTTATTTTCCTTAAAGACCAAAGTTTTCCTCTGTACCTTAAGGAATTGCGAGGACTGGTGGTTGGAGTGGTTTGTTTGGATGGCGGTGTCATTGTCCCTTCATCCTGTTCACTCACAGTGTCGATTACAGAGTGATTGTCAGGCGTTGCAGCTCCGCTGCCTTGAGGGGTGGAATGATTACTCACAGGTTCTAAGCGAGAACTACGACAAGAAAAAAACAGAATAAAAGACTGGTGGGTTAATGCCAAATATTTTCCATTCAAAATTTTTAATTTGGCCGTAAGTCAATTTTAAAGTAAGGGAGATAAAACCCAAACCCTGTAACTCAAATGAGCATGCCAAAAACATATGTTCACCATAAGTCTAAGAGAAAGACAAAGCTTTGTTTTGAAGTGTGATCATGCATCAAAATAGAATGGGTAATTTCACCAGGTCATATCCCTTCTCTAATTATTATCGGAAGTTCTGATTATGGAGAAAAAAGTTAAAAATATTTGAAGTATTAAAATGTCATAATCCTAGGAAGAAATCATCTTGGATTTTAGTTCAGTGTATTCAAGGATTATGACCAAATAAGTGAGAAAATATATTTAGATGCTCCAATCACTTTTCTTTGGATAAGCATGTATTCACACATTACTTTTCTAAGCAATTACATTCATCATCACACATGTGCTCATATTTGCAAACACATTAAGAGTACACAAGTCAGCTACTAACCAAATAATGGTCTTTTTCCAAGTCTAGCCAGCCTTACCTGGACCGTGAGTGATTKCCAAGCTGATACATGTGTGGGTTGTACTGAGCCAGAATGGTGATGGTGTCACACTGCTGCCCAATGATTAGCCGAGCCTGTTGCTCTGTAGCATTTCTCAAATTTATTCCATTAAACTATGGGAAAATTGCACAAACAAGAAAGTCAAGTTTTCACATGGAAACTAGCAAAATCATTCTTTCAGTGTCCTAATTAGTTTAATGTCTAAATGCTCACTTATTCCCACAAGAGTAAATAGGAGAATGAAAAAGTTGCTATACAATGATTCCTAAGGTTTACTACTTGGAAGGAATAAACATAATTTTAAAGTATTTGGTAACCTGACAAGGAGTTTAACAGTATTTGTGCTGTTAAAAGACATATGTATTCTGAACTCGGCTACAATTTGATATTACTGATTAAATACAAGTTGGTTCAGACCAGCAATCTGAGCAAATTCAGAATTTAAGGATGAATTCAGATCTGTTCTGGTCTATTTTAGTATCAAAAACACACTGTGCAACAGAAGGTGCTTTAACATGATGTTACATTTACAAAGCAGCTCTGTATTTTACAAAATGCTACTCCATGTGTTTATCTAACAGAGTAGGCAAAACATGATTGAGCTTAAATGAGTAAACCAGGTATCTTAGCTRAGGATATGGCACAGCAACAACAGCATGAAACTTGGTTAAAGCTGCCAGGAAAGCTACTCACCTTATCAGGCAGTTGGGACTGTTTTAAGTACTGAAACTAACTAGCTTAAAATTTAATTATATCTATATAAGACAGGATGTAGATATACCATCAAAAGACATTATTTTTTAAGCCTGAAAAAAGTCACAAAAATCACAGTTATGGAATATTACAATAGAAAGTACTCTGTTACATCTCACAGTGCACAAGGTTTCACAATGCAGTCTTTTTGGGGAAGGCAATATGGCTGCAATCATACAAACTGATTTACCAAACCTTAGGAATAATAAGCAATTACCTCCAGTAACTGATCACCATATTCAAGGCCAGCTTGATGGGCAATGCTCCCACCTGTTACTTTAGAGACAAATATTCCACCATTTTCTCCGCTCACAATGGAAATCCCGAGTGGCTCAGAACCCTTCTGCACTTTAACATGGCGTGGCTCTTCCATGTAGGGCCTTTTAGAGGAGATAGTTAAAACTGATTTGGAAAAAATTGCACTTGAACCTCCACAATAATAAAGTTACATGCAAGACTTTCAGACAATCTGTCTGAAATGTAATAATAAYAATAACAATATAGCTTTAAACAGTTACTTTAAAAAAACCACACTAACTGTCAACTGTCTTAAATGCATTCCTTTAACACCATGCAATGTACAGTAAATGTATACCAGGTACATGACTGMTCTAAAAATGATGGCAAATATGAATTATAAATAGTATGGTCATGAAGTTGATAGGAAAGAAGCTTCCAGATGCATATTATATGAAAGTAATTGAACCACTGTATATAATATGTCATTGTCAAACCAWATTCCAGAAGGGTATGTTACAAATACAAATGCTGGGAGTCTTCATCGCCAGAGAAAATAAAYATAATGAATAATAAGGTGGTAAACCAAAGGACAACAAAGCACAAATACCATATTTCATATTTGTATGCTGGAAAACATAAATTAGTAATGAAAATAAGGCAGTTGCAAACTCAAGCCATTAAGACAGCAGTTTGCATGGTAGCATTACAATTACCATGCAAATTCTCCTCAGGGCAATTATCCAAACGTAAAAAAAGCACAAAGTGCGCAATACTGCTCGAGAAGGACAACCTTAGATCAGGCCAACCTCAAACTCCTTAGTGATGAGAACCTAGGCCTAGGAGCCACAGGGATTCTCAGAAAAGACCTATTACGGAACAGATATCTGAAAGATGTAGAAGATTTGAGAAGACAAGAACACATAGAACAAGACAAACAGTAGTAAGACACTAGTCAGTATAACAAGAAAATGGCCTACAGAAAAAACCCCCCTGATACATTCCCCTTTCCTCCCCCATAGGAGGGATGCATCCACCTGTACCAAGGGGTTGGGTCCCTTCATGATGTGTATAAACACAAAGGTTTATAACCTTCCTTAATGATGTTTACACAGCAAGAGGCATCACCAGGTGTTAACAGTTGAGCTCACTGTGAATGAAACAGCTTGGGCACCAGGTGTGGTATATTTTTTATTTTAATACCACTACACTGCATTTGATATACATTATTTAAATGTTTTCTTTCCTAACATTTCATTATGCCCTATAGACATTCTCTAAATTGTGCCAACTGCTTAAACTATTTTATTGTGCTGTTCAGAGACCAGAAGAGTTAAGTGGACTTCACTCACTACAACTAAAGTGATTGAGGCTGAGGAAGGGTACTTTCGGGAAGAGAAGGATTTGGGGCTGAGGCAAATTGAAGAGGACGTTGTTTCATAACTGCATATKGCCAGTCTTTGAAGGGATCCTTTTGGCAGCCTTCTGCACCAGAGGCACAAGGGTTTTCCAGCTTATTAATGCATTTAAGACAAAAATTGTTGGCTGCTGACATGMATGCAGCTCTGGAACACAGTCATCTTATATCACTGTTAGAGATAATGCCCTCAGCAATTGCTTACCAATGGTGTGAACTTATTACTGATGCTTACATTTTTTGCAGGTAACCTAAATTAACTAAATTCTGATAACTTGCAGAAAATAGATTTTTTTTTTTCACTCACTCATGAGTGTGTAAGCAATGTTACATGAAGTTTGTTCATGTCACAAAATTTACCAAGGTGTATTTTCTCATTAAAAACAAAAACTGCACCTTTCTGAGCTTTGTTTATTGTACCCTTCTGCCTTTTCATCTACCACATCCATTTTTAATTTGTTTGTTTTGGACTGGAACAAGAATCAAATTTACACAAATTACACAGAGTCCTATCTGAGAATTCTAGTAATACAGACAGATAGATAGTGATGCCTGTATACTGAGTCAGCAATAAAGAAAAAAGAAAGATAACATGAAAAARGTGTTTTACTTGACAAGCAGTGTCAGCAAAATCAAGTGAAGTACTTTTCTATAATATTCAGACTGCCTGCCAGAATCACTAGACATGCAGTAACGTCTTAATTGATAAGATCTTTCAATTTTCATTTAAATTAAAATCAACAGAACAAACAAACATTTATTCTTTTTTTTTCATCTGTGTTATTATTAATTTTACCTGAGGAAAACCCAAGTRAGTAATTTGTATTTTGTGGGAAACCAAAATATTATAAAACAAAATATGTAAACATTTCTTAGGACAGATTTAAGTAGCTACTTTGCTAAACTGAGAACTGTTTGATTGTTTTGTTTTAAAAACTCACAAGCAAACCTTAGAATTATACTCTTTCTAAAAAGGTTAATTTGGACCATGGTTTATAGGTAAGCACAACAAGAGCGATGGAGCTGGAACCTGGATGTACTGCAATAATCTGATCCACATTAAGAAAAATTGTTATTTCCCAGAAATCAGAACGTGTATCTTGTGCTCAAAGACACAAAGATAGAGGAGTGCCAAAACCCCAACTTGTTCAGCTGAACACTCACATCATTAGTCATGTGAAAGAGAAAAGACATTCTGACTTGGAATTTGCAAGTGACAATCAGAGGAACATTCATACGAGAACACAAGTTGAGTACAGGTGGTACAGAAGTCACACTGAAGAAAGAATGAAAATTCACAAAAACCCCTTTACATTGCCTTTCAAAATATCACTGTTCTTTGTACACAAGGCATGCTAGACTTGCAGAATAATTTAGTTACAAATTCTTCAAACAAGACAAACGTTTTATATAACATTTTATGAATAACTTTTTATTACTACCAGAAAAGTTAGAATACAGAATATGCTCATAATTTTACCATTCACATTTTTTAAGRTCAGTGCTCTTACATAAATTAAGCATACACAGGGGTCTTGAAGTCCACATAAATGTATTCTGTCTCAACACATCGGAGCTCCTTAGCACTGCCAGAATTTAGCTGCCTTACTGGAAATAAGTCTGAATCAAATTTGTGTCTTAYTCTTCAATGCTTTGAATTTGTGTAAACATTTTCATATATTCAGTCTAACCAGAACATGGTAAAATGAAAATGGATGTCCAACACTGATATTMTAAGCGTGGCATCTTTGAAGTATTTATCGTGAGATACAGAAAGCCATTCAACACAAAGTACAAATGTTTTTAAGAAATCTACCACGTTAGATTCAAATTCTGCAAGCAGCTACACATTTATTCAATGCTATTACTAGCAGTGGTCCAGGAACAGCCAAAATGATCAATAAGAGTAGTAAAATTGCATCTGTACATATGGGTATGTTCTTCCACAGTTATGCACTCTATTTTTCATGTTATCTGGTTATATGGAACCAAGGCACAGTGGTTAGAACAYATATTCTGTAAAGCTAAGGCACTTGATATTTAGCTATCAGATGTTACAAGGTCTTAATTTTGTTTAGATTTTCAGAGTACAGAACAAGGCTATCATAAATAAGCATGTGAGGTAGTTGAGCTGAAAGGTTGTATTTGAGTTTAGACTACTCTTACTTGGTGTAGCCATTAATCTAACATGGAAGAAACAAAACCTTTATGAAATCACTTATTCTTAAAATTCACAAGATCTCTTACATACTTTCCAAAGAAAATAAAAACATTCAATAACAGGACCTGAGATGCATCTCTGCACCAACATATTCGTCATTTAAATTAAATATTCACGTTCCTTCTGCTTAATAAACAAATACACAAAATTTCCTCAGACACATTTGTGTTAAAAACAAAAAACATGGGGACCTTACCTATCTTTTCTACGTTCTCCAGCAGATACAGGGCTAATGGAAATCCTAGGTAGTGTAGAAAGGGAGTTCTGAGACTGGCTRCTGGTGAAGGAAGACGTTTCCAAGTTAAGAGGTGACTGGGGAGGAGTTATCAAGCTGGGACTGCTACATTCAGAGTGTGACAAGGAGCCTAGGAAAAGTCAACAGCTGAGTTTTAGTATCCTGCATCTGTCACAGGGGGCAGATCTACCCCGACACAGCGAAAGACACCACACACACCTGAGACAAGAAAGAGTGCTGGCTGTTCAGCATCTATCAGTCATGTAAGGAGCTCAGGGAGACCAGGTAACTCATCACAGAGTGCAAACTTACTGTCCTTAGTGACTCTGTTAAATCTGTCCTCTCTAATTGTGCAAACAACYACTGCCATTTTCAACAGGAGACAAGCTTACAAACAAGATAAACCATAAGCGTGTCTGAAAGCATTTTAAAGAAAAATAAAAACAAACAGGAAAGAAGTCAAATAAATAGCTAATATGTAGGTTTATTTTCAAATAAAATATTTGTGTGCAGCCCTTCCCTTTATATAKGAGATATATTATGAAACACCTGGGAAAGATAAGAGAACCCAAGCATGAATCCTGCACAGAGGATTCATGAAAGCTCTGAAATTTCAAACAAGCTTGACATGACTTCATTTGCATTTTAACCTGGTTGTACCCTCCCTAAGTAATCTACCAAACAAATGCCCGAGACAAACTGTTTTCTCCCTTTGAAAAGCCAGAGAAAATAAACCTCAAATTATTAATCACAAACAAAAGCTATTTTTAAGAACTCTGTTTGCYTGGTTTGGATAAGCACAACACATTAAGGCTGCAGAACATCTGAGTAATGATGGCAGGGAAGAGTTGCTGATTACTCTCACAAAATTCTTGATTCTACAGCACTCCAACTATTGCTTGTACCATGTCTTTAAACATCTTCCACCAAGCAATTATGAGTGAAGTACTGAAATATTTTCACTGCATTTCAAAATATAGTTCACAATCAGTGATACAACAGTAAACAAATAATACACTTGTAGATTAAAAAAAAAGCAAGTCATCTCACTCTTAAAATTTTCAAGGCACCGTTTTAGAAGAAACTGCAACTATAAACCATACAGTAATACTTACTCTTACTTTTRTCTGTGCTTTTACTCAGCATGCCATGTACTTAAGTCAACTATCAGAGAAAACAGCTTTCATTAGAAATTTTTTTTTTCTTTTTTAATGTTTCTCTGGCAAAACGCAGATTTTGTAACATTAATAGAAATTTATTACTTAAATTGTGGCACAGCCTGATTTAACAACTGCAAGAGCCAGGTATTGGTTATACTGTAAACAGTATGATTAAAATTACTTATGAAAAAATTCACCTCTGTCAGAGCCCATCATGGACCTTGGGTATCTTGGTGTTAATGGGATCTTAATTCGTTCTGTTCTGTATTGCAAGTTAGTCGAGGAACCTATTTTTAAAACAAGGAAATATAACAGTGACAGAAYTAAATGGAACTACATTAAACAAAAAAGTACATTTAGATTCTACTTCTTCAATGAGCATTCAAATAGCCTCTAAATGATCAAAGTAAAAGCTTTGATGATTATCCTTATAAGTGTGAATGTCATAATTATAGCAAATTATCTTGATTACAGTCATATAAACAGAACACAATGCAGCTACACAGTACATATGCACTGTTTATTCTTGAATGAAAAAATATTTTGAGTATTTTCCYCTCAAATTAAACTTTACTCCAAGTCCAAGCAAGAATCTAACATCTCTGTTCACTAMGAATCCATGGGACTTTGCAAAGGGCATTTAAAGCACTCTGATTTCATTCTGCTTGGATGAATACCTCACCACTGATACTGTTTGCAAATTGTTATGCCCCTTTTTGTGGTGTTTATAAAGCTACCATGCTCTACTCAATCTTTGACAGAACRCAGGAACGCAAACACATATAAAACCCCCAGTTATTACATAATTTAAAACTGAAATAAATCTAAAATGTTAAAATGTCACTGCTACAAAGCATGCATTTGTTTTGGAATCATTAGGCTACGCACAAAAAAAAATTACACGTCAATCAACTAAACATGATTTATTTCCCAGGAATACAATTTACATGTGGCCATTAGTCATCCTTGACTTTTTGTTCAGGAGGCTCTCTCCTTTTCTTTCTTCTTGCCAGCTCATTGAACCTCAGCCTGTGGSCCTGCCTTCCATGTCTCTAAGGATACTTTTGACAAGTAACAGGCATGGAAAGGAGAATCCCTCACACACATAGATCATTTCAAAGAGACTGTAAARAACAAATTAAACACAGCAGCTTCCAGGGAACACCTTTAGTCATAAACCCACACAAGAAATGATGCAAAGGAACACCTGAAACCTTTAGGCTTTGTCAGTGATGACAATCCCGTAACATGGGCACTTAAGAAATTTTCCATTTATAATTTTCTGCAATACATAAGAATCCCATAGGAAATAAATAAGAAAAGCTAGTTACCAAGTCTGGCACTAGATGGCAATGAATTTGAGCCATGAGATGCTCTGGTACGTGAATTTTCAGAGTAGTCACTGGAGTGTTTATGACTTAGRTCCAAACTCAGGCGACCTTGATGCTGGGAACTACATCAAAAGAAAAGCAGAATAGGGCAACGGTTAGAACTGGGCAAAAAAACCACAGTAAATAGAAACTGGACAACAAAAACTTTGSTTAGTCCCCTGCTACTGAATAAAATGAATGCTTCTCTCCTTCCCACTTCTACATTGTCCCRTCATTTAATGAATTAATAAAAGCCACAAGAATAATAGGCTCAAGTACTATAAAAAAGGGCAAAGATTTATCTGCTTTGGCAATTACAAGAAAAAATATCAGAAATTAGTTAAATGAAAAAATTAATTTGTCACTRTCAGTCAATGGAGCAGAGGAAAACCTAATCCAACAATTACTGAAAGACATGAAAGCAACTGGCACATTATTTATATACAACAACAGTTTTGACAATCCTGGATCAAAATAACACACAACAGCAGGATCTTTCWCTCTGCACTCTATCAAACTACCAGAAGCAATTTTGTCCTAATGAAAATAACATTTTAGGGAGATACAAATTTCAAAACACCTGGGATGCAAGTGCTGATGACATATTTGGCTGGCGACTGATGGGCAATTGCTGGTGTGAACTCTATGGCTCCAGGCAGTATAAATTGGATTTCTCATGACAGCAGTCACTGCAGGACATGGTGCTAAGCTTCTTGGTACCGTCCCTGCTTCAGATGATAAAAACACATTCTTATCAACATTATTAGCATACAAAGTACAATTTGAAATATACCTTAGGATTTTATAACTATTATTATAACATTWACACATATGATAAAGAGAAGTATTAGCATACAAAGACAATACTAAGCACCATACAACACCTGATACCACACACATTTAAAATCTGTTTACAATTCTATAATGAGTCAGTAATAAAGTGGTTTATATTACCAAAATGAAGCCACACACAGCATGTGATTTTAATACGCASAAGTAAATAAAAGATTTTCTGTTTTGAAGTGCAGAAGTTTCTTACCCAGGAATGAAAATTTTGCATTTAGCCATCCAACCAGGAAGCAAATTTACATTTGGCACTTGAACTGACTGCAGCTAAAATTATTGTGATTCCTCTCTTTTGATGCCTCAAAGAGTCCCATTTCTAGTGTGACCTTAAATTCTAGTATTTCAGTACTTATTTCKGAAACTTATTACTCAAGCTGTTCTTCCAAGTACACTCATCATTCAACACCAAACCAAAGTCTATCTTAAAATTTCCTCTTATATGAGTTGATAGCATTCAACACAATAGCAAAAACTTTTCTCATTTCAAGACATAGACTCATCTAATATTGTCTAAAGCAGGCTTGACTTGACTCAGTAACTGTGCAAAGGCATTATGCTAAGATAAAAGTTAAGTACATAGTTAGGAACAATAATTTTAATACTTTTTCTATTACCATTAATAGAAAGAGAGAAAGAAAGAGAGAAAGCAAGAGAAAAGTAAAAGAAATCAAAGAAGAGCAAAAACTTCTTGATCTGAGCCACTTTTGAGCAAGTCTTTACATTCTGTGAACTGAYAAGGACACCCTCGTTTAAAGCTGTCCATTGTACCAGATACACAGATTATTACCTTCATGCTCTCCAGTAAGAATAAAATCTTCAGCTATTTCTAGAATTTGCAGGAGTTTGGGGCTTTACAAGAGAAGATAAACTCATAAAAATAATCTTGATTTGAAATTCAAAATTAACATACACCTGCTGAAAACTAAAATCTAAAACTAGACACTAAATCTATCTGACAACACACTTMACAAATGCTTCTTGACTAATTCAAATTAACTGGCATACAATAACCTAATTACCTCCTTAAGCATTTCATTTAGTCAGTGCCAATTCAAAACCTGCTAACATGAACTTTAATACCAACAAATGTTGKAAACCCCAAATGTTTCCAATAGGCAGAACTTAACACTTTTCACTTCTTGAGTATCAGATATTTTTCCTTGGGAGTATTTCAGAAATTAAGCAGCTAAAGCCTGGGACACCTCCATTTACTTTCAAAACTACTGGAAATCTTGTCCCCCTAATGAAAAGGTTACACCTTGTTCTGCACCAATATATTGAGAACTCTGCACAGAAGCTGATGGAAACAAATCTTCAGCCAGAAGATGCTCAGCTTCCTTAGTGATTCTTAAATAGGTTTCCCTTCTTTACRGTTCAAAAGCTGAGCAGACCATGTTCAGACTACAACAGACCATGGGAATAAGCTTTGTGAGTTACATTTCTTCTGTGCTTAACACAGCTAATCCCCAGTATTGTCCAAGATGTCCAAGTGTCTTGGAGCACTCCCCAGGAGCTCTGGCACTCACCTGCTGGCATGCTGCCAGGGTATAGGGCAGCAGGCACAAAGCCATCGCTGTGCCTAGCAGAACGCTTTGGGGAATATGGTGCCCATTCCTGTAGCTCTGGAGACAGATGTTCCTCACTAGCTGGAGCRTATTTCTGCACCTACAAGAACACAGAAATTTGATCACAGGAAGTTGGAGATTCAAAAGAGTAATAGTCCAACTGAAGAACAATTAGCAACATCAACCTTTCAAGTTTCTGTTCCAGAATGCACCACCAGAGTGCTTCTTACACCCCTGCCTTTCAATGATGTCCTTCTAACCATTTTTCCTCCATCCTACTTTGTTACTGGTTTTTCACTATTTTGTCATCCTCTTATACCAACATTTGCAATATTACTGACACCTTTTGCTTCAATTAAACACACAACATTTAGTTACATTTCTCCTTTAAAATAATGCTTTCACAGAATATTTAAGCCACTATTGCCTCAAGCGTTTGCTATAGAAGATCTGGCTAAAAAGCCAGAAAGCATTTTCCTCTAAGCCTGCATTTCCAGGCACAGGTGGAGTAGYCTCTCTTTAACAAGCAATTCAGGTTTTAGAACCTCACAACCTCTATTCTGTGTGTATAACAAGTAGACAGTGGTGAGTTAAGAACACATGAGAATAGCTCAGATGTTGACAGTGATGCAGGAGAGCTGCAAGTGCAGGGTGTGGCACATGGCATTCACACATTTGAAATGTACAACAAAARTGATGAGACTGATGCATGTAAAAAWTGAAAAATAATTAGCRAAAAGKTACTTACAGTTTTTATACTASCAGTATTTTAATTAAATGAAGAGTTACTGAGAACTCAGAGTCTAAAAGGCAGAGGGGCCTTCCTAGAATCAGTACTTGATCATTTTCATGTCTGCACTAGTAATTCTTCCACCTTCTAATCAAGAATTAAAGCACACCTAAATTTATCAACTCACCAAAGTACACAAAATTAACTGTGTCTTTACACATCTAAGTAAACTGATGTAGCCATACCCAGTATGGCTACAAATTGAACTATGCTGTATTTTGCTATTACAAATACCACTCCAGGAGCGAATGCAGGCAGACTGGACATGCATGACTTGTCACAACAGCMTGATGTAGTAGCAATGGACAAGGGCAACTCCACCAGCAAAAAAATTTCAGAGTGACTGATGGCCTCATTTTGAGGCACAGTATCACTYGTGCTCTCTGGCCAACAACTTTAAAGTTAAAAAGCTCTGCCTATTTTCTGAGCGAAAAGGAGAAAGAGAAGAAAAATAAAAAAGAATCACAGAAACTAGTCTTTATTTAATCCTAGGAACAAAAATTAACTAATACATAAAAKAACCTTAAAAAAAGTTACAGTGATTCTATTACATAATTTCTTCTTTACCTTGAACCAACACCTACTTGGCTCCTGTGACACAGCTTGGGAAGTACATCCAAGCAACTGCAGTGTGTCCCCAGATATCCTTTTGGTCTCTTCAACGGTGCCAAAACCACCCACTCTGTTCCAGCTAACAAATCCCCTGGGCATAATTCCCCACCTACATGTGTCCTTGTCACAGCTGGCAACTCTTCACTCACTTATTACCCAGATACAAATATCATTACAGTTATAACCAGGATAGTATATACGCTTATGACAATGCACAACAATGAARAACAGGGCTATCAGGGCTAACTGATCAAGCTGATATTCTACATMAAGCAAACACCCTCTATTCAAATGTGCTCAATACCTTGGTTTTGTTTTGTTGTTACATATGTGTGCTAAAACATGACATTACAATATGCCCTCCTTCACTTGCAGTGCCGTTCTTGGTGAAAACTTTCTTGGTGACCTTTCGCTTAGCCATAGTGCTCTTCAGACCAAATCTGCTGATTTCAGGTACAAAATTAAACCTTTATACTTTACTCTAATTTGTTGTGCTGTTTTTGGCTGGGAAAGAGTTAATTTTCTTCATAGTAGCTAGTATGGACAGTGGATTTTTTTGAATGTATGGAACCAGTGCAGGCAATACAGGTATTTTTTCATTTTTGCTGAGCTGAGGCCTAAAGCTCCTCTCCMTAACTATTTTTMCCTAAAAATGCTCGGGAATGCATARGGAATGGAAACAGACAAAACACAAGAGAAGCAGACAAAAACAAAAGGCATAAAACCCTGCCTGTTATTCTCTTATACCAGTATTTTTGCGGGACATGGCTCTAACTCTGCACGACTTCCTATTCACCTCTGCCATCTGAATTGCTTCTAAAAGTCTGTGAACAGGATGGGATTACCCAGGTATAAAAAAGTAAGGGAAAAGAATATGAAATTCTAAGTCATTATGATGTAATTATATTAAAAGAAAAAAAAACACTTTTATAAACTTCGGTTTTCAGTTGGGAAAGAAAAATAAAAATTTCATCTGCCAGCTGAGCAAATCTGAGGCATTGGATCTTAAATGACATTATTGATTATGTCATTTTACATAATGCAGTCATGTAAAAAGGTTCTTCTCCCCAGAGCACAAAAATTTTTTCTTCCATCCACTCTGTCAAGACATGATCCACCATCTTCTCAAYAGGGTTGTTTATTCTAACAAACTATATGCTGATTTTGAACTTGYATCATATTCTAATAAACAGTTCATCATTATAGTATTATGTGCCTAACACCCTATGAATTTCAGATAAGATTACAAAATTATTTAGACACATAGAAAGACTTAGAGAAAACCAACACCTTTTTCCATTAAATTGTACAGTGATTTGGACAACCAATCTGACTTTGCAAAACTTCAGAAATCCTATTTCAAGTTTTTTTGAATCTGATGTTTTGCATTTTTAYTTAAGTCCTTTCAGGTTGTCAGAAACATACAAGAGCCCAGATGTTCCAACCAGCAGCACTAAAACCCAAGATATGGCAGCTAAGCAGAACCCTATCCTTCTGTCTGGTGACCACCACAGCCCAGTTAAATACTGGAACTCGACAAGCTGGTTTTGTACTTTGTGCTACTGCCAAGTGCCAACTGAGCCTGAGTTCAGGGGATCTGAATTCTGAGGAGAGRCTGTGCTTCTCCTGCTCTGGTACAYAACTGGGCACCCAAAACCACCCTGCTAATACACTTCACAGGTTCTAGTTTTGTGCTTCAATACACCAAGCTTCTACCTGTAGTGCAGGATTAGGAATGGGCACAGGGGTCATTTTATGCCTCAAAGCAGGAGCTGATTTTGGCCTTGGTCTTTTAATCTCTGGCTCTTCAACTCTTTGAAAGCCAATGTCATCTTCACAGGATTTCCTTGAAGATAGGTGAGTGCAGTCAATTCCCTCCTCCCGATAATAAAGGGCAGCATTCCTGCTGCGCCCTTTGAGGGTGGCAGAGTCCTGTTTAAGTGCCAAGGAAACCGGAGCYTGGGCGGTGGCGGGGCTGGTGGGTGGTGATCCTGTCGTTACTGTRGACTCTGATGCAGAGCTGGCCTGCTGTTTATGTTTAAATTTGATAGAGTCACTTCTCTTAGGAGGAGTTGGAGGAGTCGAAGCCACTTCAGCTTTTGATGGCTGAGGTGAATGGCCTGTCACCTGATTAGGGGAAAGGTACTCCAGTTTGGGAGGAGTTGGTGGCCTTTTGAAAGTATCWGGGTCAAAGATAGATTTCCTTTGTTTAGGCTTTTTGTACACAGAGAACTTTTCTGTTTCTGTTGCTGAGATATTAACCACGACTTTGGGCCAGGTGCCACCACTATGCTTAGCTCCATGTCCTTTGTCAAACGCTGTCTCAACCATCATACAGTCAGTTCCTGYAGGTTCATAAGGCAGTCTCCTGTTGTCCAAGTCAACAGCTCCATAGCCTTGGTCCCCATATGTCTCTGGGCTGAAGGAGCTGAGACTGTGTTCKGAATTACTGTGGCAACTGTGCACTGTGTTCCTGCGAGAGTCTACTCGTAACGTGYTACTAGGGAAAGGTTTGTGATCACAAAATGAGGCATTGCCCTGATCACTCTGGTCCTTCTTGCCATCCATGATGTCTGGATTGAAAATGTCAGTCTGGGTTGAGCTGTTCAGTTTCAAATTTCTTTTATTTTGTGCTTGTATCTCTGATGCATGAACTCTACAGTTGGATAYTTTTTCTGAATCCTTCAAATTTTCAAATATATTTTGACCACTCCAAGAGGAACTCTGAGGAAAAACCTAAAACAAAAAMCACATATTATTATTGTGGCTGATTTCTGTTTAGTACACCTCATATCCTAGCCTTCTTGATTTATCTGTACCTGAACATACACTTAATAATGTCTAACAATTCAAAGCAAAGAACATCAGATAAAATGAAACTAGAAAATTTTTTGTAATGTTTTCAAACAATTACAGAACGGCAACTCCATGTGGTGGCAAAAGTACTGAACTGAAAGTGAAGGAACCTGCATTCTACCCGCCTCTGATGAGTGATGCTAAGATAACTTTCCTTACCCATTTCTCCTCAAACATTTCATCTTTTTACTTCCTTAAAGCCTCAAGCTCTCTTGATCTGAAATTATGACTCTCAAAACCCACGCAATAGAATCCCATTATTCTGGGCCTAAACTAAAAACGAAAACCAGAATAATAGTTTTATAGAAATAAGCCTGAAAAATGACACCTTGTACTTAATCTTCATGATAGCAAAAGTTCAGTTTTCTGCACAACTTCCTCCTGACTAAAAGCTAACCTTCTTTAGTCAGCAGGAAATTTATCTTTCAGGTAAAAGAGTGCTCCAGCTCTGAAGCAAAACCCAAGAAGCAGCAATTGTGGTAGCAGTCAKTTTATGTGACCAGCAAGCAAATGGGAAAGAAGACAGTAAATCAATCTCAATTCCTACTAGATGGCACAAGACCCTTACTTTGGAAATAACTGTTGAGTGAGTCTACCACCAGTGAAATGCATCCAGGTAGTTGTCTTTTTCCTATTTTGATATATTTTTTTTTCATATACTCTTGTCTGAGCTACAATAATTCTGTATAAGTTAAAGAGAATTCTGCAAATTTAGCTTCTGCTACTCACCTTCATGAGTGACAGAGTAAGGGAATCCCTACAGTTTCGTAGCAAAGCTTCACATTCAGTAAGCGACTTATTATCTAGTGCAATGCCATTGATCTACACACAAAAGAAACCACAAYAGACATCTGTAAATCAAAGGCAACAGGTAGGGAGGATCTTAAGGTAGAGGATCTCTGAAACAGGGRAAACACGAGTCTGCACATGTGCACATCACTGAAGTGATGATGTTTGTGCTGATGTTTGTGCATTCCTCAGGGATGGAGAACAGAAAACTCCTAACTCAATCTGCTGCTCCTGCAGGGACACAGGGTAACACCCGTGCCCTCTGTGCAGTTGTACCAACAGCAACCACCTCCCCTTTCCCCCTGCATCCTGTAAGGCTGCAAACACCCCCAGGGACAGACCTCCTCCCCAAATGAAGGGATGCCTTTTTGGAACTGACCTTTCCTAGTCARTAAGAGAAACACAGATATCATTATGTGTACAACTCAAGTGCGAAGAATAAGCTAATGCTTCTGACAAAAATTGTCATATGAAATAAACTCAAGAAATAARCCACACATTATATTCGTCCCTCAGCATGCAAAAACAATTATTTAGAAAAAATATTTAGTGAATTTATAAAAAGGACTTAATATTGCTAAAGTAAAAAATTAATTGGAATGTTTGACATCTTAATGAGTAGCAACAATGATAACACTTCAAAAAATGAATTTAAAAGGCAAATGCCTCCTTAARACTTACAGCAATTATTCTATCTCCCACAGTCAGGGAACCCTCTTTGGCAGCTGGGCTTCCAGGCACAACAGCAGCAACAAATATTCCATTTTCTAGACTGACCCCACTATCTGAAATACACAAAAAAGAATTTGATTTTGCAATTCAAATATATTGCTCAAATGGCATGTCTGAYCTGCCAGCACAAGAATAAAATTAAAATTAAACCAAATTAATTTCAATTTCTGAAAACCCTTTAAATGAAATAACAACCAGAGGGAGAAAACAAGGATTTTGAATATGCCAGAAAGTAATATAATCACACAAAGATGGGGTAACTGGGTTTAACAGACTTTACACCCTCCAGAACATTCCAGACAGGCAGTTAACTAGATACAAATATTTAAAAAAAAAATCCAACTAAAGCACACTCAAGGATGAAAAGAAAACCTGTACTTACAGAATAAAGCTATTATCAATAACAGCATTCTTACTTTGCTAAAAAAATATTAAGGAAAAGCCCTGTCTAGRAGGCTGTAACAGTGTAAGTGTGATTTTAAGCAAAGGCTCAGAGAACATGAACCTTTATGTCAAGTTATTTGGCTGAACAAACATGTGCCATTTACATGTATCCTTTATAGTMATTACCTTTATGTCCAGAAACATTGATGTGAAGAGGTGTTATCACTCGYCCACCTAAAGACTTCCTTCTTCGTACCACCATATTAATAACACCTCCTCCATTTAAAACAGCTTTGATAACTTGCTTTTTGTCCTTATTGGTAAGATCCACATCATTTATCTTCAGCAGCCAATCATTCACTCTGGTAGACACACAGAATTAAGCAGGTCAATGTTGCAGGCACACTTTGCTGAACACAGCACATGAATAATATTCCATGAAAAAGCATGCAACAGAGCTGACCTCAAGGAACTAACCCTTCTTTATCTGAAGTTATTCATTCCTGAAAAAGCATAAAATAGCAGCTAAATGAAAACCAGGACTGCTAGTCTGCACTTCACTAGGAAAAGTATGTCCTCAAATCACCAATGACTACTTGTTATTTAAAACAACCTCTTCATACTGAGAAGAGTTCACTAAAAAGCTTCTGTCAACACAGAATAGGAGATGGTTCCAAATGATCCTTTGCTCTACCCTGCATTTCTCGTGCCCTCCCTCAATAACTTACCCTCATGTCTTTCCCAAACTTTATATAGATGGAGGTTTGACAAGATAATAATGAAGTAAATGATACATAAATGGGACACAGTGCAACAAAAGAACATTTCAAATCCTGTTGAGTTTTAAGTGCTGAGTCAAACAGTGTTTAATTTCTGTAATGCTCATAGGCATGGGTTGTCTTGGTGTGATTTCCCAACCAACATTAATAATATACATATGGGGAATGATAAGGAAAAGGAACTTCAAGAAATGAAAATAATGAAGACAATTTCCAACATGCTCATATTGAGTTTATTATGACCAAAAAACCAACAGGTGTCTCCTAAAGTTAAAGCCTACCTTAACCGACCATCAGCAATACTTCCTTTGTCTACTTTGGTAACAAAGATCCCGCAGTCTCCAGGGAGGTATGGCTCATTCACACCTTCTGCCACATCAAAACCAAGTGCTTTCAAGTCCATATCATCCTAGTAAATATTATTAACAAGTGATTCAACTGCACAGACAATGAAAAAGCAAAACTATTAGTTGTCAATTAAAAAAAGAGGAGATGGCAAGGCACAAAACTGATGGAGCTGGTCAGAAGCACTGAAAAAGCATAGTGAAAGGGGAATTATTATTCCAGAGAGAATTTACAGATGGTGATTCTGATGGATCAACATTGATACTCAGTTCATTTTATCTTTTCAATATGTATCTCAAAATATAATAATAGTAAATAATATTTTTAGTGTCAAAAAGGGAACATATTAGTGATTTTGTAGGGATGCACTGTCAGAACACAGACAGATTGGAAGTGCATAAAAAAAGATGACCCCCAAATATTGCAGTAAAATAAAATGGATTTAATTTGACAGCATTTAATCACAACAYTCTGTCACTCAGGAATGACAAAGAAATTCTAGTGTATACAGAAGCTGTTAAAAATTAATCACAATCTGGAAAACTACCCATGTGTTTTATGTGTTAAAAAAAGTTAACATTAGCAATGTGATGTACCAGACAAAAATTTCAAATAGACAAGCATACAAGAGTTACATACATAGCAGCAAAATAAAAATTCTAGATTACAATGAAAACAAAGTGAAATTGCATGGAGGAAAATATTACTAAGATAATGAGAGGAAGTAGAGGTTATCTGGATTGTTAAACATAAGAACTTTACTTAATATGCCAAAATAGAAAAGGGATTTAATTTCCTCTGCAGACAGGAGATTAACATCTCCTTTCATCCCAGATTTTCAAACTGAACAGTAATGTTGCCCTAAAAATACATGTTCATGAATAAATCCTTTTAATACTTTTAAATTTCTTATCAGCATATCTGAGCAAAAGTAGGAGAAATAGCTTAGTGTAAAACATGAACTGTTTTATGCATAGATTTTAAGWGTTGCTGCCTGTAAGGATAAAAGGTTGGCCTCTAATATCACTGTTTCCTTCACATGTTTAGTTTTGGCTGCMTTAGCACTGCCACATCTGCAGTGARTCACAAACTTAAAGAACAATATACTACATGGACCTGGGTACCCTGCAACATTACATGTAGGAACTGTATTTATAATGCACGTGAAGAAAAAGATAAAGTTTATATTYAACAGCTTGGTTTTATCAACGACTTCCATGGAGCTGTAACCGCACTTGCTGCCTACGTGTGCACCTCCATGGYTCCTTGCCAAACAACAATAAACAACTAAAAAGACCAAAATCACATTTTGAATCTTGCCTAGTATTAGAAGATTATAATTGGCTTCAGAGCTATTCAATACAAGCAGTGCATGTTTTTTACTTACTCTGTCTTTTTCAAATTCTACCACTTCTGTTTCCCAYTCCAGAGAATCTGTATCTATGGCTGAGTCATGGGAACTATGGGCCATCAGTTGACGAAATCTGGCTTCCTTTTCCAATTGATTTTCCATCTTTTCCCTAGGCAAAGAAAATTATTACTTGCAGACACAGACAGCCCCCTTTTAAATAAACTGAAAAATAATGTTTTGATTGTGATAGATTAATCCAGATTATATTYAGTTTTCTAAATCAAAAATTCAAGCTATATCAAAAATTTCCCTCAGCTTCTGTCTTTYCAATATTTTTGGTCTGCTATCAAATTTGGTTTTTATTTCTATGTATTGTCCTAACATAGTCTTTTTTTGCAATATTTTTACATGACTAAGTAGATTAACTAGGTTTAACACAACTAGGTTTCTCACATCTTCCAAAATGCATTTAACTTAACCTCAGATGGGCTCCATCAGTATGTAGGGCATCATATACCAGAGGCAAAACCTCTCCCATAAACCAGTGAGTAAACATTTGAGAGGAGTTAAATTTCTGTTCTTATTACTTCAATGAAAGGATCCCAAAAAGTGTAACTCAAGAGTACAAAGCCGGAGCACAAAGAGTACAAAGTCTCATTAATAAGATAAAATAGATACTGTCCAGCACAATAATTTCCATGATAACTAAAAAAATAGGCAATGCTTCCACAACAACATGAACACCTGCTGCCTACAGCTCTAACAACATGCGGTTCACTTAGGAACACAGCTAACAAAGTTTTTACCACAAACTTTCATGCAGTTTGATTGTTTCTCTAACGAAATGATCTCTTACTTCAGTTCCTTCAGTTCACGAATGGCATCRTTTTTCTGCTTTCTCATGTCGTCCAGATTGCGAAGAGCTTCAGCCAAGTCACTCACAGCCCGGTCTCTCTCCCTCCTTAAGTTGTCACACAAAGTTCTTCAAAAGAAAAAAGTTTCAATGTAGTTACTTAAAACCCTATTGAAGTAAACTGGTTTTACCACATTGTATAGTTAATGAAAATTGCAAAGGGCAGTTTCAAAAGGTATCTACCTGCAAAATAAAAAAGGACAAGGAAGAAAAAAAACTACATATGCYAGGTCTTAAGGAAATGCTTGTCAAGATAACAAATTTTCTGCATCCCTTTCAAAACCTTATTTCTACTTATCATCTTTAAACTAGCAGAAAAAAAACCCTTCCCTTAGTTCCCTTGATATCTTTAGTAGCAAATATGTTGGATATTCTATGTGCATGCCCCCACAGGTAAAGAATTATGTGCAGGACTATAGCCACAGCAGGATTAGGTATAGCATGCCTAAAAGAATGCACAATTGTCTGCTTCTGCACAGCAGTGCTGTTAGATTCAATGGGATTTACTAGAGACATTTTGGTTATGAAAGCACAGAAAACGACAAAGATCTTGTAAAGGTGCCCTCAACTTTTTTTAAAAATCATCATGGGACAGATAATGCAGAGAAGGTGCTGGCAAACTCCAGCCATGCTAGAAGTGCATCAGCTGCACACCAGRGGTAACAGAGATCACTCATGTATCATCTAGCAGTTGTTTACCGTATACTTTCCCTTTCTGCAACAATCTTATCCCGCTCTTGAAAGGCCCAATCCCTCCTACACTTGGCTACTTCTGCTTCCTGGACAGCTTCCTTTAGTTCTTGTGACATTGCCTCATATTGCTTCCGAAGCATTTCAATTTCTTTGTTTGCTCTCTCTATGTCTAGGGTAGCAGAATCTTGTATCTAGGAATTAAGAAACACAGATAAGTATTTTAGGCACAATTTTTAGGTACATATGCACAAACAGCTTTTACTATAGGTATATTGCCTGGTGTTTTCAATTCTTATCTTTTCATAAAAAATATTTGTTTATTTTAACAGCAACTTTGGGAGGGTGGGGGGAAAGATAAAACCTCCTGTAATGCATTTCATCTAGCAGCACACATTTGTATAACTACAYGAATAAGAATCCTCACTTCAAAACAACATCAGTGAATGTTTCATATTTCAGAGATGACATTCTGTGCTTCAATCTTGTTCTACTTAGCAAATAGAAAAAACCTTCAAGTGTATTTAGAAATCAGATACACAAGTACATTTATGTACAACATGCATTTCCTGTATTTATTGAAATAACAGGTAATAACACCTGTTATTTACCCTGGGACAACAATCCCAAGGCTTGGGATTCATACAGGTCCCTTAACTCCAAAGCAATAAAATTGAAGAGCAATGGAATTGAAAATAAGTTTTTATTTAATGCTTCTGGTTTTGATAAGAATTGCTTTATTCTTCAGTTAACCTGTCCCTCTAAAATTCTCTATTTTGAACAAGAGAGATGGTGACAACAGTAACACAAATACACAGAGAGAACGCCAAGCCTTGCAGCACAATAACAAAAGTCAACTGCAACAGTACAGCCCATCACAARCTGTGGGCTTCCAAACAACTGTGTGGGGTTAATTTCAAGACTACAAATGAAACTAATGAATCTAGACTGATTGAATTACAATTTGGTTAAAATGTAAACTTTTTCTATTTATATTTGCAACCAAAAACTTAATGTGAAGCACAAYCGTATTTCTTCCAAACAGGAATTTCTGTTGCTATGTCCTGGARAACATAGTGACASAAATKGTGCACAYGTATGTATTTTAYAAGTGACTTGAAGAAAAGGGGGAAGACTCCCAGTGTTCCCAGATGTTTAATCTCTTGCAAGTTACTGACCCARCTAAGCTAAGAAAGAAAAAAGCATGAGTGAACACTTGCAATACCTGACGGGCTTGATAATATTCCCTTAGCAGATGGTCTCTCTGRATGATAGCTTCTGTTCTCTCTTTTCTGGCAACATCTCTTTCTTCCTTCACYGTCTCTATATCCTTGCAAGCTTGATCAAGTTCCTTCTGGGCCTCAGCTTTGTCCTTCACTTCATGACAGTATTTTTCCAGTAACTCATTCCTCTCACAAATCGCTCGATCTCTTTCCACTAGAGCAGAGTTTAGTTCCTAAAACAAGATCCATTGTTTGCAGCTGGTTAAGTTCAGAAGGAAATAGTTTATCTTTCSAATTGGATACATGTCACGACACCTTAAAAGCCTAGAGAGTTTACCACTAATGCTCTGAAAAATGGGAGCAGATCACAYTACATACAGGTAAGTACTAGCAAAGAATATTAAAAGTGGTATTAAAAATATCACACCATCACATGAGCACAATGSTTTGTCAAAATTAAGCAAGATTCTGGGAACGCTCATAGCTTGAGGAACCTAAATGACAAAAGGTTATTAACCAGAAAGACTTGGTGTTTTATAAAAGAAGCTTTTAAATATGGCAAAAGGTAAGATTATATTACAAATATTTTTAAACAACWGCTTCAGTTTTACAGGACTGAAATAATTTAGACAACCCAGCTACATAAGCATCTTAGAGCTTCTCCATAAGTTTTAAAGGAACATTAAAGTTATATGCCATTAAGACACCAAAGTGCTACAGAATGTTCGAAGATAAAACTACAATATTCTATAAATCAGAATAAGAGTATATCTTAARTGTGGAATTCAACTGTATTGTGATAAAAATGATTAGGCAAATGTAGAAGTGTTCAAAAACACAATATGCCCTTCTAAAATTATTTAAATTAGACTTCCTGTTGGAATGAATCATTGAAACAATTCAATTTCATGGCTCTAAATTTTCAGATGGCTCAGCTCTCTAGACCCATTCAGACAATGGCTACAAATACATCCTCACACACAGGCACTCACAGCTGGAAACTACTCACTYCTTGATCTCAAAAAGCCCACCAGAGATAACTGACATCTCAAAAGCTAAAGAAAGGGTTCAAGTGCTCAAGGATAGAAAGACACCATGTCATAAACTAATTTTCATTCTATTTACCYCTATAGTTTGCAAARAATAAAAYTGAATATGTAAAGCACAGATGACAKTTGCATTTTGCTKCAATAACAGAATTGGTTTTGAGATATGCATTTAATTGAGGCTAGTCAGACTATTAACAATGACATCAAGAGACCATTTTTGCTGTAGACAAGCACTAGAATTAATGGCTCACTCTTGTCAGTGAACCTCAGTYACCAGACCCAAGTGCTTTCAACACCAGTAAGACCTTCCTCACTCAGTATCTCTGAAGAGAGAAAAATCCCTTAACTCTCTGTTGGTGCAGACAAGTTTTAGTTCTAAAAACAGCATTTTGCATGGTTTAACTATAGKTTGTATAAAATGTTCATTGAAATGYGTGGATMAAATGTACACAGAAATATTAAGTGTTTTCCCACAAGCAGCTGAGATGAAAGTCACCAAGGCAGAGGGAAAGTTCTCGGCAAGTCCTTCATTAAACAAGAATTTGCAGTACTTTCAGGTGATTGGAAAAAATACACATTACCACAGTTAAATCCATCATGCTCAATATAAACCATCTAAATAAGAGCAGCCATTGCCTCCAATGGTCGGTAGTAAAATTTCACCTGTTCTTTTCCTGTGACATTTGCACAAAATTACAACATAACAGCACAGGAAAATGCACCATTTGGCACTGACTRGAACAGCTTCTGTTTGAAAACAGTAGAGCAGTTTAAGTCAAATAATTCTGAATTTGTGAATTATTTTTATGTTTTAAGGACGTTCTCACACCTGAATATAACATAAGGAAAAAATATAACASATCTGTGAAACAGAGGGGAAAATTTATTGTCACTGAAATGAAACATAACATTCTAAGTATCTACCAGAGCAAAAGATTAAGCCAAACAAAAAACACCACTGAAGAAAGGAGAGGGGGAMATCTCTTAACATCCAATCCTTGTCTTTCAGTGGCTGAGTTCATGAGAACTTAATCCAAAACTGTCCGYTAGTGCAAAAATGATAATATTTCTTTCATTATTTAGAAATACCAGAAAATTACTGCCTTTTAGGTGTCTGTTGAACCAATAAGTTTGGGCATGTGCAACTAATAAAAGTTTACATATCTCACTTGGAAATTAATTGTCTGACCTCATCAGTAGCTGCTCAGATACAATGCTTTAAAAAAATCAACCTCTTCTCTATTTCAGTTGCTTTACAATTTCTCCGGGACACCAAAGGTACACAAGCTTCAGGGAAGAAACTACATTTAAAATTACCTAAATGGGTTCAGTGCTGTTTCAAACAATCAATGAGCTCTACATAACAGGGCTATAAAGGTGCTATACATCACAAGGAAAGGGAAAACCATTAGGTTGCCTTTTCAGAGAGCACCAAAACAACTATCCACTGAAATGATAATCCCACTTACACGGGAACATGTTTCAGGATGCTATTTCAAGTGAATTGATACATTGAAAATATTTATTGATTAATGTTTCAAACATTTTCCTTGAGAGAAGGAGAAAATCCCTTATGCATTGAACACAGCTGCAGCAACCCAGTACTACATGGCACAAAAACAGACCTCMTCCACAAGCAGAAGAGTCATAGCTACAGGAAACAAAAATGGGGACAAAAAGACAACTCACAGTATGGCTATTTTACACCTTCTAGAACATTACAGAATGTTATTTCAGCTTTCTGAAGGGCCAGTTGTAGGGCTGAAGAAAAAGGCCTGTCACTGCCTTGCCAGCACCACACTCACCACTCCTAGGCTCTTGCTGACCCTTGTTCAAACACCCCTTTAAATCAATATCCTTGCATTTAAAATTTTAATTCCCTGCCCCTTAAGGCACTTCGGCAAATTACTCATCGTGCCACAATGACAGATATAACAAATTGGAGCAGAATGACTAATTGTGGCTATTTCCATGAGTATTCCTAACTTGCACTGGTCCCACTAAAATCAATAGACATTTTGATTGGCTTTAATGCTTTGATGAAAGTAGAAGAGGTATGAAACATATTAAAACCTTAATGTAGAGCTGAATTACTGAGCTGACAAATATGCAGGGCTGAAAAATATGACTTATTAAAACCAGAATTTAGCCATATTTAGAACATCGGATGTTACATGTCACAATCCACATTATGTTCCTCAAAAACTTGTGTTATTTATTTAAAAGAAAGCTCCACACCTTAATTTTTTGTATGAGTATTTTGTTCAGATGTCATGCTGTGAAAAGAGAAAAATGCAATTTATAGTCAATGGAATACATTTGCTTGTATCTATTTCATGCTAAATTAAGTATTTGTAAACCAAATAGTCAAGTGAATGCATGTCAGCGGAAATGAAACAGAGCAGCAAATTGTGTTCTGGAAATTATAGCAGCATCATTCTAACATGGTTGTGATATAAGCATTTCAAGAACATATTGCTGAAAAATAGAAAGTTCTGGTTTCATACACTTTAAGGCATGCCTGAACTCTAAAGAAAAAAATTCTTCAAAATATCCTCTTTAACTTAAAGGCAGTAGAAGGGCAAATGAGTAAGAACATGCATGTCAGCACAGGCTTTGCATAAGTATTTGCGATGACTTGATCATGTACCGTCTTAAGCCACAGCAGATAGAATCCAGTGGTTCCTGTAGAGGTTAAAAGTTAAAAAYAATGAATATTTAGAGCTATATTATTATAGAGAGCATTATGTAAGAAGGTATAAAAGACTAACACAGCAAAGGAAAGGATTTATAATATGCAGAACAGAATTAAATCCAGTGAACAGCAAGTTTCAACTGGCAGGCACTTTGTTCCCACATGGAAGCTTGACAAATCGATAGTCAAATGCACTGCTACAGGAAAACATCAGAACACAATTTCCTCTTAGCAGTGGATTCCTATTTTCCCTTAATCAGTCATACATTGCTGATTCCAGCATTCAACAGCATATTCTCATTTCCCTTCCTCATTAAAACAATAGGTTAGTACCTGTCTTAAAGCTTCCATCTCTTCACTGGCCACTCGTTTCTCAGAAGAAGTGTTCTTCAGCTTGGACTCTGCAAGCTCCAGTTCTGTTTGAAGCTTATCTACCTCTTTGATTACTTGATCYCTCTCACTCATAATGAGGCGGTACTCATTGAAAACTGAATCCCTTTCTTCCTTGTATTTTTCTGCATCCTTGGCTGCCTTCAGCTGCATTGTTTTGAACCTTGTCACCTCTGACTGTAATCGCTCCATCTCTCTCTGCAACTCTTTGTTTTGTGCTGTGGCRTTGCTTAGCTCCTGCTGTACTGATTCAAACCTAAAAACAAGTGGAAACACCCRTAAGACACTTGTTAATCATTTTCATACATAAAGGATTTGGCTGGGTAACCAAACATATCCATTGGTAAAACATAACCACAGAGGATTTCTCAAGAAATGTATCTCTGTGCTGCAAAATCATCACTGTTTCATGAACACTCGTGAACTGTAAGGAATGTAACAGAACCTCCTTAAGGAACTGAACCATAAGAATTATTAGAAACCATTTATGAACATGAAAAAAAAACCCATTTTTTGCTTTGGTCTGTGGGATTTGTGTATCATCCCTAACAGTCAATAAAAACATTCTTAACACACCCACATATGCTTTTGCAGTTCTTGTGTGTGCTGATGTTCTTCCAACCCCATAAAGCTAACAGTGTGGTGTCAGGGAGCAGAGAGGTAGGATAAGTGTTGTGTGACAGTGTCTGTGCCCTTCCTTTTTGACACATGTTCTGCTCCTGGCAGCACCTCCCCAGTGAAGCAGGAGTCCCTAACACCTGCAGCCAGAGAACTCTGCTGAAGCCCAAAGCCCTGCCCCAGTCTCCCCCAGTCTGCAATTCTAATACCATGAAAAGTCAACTTATGCCTTGAGGTGATCTTCATTTGCAAAATACCTTTAGAAATTACATTCCCTTCTTGATTTGCTTTCAGTATTTGGATAAGGAGATACATATACAGGCTCACCAAGTGTTAAAGAGTTTGTCTGGAACTAAGTCTGAGGCTAGCAAAACTCTGGTTACATTATAAAACAAACATAGCTTGAAAAGCAGAGCAACCCTTTCTCACACAAGCWAAACAATGGTTAAAATTCCTCATACAATTCTAAAAGCATAACTGGAAAAGCATTTTCTTAAGAAAATGCACCATTTCTCCAAATTAACATCCCCATCATGCATTACAGAAAACTTACAGAAAACGTTATATAAGTAGACACGCTTACTCATCACACCAATATTACATACACTAGAGAAAAATTCTAGAAAAAGGATCAGAAAAGTATTTTKGAGTCTACCACGATGAAAGTAAGATGCTACATTAGAACTGATATCTCMAAGGTACCAAAACTCAGTTATACCTCCTCAGAGAGGATGAATATTGCTGCTGGAAATGGATGGCTGTGTCCCTTTGCTTCATGAGCATGTCGATCTGTTTCTGCAGACGTCTGTTCTCCTCCTCAGCCTGCTCCAGGCGGCTCAGATCCGTGTTGTGACTCGCAATCTTCTCGTTGTACCGTTTCCTCAGGGCATCRTAGTCCTTCTTCACACCCTCCAGCTTGTCCATGGCTGTGTCGTAAAGTTTATTTAATATCTCTGAKGATCCATTTTGCTTCATAACCTTAAAAAAATGCCAGGAATTTTATCAACAACCTTTACTGTTAATCAGTTCAAGAAATTTGATTTTAAATAGATACATAAGAAACAAAATTAGAACAAAAACATATTAACCAGTTTTAGTAATCATTCTTTTTAATGACTATAAGGAAAGACTGAACCTCTTTTAAATGCTACCGTTACTCTAAGCATTATTACATCTGCTTTCAGTAGAGTTWAAGTCTGCTTTGTCACAAGTGCACAATCCTATGAAGATCTCTCTTTAATGGTAATTGCTATGAGCACCTATTACACCCAYGTTGTTTTTGAAGTCCTTGTAGTTTTAACAGGAGGTAATCATACTTAATAACCAAGACGATAGTGGTAATTTAAGAGATGTCCACGAGGTGGCATTCACGGTAAATTGCCTGTAACCTTACAGAATGAATTAAATAATTAAAAACCTAATGAGAATAAAATCTACMAAAATATTATACACTCGGTCCTATTATTTTAATATTCATACAATATTTCATCTGAGATCTTCCCACAGAGGTTTGTGTTCCAAAAACTATACATAAAATATGAACAGGAAGAAAAAATCCACTTAAATGTGAATAAAGCCTGACCTGATTTTTAGTTTTAAATTAATTTACATCAATTTTGCTGTAAATCACAACATTGATGACATGTGACCAGCAACAACATGATAAAGCCCTAATAAGTGTCAGCAAATCCAGTTATTGCTCATTCTAAAAAGGCAAAAAAAATATGCCTGAAAAAAAGCTTCCCTCCCCCCCCTTTTTTTTAAATTCTATGCTTCTTTTTTTCTAGTTTTGCCTTTTAAATTAAAATCTGGCCCTGATGGAGCAGTGGGAAGAAAAATGAATGCTCCATATAGAGAGGTGCCAGGAATTATATAATACTAACATTAGCTACCAAAGGTATGCCCCTAATTCTTTGAAAATAAAATGTAGTAAAAGAACTAGAAGGAAAAAAGACAGAAAATATGAGCTCCATAAAAATGTGAAACCAAACACAGTAGCTATTCTGCACAAGTTGGCTCTTCATCTTCTGTGTCTTTTATTCAGAGTAAAGACCAGTTAGTGAACATGGAGGAGCCTGGATGCCTGCAGAGCAGGAGGAAAGGGGAGAGCAAGAGACTGCCCACTCTTCATTGCCCAGAGGTAGTGGCTAACAACTGTCACTGTTAATAAACCACATTGCTACACTGGCAAGAGAACAGAGACAGAAGTTCCTCAGCTGACACTGGTCTCCTTTAAGTAACCAAGATATAAAAGCACTGAGTGTTCATAAAGCGGGCCTGGAACAAGACTGCACTTGGGCTATTTCCTCAATGGATTCAGCAGCATAACCCACACAGAGCTGGATACRAGATTAGCCAGCATGCTTCAGTCAACCATTTCAGATAAGCTAAACACATGGTAAGCTGCAGGCATAGGTAAAATGTAAATACATAGATGTAAAACCACTCAAGAAAGCCATTTTCCTGAAGTCTAYTTCCCAAAGGAGTTTAAAAACAGGGAGTTGAATAATTTGCAAACAAATTATTTAAGAATCCAAACAGAAACAAWCTACTTCTCACTGTCTAAAGCATATTTGGAATGTATTTATGTTGAAAACACTAAATAATTACAGAAAAGAAGGACTAACAAGAAATTGGATGAAATTGAGSATAAACTTGCTAAGAGAGGTTTGCCAGAGGAAGATGGACACACCAGTGCAATAAACGTTTCCCATTTAAAATCCCAGACTGAAAGAAAGCAAAYAGTCCCAGCTGGCCCAAGGAACACAACCACGGCAACATGAAACTTCACATGTGAGCAGCAGAAACTTAAGCTGGTCAGCTGYTACACAGCAAATCCATGACAATCCCACACAAAGAGTAATTTGATCRAAAGCTTTTGCTCTCTGAGGCCACCAAGATGGATTTTGTTATGGCCTGAAAACGAAACAACACATCAGACTGATGAACACAGAGTTAGACTAATTCACACAAGAAATTACAGGGACAAGGTAAGACTTGGCACCTCTTCAAGACACCATGATTCACTCTGACAAGCTGAGAAATGCAGTTACACAATTTTCCCACCAGGAGTCACATGAGTAGTTTTCTTTAAAGGTTTCATCATGGTATTGACATGAAACTGGATCTCTTTAAATCAATCCTGAAAACGATACTTCAGCCTCMTTCTGTGCTTCTAGATAATTTCAAACTTCAGGACAGAATCACAAAACAGAACAGCCTTCTCTCAGAGGTTGTGCATCCCTGCTGAGGCACAGAGCAGTTCAGCTATTTGCCCAGGCTGACACAGCAAAYCATTTCTGCTGTCTTCTGAAACAAGTGACTAAACAGTGTCACAGCAGAACTCACAAGAGAGTGTTAGAAAAACAGGTAAAAAGGAAGAACTTATCTTCATTCCTCTTTACAGTACCCTAAAGTACCATTCAGCACATCCAGCTTGCTTTCTCTTTCCTTTGCCCCTCTTACCCTAGCAAATAATCATTTTGGCTTCCAGAGATTCTGCTTCTGAAGCCTAATGTTAGACTTCCAAGTTTGTCCTGTGAATCAGCTACACACAGTGAACTGAGATATTCTGTTTAACCATTCCACATKTTACTGTAACAATTCTAACTAAACAAACTGACTTTTTCATAGGTGAACAGTGGACCTGATACAATCAGTTGCTCCTTAGTATTACCCTTTCTTAAATTTTTGGAATATGTGAACAACACGGACCTGGAGACAGCCTGTGATATAAAGTTCTGAAATGTCCAACTCTTCCAGTCCTGAAAATTTTGTCTCTTTTTGTTTCAAGTTCAAAAACATTAATCAACCTTCTGTGATTCTTCCCAAAAAACAACAAACATAGCACACAAGTTTAAACTAAGCCCTGTCCCACAAAATACCCTAGGAAAATGGTCACTTTTTTAATCACTTTGCAACTTTAAGTTAGATTTTTGATGCCTCTCGACCCACTTWAAAAAAATATCATGTATATACAATCCAGGTGCACACGTTGTCATCTCTGCATCTAAATACCCCTTATTCTTTTTTTCCCAGCTAGACAAAGAAAACCAATTAGTAATCAAGATGTCATTGTCTCCCCTGATACTGCACAAGGTAAGGAGGCTGTTCAAGAACTAGTAATAAATAAAAGGCAGCAATGCTGAGCGTTCAGGTTTATTTGTGAAAGGAGGAATCTCTTGCAGCAGGCACTCCGGGCTGTAGCTCACCTGCTGCTGCTGGCTGCGCAGGTCTGTGATCTCCTTCTGATCCTCATCGTGGAGTCTCTTCATTTCCTCACACGACTGCTGCAGATGGTTGTGCTCCCGCACCAACTGCGTGTTCTTCCTCTTCAGGGTGTCCATGTCCTCCTTCAGCTGGGACTGGTCACTCAGCAGCCGACTGTGCAACGTGCTGTCAGGGCACACAAAAAATGCTCTCACAGGCTGACATGCAAGGACAAAGTCCTGGAGTCATTCATTTCAACAGTGAGCTTCCTACTAAGAAAGCAGGTTAAACTAACCCAAGTCTGCATATTTGTGTATTCCAAGCAGCAGAAAAAAACAATACCAGAAACAAACAGGGATTCAAGTATGAAAATACATGAAAGTACACAGCACTCTTAAACCTCATCAGAAGAGATGATGGATTTATGCCATTTCATTGCCATTAAAAGCAGGCAGGCAAACAAAATGCCATAATATGATGATTCCCAAGATATTAGGAATTATCCCACCAATCATTTCCACTTTCTCTCAAGCCCCTCAGCTGAGCAGCAGCTAAACAAAACAGATGAAAATGACAAAAATCTCCTTGTCTGCTACTGTTTTAAAAACAAACAAAACCCCCAAACTATCAAAAACACTCCACAATCAACAAAGACACACTATGTATGTTTCAACTACATTCAAGAGAAAAAGTTCATCCAATTCATTATGATAGCCATAATTATTGAAAGAAATACACTCTCAAACAACTGARAGCCTCTTGAAGAGGCCACAATTAAGTGCACATAATTTTTACATATAGGTTATTRATCTGCTATCATTCAGATTTCAGTGAAAATGACAAATTCTTTAGAGTACCAACTTTTTATTTTTTTTAAGTTTGGGGTTTTAATAACTACTGCAGGAGAAAATAACATTTGAATTGAACCTGTGTTACAACTTACACAAATCATCATGAGAACTMTCACAATCTGTTGAGAGAGTAAACAATTCCATTCTCTTGGATTATATTCTGCTCTCTAGCCTGACAATAAAACTATTAGAYTGCAATTTCAAAKCAKTAATCAAGCTTTTCTTTTTTGATCCCATGAAAATATTAGGGATTTCTATCTCGAACTTCTAAAAGTAAAACAAGCAGTCCATACTTTCTCATTTCAAATGGACCAGAAGTGTTTTATCTGATGCAAGCATTGATCTTGCAATTCAAGTAAAAAAACAGTATTAATTGATTACCATATTCTAATACTTTTTGATCTAGCATAGACTGGTAAACTCTTACCTTGTACAGTTTTACTAAYACTTACTGATAAAAATCTGCTTCTTTTGCTGCTTCTTCACACCTTTTCAGGGTCTTGGTGTGTTGGTTCTGCAGAGACTGTAGGTCTGACATGGCCTTCATACACTGAATCTTCAGCCTTTCATAGTCATGATTYGGTTTTGGACTAGGCCTAGCATGGAAAAAGAATATGAGGTCAAATATTGGCTACTAAAAWGAATGAAAAGCCTGGGAAATTGCTATCCAACAAAAGAATACTATTGCACAACAATTGTTGACATTTATGTTATAATATGCTTTAGTTAAAAAACTGACCAATCCTCATTAAGATGCAACCACTAACAAAAGGTCACTGATTTGAACTTGTATCAGTTTTATACTGAGATGTAACATCTAATAACGGGTTGATTCTGTGTAACTATCAGTAACATGGCCAAAAAGARTACTGAGCCTGCACATCCCTCTCTCCTGAGCAGCAACACTATCRCAGAGCAGAACTTCAACTGATCCAAGAAATCCATCACAGCACCCTCAGCTTTCCATGCCCCCATGTCAAACTCTCAGCACAAAGCCCAGTCCTGCAGCAGAGTAGGGCTGGAAGAGGCTGCCAGAGTCACCCAGGCAGGCTAAGGGAGACCTGAGAAAAGCTTCTCAAAGGCAGCAAACTGGAGGACATCATCTRTAACTCCCTAGGAAAAATAGCCTGGAGAGAAAGACTTTCAGTGAGATACCAAATACACACATCTGTGCTGGAAGAATTTGACSTGTTTGAACAAGTCATTCTGCTGAATTACATACCTGATTGTGTGCTACCATATTCTTTTAAGCTACTTTAATGAATGAGAAAACATGTCAGAGTTTACCTCACATTTCCCTAAGGTAATTATTTGAACAAAATCTCCAACACAATATAATCTCCAACAAYCAACTTTCAGTAAACTGGACAAAAGAAAAGACAAAGACAGTCAAAAGAAAAAGATTTACTCAAATTTCTTTTGGATGATTGKGAGTGAAATTTTCTAAAATAATCTACACTTTCAAGCAATTGACCAGCAGATTATGTCTAGAATGCATTGTACTTCTACATGATACCTTTATTTGTAGATCAGAATTAATTAGATTTGTATATTGTGCTAGAAACTAAATTAGCAGAATTACATACTCTTGCTTTGTAGCACTAAGCTCCTAAAAGAGACTAAATTGAACTATTCCTCCTTTACAAACACAGGATTTTTGCACCATTGAATTTTCTAGTTTCAAAATGAATCTTCTGACATCTGTCCCTGTATCATCTCCTGGGTCTCTTATAACCCCATGGGCAAAGAAAAAAATAACAAACAAACCACCAAAAAAGAAAACTAATGTCTCCAAAAGAAAACAATTGCCTTCTAATTTAACACTGCTCATTTGCATATCAGATTTGCTCCACTGCTGTACAGCTCACTCTTCCTCCCTCAAACCTCAAACTCCCCCAAATGGTTTCTCTGTAAGCACAGCCTGAAAAGCAATCAGAATTTTCCATGCTTCATATAAAAAACAGCAACATGGATTCTGGAACTGAACTGCAGCTGGCAATTGAATCATAATGAAAATGGTTTTGCACTATTGCAGTGGTAAGATTTGTTAAAAAAACCTAAAAAAAAAAAAAAAAAATGCCAGCCACATCTGGTTCACACATTTTCAGGCAGTGTGTGTATGATACAAGGTACATTTTGGCAACTCAATTGAATCTGGGTTGCTGAGCAGTGAGGCCTTCAATTGTAATTCCTCCTTTTCTCCTTTSTCTAAAAAGAAGGATTTCTGGGGAAAAACAAAACAAAATAACCTTCCTTTATTAATAAATTTTACCAACAACTAAAATCCAAAATCATATAAAGTAACCAAATGTTCAGGTCATGTCTACAGGGGTGTCTTTTAGAGAATTTTTAAATCCATTATTGAGGGGTACCAAAAGTAGAATGTTACACAGCATTATGGACATTACTGCAACTACTGAAGGGTTATTCTTTCAAAACACAAACCTAGTTAGCATAAATTAAACTTGATTCTAAATGTTCACACTCTTGACAGAATGACTAAAACCCCAAGTTATTGATTTAAATTAGACCTTAGGGTGAAATTATTGAAAGTAGCTACCATCTGTCCACCACAGTAGTTAAATGACAGCATTAATTGGAGCACAGTTTAACTCTCAGTTGTAACGTTAAGCTTACTGAGACCTTGTAACAGATGTTCATATTAAACTGTCAGGCCACTCTGAAAGCTGTGGTGAAACTTATTCTGCAAGTCTAACATCCATCACGTGGATTCATACATTGCTGAAGTAACACTGACATTACTCTAAAATATAAAACCAAAATCCAACCAAAAGCAACCAACCAAACAAAACCCAACCCAAACCAAAACAACATTAAAAACTCCAACAAACCACTTATAAACATATGGAGACTGTGTAGGTAACTACACAAGTCAGCCAACCTACACAATGAGGAAGGGCCAACCATGCCACRAAAAACATTCTGCATTCTACCTCATCTACATGAAATAAAAATCACATGGATATCCAAGGCCATATGTTCCACACTGCTGTTCCAAGGCTTTATGTCAAAGGAAGAAAAACAGAAATAAGAACAGAAGGAATATTGGTCAGAAGTCAAACATCAAAACTATTGCAACACAACAGGCCATTCAACTGCACGTAGCGGCTGACTCTTACTTAAGCAAGATCATCACAGTTTTATGCTAAAATGCCCCAGAAAATACCAAAAACWATGATTTCAATAAAGGAGAAATATCAGTTATTACTTTGAAAACACTTGTTCAAACACTAACAAGATTTTAAATGCTAGTGTCAAAGGCCCAACTGTTTTTCTGCTATTTGTACAAGAACTTCAAAAATCCTTCGTGCTATAATGGAATTACCTTACCCATAAATCAAAGCTGCATTTGTGGCATTTACATGTATCTGATGCTGATGTAAAAGCTAATGTCAGCCACAGGTCCAATTTTGTGAGTGACGGCTACCCAGCAACTTCCAAGTGTTACCCTTTACAATTGTAATTCCAACAATTATAGATTACACATAAAACAGTCTCTTCTGAAGGACAGTTTTTCAGGGGTTTTATTTGTGTTGTGATTCTCTTCTACTACTACTGTTATGTAAGTAATAATAGCAAGTTTAAGCCTATAAAGTGTGACTTGAGCATGATTTGGTCAAGTCTTTGCTGAGTCACCACCACACATGCACATGTACAGTCASTGTCAATCCATAAACACAGCATGAGCAATCCTACTCCTGTCCAGCAGGATGGCACATGCTGATCTGATTCAGCACATCACAATGCACTGCTGGGGCTCCTCTTCCACTGCTCTTAGTCAACATTTGCTTTGGAAAGCAGCTCTGGGTTTTGCAACCTCCTGAGCCAGCGCAGCCCAGACTACAAATGTGCTGTGAGCTGTTGTGAAGCATCCAAGGTGACGTTTCAAGGTCTGCCTCTGCACCACCTTGTTTGGGACAGCCATAGTTACAGCAGCACACACAGCCAGGAAARTAAAGTCAGGGTAGTAAAAGTCACCATCCACATAATCCTCTCTCAGCTTTCACACTTCAGCATTAACAGTAACCATGTCTGGGCTTTGACTCCTGGAAGGCTGAAGATTAGTTTTTTAAGAGGAAAGAATTCAAAAAGTAAAACAAATGCCAGTAAGATTTCAAAAACCATAGATGTGTGTGCAGATGGGAGKAGTAGCTTCTTTTACACTGAAGGAAAAGAACAATCTTCATTCTTTTCACGCACTTGAAATATTTGATTGTTTGGAAGCCAGCATTCTCCATCTAACATGTACTGTCCAAAAACTGCCCAAACACAAGGTTTCTTTTGATGGGCTGTTTTTGAAGCTGTAAACATTCATGTTTTATACAACATACAAATCCTACACTGAAAGCAAAGGATTGATTTGACAAAGAGAAAACTAGGGCACAGTCCAGAGGACAGCTCATCAGAACCATATTAATAGCATCCTGGATTATGCAGAAGATTATTGTGAGCTATAAAATCCTCTATGCCTAAGCTCTAGTTAACTTCAAAGAAGAAATCCTTCCATAAAACTAAGAAACTGGAAGCTGTGCAAAAGATGTTGACATTTGACAACCTTTTCCTTTCCCATCCCCACAATGCTTTGAGGCCATTTTATAGAACATTATGCTCTTAAAGCAGCTCTCAGAACTCAGGGAGGGAGGAAGGGGGAATTAAGATGAGAAACTACTGAGTTAATAAAATGTCCAGATCCTCTCAATGCCAGTTCACTGGTTCAAATCTTAACCTTCTCACAGAGACAAAAAGTTTAATTAACCACCTGACCACATACAGACACAGCTGATTACGGAACAAACAACTACAACAAAACATTAAAGTGTTTAATGAAGGTACACATCATGCAACACCTTCCAGAAAACCTGCTCTTGGCTCTTACTTCAGATTTAATGACACRCAATTTTCTTCCAAGGCTCTACACATGTGCAGGCAAAAAGTGTTCTGTGTACCCAGATACATTTAAACATTAGCAGTCCTCTAACCCTTCAAAATAAACTGATTCTATTTCCTGCCCAGTAAAACCCTTATTAACTCATTTAAAACCCTCAATTAACTCATACTCTGAGTACTGTCTTCTTCATAAAATATCAACCCCAAATTAAGAGCCCCCAAAATGARCTAAATAAGCCTCCTGGTCTTAAGACATGTTCAACAGAGGAGAATTTTGTATTCTTAACATATTTTTCCTATAAGTYCCCCAATGTATGGATACCAGGAAGCTGATCTTCTAAAAAACACTTACTCTACTCAGCAGAAATCCAAACTTCTCTCTCCTTGCAGAAGCATAGGAATAGCTCAGATTTTTTTTCCTATCCTCCTTTCTGTTCTCCAGCCAAGTATTCAGAGCTATTTCTCTTTCTTCTCTCTTGTTTTCAAAACACCAAATGCTTCAGCCACTGTCTTCTTTCTGTTCCCACAACAAAGCCCATTTTCTTTTCTCAACATGGAGATGAAACCTTCTCCCCTCAGTCCCAGAGAAAAATTTCTGGACAAAGTGGGAATAGGCATACAACAGGAAGCTCTGAAACATGGATGTGGCCGCATCATCAGGATGCAAGCAGGTTACAAGCAACATATATGGACATTGCAAGCTCCTTAAAACTTTACAGGCAAGCAGGTRTTAAGACATTGGAAAACACTACTAAAAACAAAGTGAAAATGCTCCATTTCCTTTCTGTTTACCTGCAGTCATCGAAGGTTGACCCAGGAGATGAAAGTGCAAGTTGCTTGCGCAGCTCATCCCTCTCTCGAGTCACCTGGCGGAGCTGATATAAAATAGTTTCCAGCTTCTCACTCATTTGTCTCGTGTCTATCACAGGGGGTGGAGATGATGCTTTACCAGTCGTACCTGACAAAGAGATAAATAAYTGGCAGTGAGTGAATGCCTCAGAAGAACTTTACTAAAGAAGATAACACAAATTTTTAAAAAATCCGGTATTTCTGTTCACAGAATCCTGTTCAAAAATGAAACAATGTAAATTTTCATCAGTGAGTTGAAAGAAGACTAACCCCAGTCAGATTCCATGCTAGCAGAAGGGCTCTGTGTTGCAAGTTCAGTTTACATGGGCAGGTTCCTTGCTTACTCATGAACTTATAAATAGTTTAAAAGGCAAGTTTGTAGTGACAATTGCAAAGACCTCAGAAGTTACCACAGTGACAGAAGTCATAGATAAAAAAGTTCTTTAAAATAAAGAACAATGTCCATGCTTAAAATAAACCCCAAAAAATAAGAGTATAGTTTACCCACTTCAACTTAGTCCAGTGACAGTAGAGAAACTCCTACAGCACAGGGGTTTTTCTTTATCTAGCAGCACAGAAACACTGTTCTGCTATATACATGCAACACTTGGTTTTAATGCAATTCTATGTTTTCACAGGTCACGGTTTTTCAGTCTAGTATGTGAAGTTAAGGATTTCACTAACCAATAAATCATGAAAACTGGGCTTCTTTTTTCACACTGACTAACACAAGCACATTACAATSACTGCAACTGGACTACATATCAAATTTCCTCTAAGGGGCAGTCATCCATTGAAGTGTTTTGTGGGACTTTGCAATCCTCAGCTTTCCAAACATCAGAGCTGAACAATGATGGCTACTGTCTTCTCAGAAAACTGTAAGAGCACATCRATGTCTTTTTCCCCAGAGTGTGTCATATAATTTCCTAACATGCTGACAACTAATTCAATTCCAATTTTACTTCTGCTTATTTAAAATTAAGTTGTAAGTGTAGTTCTGCTCATGTGTCTCTCTGACACATGAGAGCAGACTCAAAGATACAGGTCACAGATGTGAAAGTTAAAGGTTTAAACATATACAGGTGATTGTTTTCTGCCCAAAAGAGAAATTCTAGAAATAGTATGCAAAATTATACAACTGAAACAAGTTGTTGACATATGTACTAATTTGTTAGGATGCACCCTCACAATGCTTTTTTTTTATTAATGAAGCAACAAAAGACAGAATAGTAAAACAATGCTCTCTGATCACTATCTTTTCAAAGAAAGAAATTCAAAATTATTTCACTGAATCAAATGCTAATGAATTGAAAGGATTAGCTTTTTATCTCCAAACTCAGGTCATGAAGATACTGCAGAATGTAAAAACTCCCTCTAACTTTCCAGCAGAACTACCTGTGCTTTGAAGYTCCCACACCAAAAAAACTGCAGCATCAGGGCTATCACATGCACAGCATCTATAATAATAGGATCCCTGGTTTTATACCTTCTGGCTGCTGCTGTAATTCTGTTATGATAATTTATGAGCACAGACTGTTCTTTTAATCTAACTATTACCTAATAACGTATGCAAAGGCTCTAATAACAAACTGAAGAAATAAAATATTRCAGGAAGGACCTGCACTCTGTAGAACAACACAAACTTGCATCATTCTGAAGAATTCTCCATGGAGGATGCTTTTCCTACCATTTTTTTTTTTTTCACTCCTGCATCCCTTGATCCATAAGGATGAAGGATTTCACACTTCCAAAATGAAATCATCCTTTCTTTTAGATGAGAAATAGTCAACATATTTGTATGGGAAGTTTATACAGAAACCAGTAATAATACACATGATACAGGGGATACAGGGAATAAATGGAGGAAATAAACAGATATAAAAAGTGACAACATGTATTCATTAGAAATAGTTTGGGCACATCAGTGAAAAAGGAATTTCGTAAACAAACTAAAAGGTAAAGGCAGACAAAGCAAATTCAAGTACTGACAAGCTGTACAKCCTTTGGTAAATGCAATGGCAACCTGCACATCATCTCACTTGAGCTGACACATCACAGGAGGCGTAACTTGGAAAAAAACCCTTCTCATCCTTACAGAGAACTTCACAAGCTTTTGTCATCCTAGAGCTGCTTGCAAGCAAAACCCATGGACAGGATGCACGAGGTCAAGAGGAAGGAGGAGATGAATCAGGAAGGCTGCTGTGCTTTGCATGGAGCAAAGGGCACTGGATTAACAAATCCATCACTAATATCAGTGCCAACCCTGGCAGCAGCCCCATGGACAATGTCTGCCATACAAGACCTACACGAGCACCCAACAGCTGCCCTGGGGATCTGGAAACACAGCCAAAGCCAGCCAGTTACACCTCTGCTCCTCCAGCTCTTTTCTCCCCCAACAGCTTTGACAGCATCCAAGTGACAATCTTCAGGCAAGAACATTTGTGCATACAATCCCAAAACTGTGCCAAGAAAGAAAAGTCTGTTTTAAATAAAGATGGGCTAATTAGCCTTAGGAAAAAAGCTTTTTTTCACTAATGTGAAGCCATTTGTCTAAGTACCAAAAGGGGTTATTTGTCATTAACTTGTCAATTTTTGCAAGTACATCAACAGATACTTTCATCTCTAATGCAAWGATATTTTTGACACATAATATCAGCCATGAGATGTACACCTGTTAAGTGTTGTAAAAAGAGATCAATATAATCCAGTTCTTCCACTCTTATCCTTAGAAGAAGACTCAAAATTTACCTTTGCTTGATTTATTAACAACCTTCCTTTTTCAATAGCTCTGCAAAAGGTCTTACAAGCTTAAATGAAAATTCTGAATACTTGAAAAACAAGCACACACATTCAGTAAAATCTTTTTTTCATCAKAAAAATTCCATAGCCTTGGTTTCTTTTAAAGGAGCTCTTATAGCTGAATGCTGAAATCCTTTCATTGCATATGACATCTTGATGCAGCAGAAGCAAAGTGACCTGTGCTTCCAGCTTTGTATTCTTTTYCCATCTGACTGCATATTTTACACAAAAGTACTTCCTTTTTGTACTTTAACCACTCAAATGGATCCTAAACCGCACAAGCCTGAAGGCTAAATCTCCATTATCCAAATTATGTCACCTTTCAGTAACTCACCTYCTTTCTCAGACAGCCTGGATTTCTGAAAAGGCACTTACTGCCTGTCCTGCCAAGTGTAAATCATTCATCTGCTCTGATAAAGCTCACAACTCATTTCTGACAYAAGYTRCACTTGGGTTCTGAGAACTGGACCRTCTGGRAGTSACTCYCTGRCAGTGYCCAGGTGAGCAGCATCCAGCAAGCCCTGCACAGCCCACAGCAGGGATGTGGTAATGAGAGAACACACTCTGCCCATAATGCAGTACAGTCAGTGAGTACTGAGCATGCACTGACCTAATCTAAAACAAGATTTTGCTGGATTTCCATCACAGGTTATATAAAAGAAAAGCCTTAAAAACAGAAGCTGGAGCAATCACTTCTTCTGTATTATGGCCCAAATGTTGGAACTCACAGTCCAATAAAATTCTTGATGGTTACTCTAATCAACAATGATCAAAGAGCTAGTACGTCCATGCAGAAACTACTGCTTAGTTAGCTTTGTATTTGGGGAAGAGGTAGCATATTTTTTGAAGGATAGAAGAACATTTTAACAGAAACGGGGCTGGAAAATTTATTAACCTGACCAAAATGTACTATAGTGCAAAACGAATATAATGTTGAGATAAGAAAATGGGTACCAGTGTAAAAACAGAAATATAATTTAACATATTTTGAGTTATAATAAACTCCTTTGTCTTTGACAAATACACTTTTTTAACAGATTTAACTAATTCAGAAGCCAATCTGTCACAAGTTAACAGAATGCCTAAATTTTACAATGATTTTTCTTATAAATTTGTCCTCCTTCCTGCTTGAAAACAGGAGTCTACTCATTRTACGCTCAAGCCTTTTCCATTGTTTTCTGTCATAAAAAAGAAAATCAACAGAAATAGGATATTATTGCTTCATGGCCTTGTAAATCATGACTGAAAATTTAAAAAAATACTTGCAATATGTGTTGCAAAACATGATCAAYAGGGTTTCTCGCCAAGCTAGGGAAGGTGTCGAGAGTAAAGACCTATGCATGCTGTAGGAAAACATATTCTAAAATATTTACTTTCTTTCAATAATTTATGAAGACTAGAAGAGGGTTACATTCTAAATTACATGCCAGTTATCATTTAGATACATTTCTTCAGATGTATCTTTTGAAGTGATCTTGAAACAGCAGAGAGAACAGAACAGAATTGCAAGCAAGTGAAATGAAACGTTAGAAAAAACAAACAGCAGTACACAGAGAAAAAGAAACTGAAAGGTAGAATAGCGAATTGCAGAAACAGTTTCACTGACAGAAAACTTAACAGATTATGAAAGCAGTGACAATCATGTAACATGCAAGGACATAAGGATGGGTAGCATTTCAGTACAATGTTTTAATTCAGAATATAAAAACCTGAACAAAGCCAGCAGCATCTAAAATAAACTTTCAGCTTCAATAAGTTTAAGATTATAGAAAGAAGTGAGCAGTGGTTCTAGAAAGGTCAACATGAAAGAAAATCTACAACCTAATACTAAAAAATACCAGAGGAGATGGAGAGCCGGGGAGGTCAGGCATATTGATCAATTTGAGAAGTCCTTGTAGAATTTTGCTGAAATAAAACTGAGAGCAAAACCTGTGCCCATGACCAATGAAAACACAGCYGAAGCTTCTGGGTTTGAATTTATAGCAGCTCCCTGATTCAAACCCTACCTGTGTCAGGCTTATGACAGTGTACTGAAAGCATAACCCACACAAAAATGTCCATCCTGAACCCAGGGGGACAGTGACCATGGTCACCTGCTGCACACCAACCAAGGGGATGAAACTCCTCCAGCACTCCATCCTGCACATCTTCTCCTGCAGGGCTTGTGAGCACTGACTCACCACATCAACTTCACAGCCCCACAAGAAAGCCACCATCACCAAAAGAATGTCCTAAATGCACAGACTGATAAAGGGCCTCAGGGAGCAGTGAAAGACACCGAGCTCCAGAGGTGCTGTCTGGAGTGCTGGAGATGGATATTCACATACATTATTTGCATTCAAWTCATTACAGACCAATCAAATCTTCTAAAATTGCTACACAGATCTGAAAAATTTTAAGAAGATGCCATAATAAGCAAAGTGGTCAGCTCTTCATTAGCAGTTGTCTCACACAAAAATCCAACTGCCCCTTCTCCAAGAGTGCATCCGTATAAATGAGTAAAGTTAACTCTTTTATTGTTATGATGGGCATGATGTCCATAGAGTAAGCTTGAGTAGCTTTGAAGAGAAAGAAGTTGAGAGAACCCTGTGCATGACTAAAGTCAAACTACAGCTGCCTGAAATGGACACCAAAGACAGCAATAATACACTAAAGCYATTCAGAATGCCTAGTACTCAAGAGGAGATAGTWATTAAGAAGCACACAGAAAAACATTTAAAAGATTAAGGATCAAGAGGATTCACAGAGGAAAATCAGAGTGAAGTTTACTTTAAGTGTGTGTAAGAGTWTGTTTATTTCCAGGTTAAAAGTCTTGTTTCCAGCAATATAAATGGTTAGTTAACTACATAGGAAATAAATCTATATGAAGAGCTTTAATTCAATTATTGAGACCAAATTTTTAATTCAGAAGTTGTTTTCCTGTAAAAGACTGACTGGMGAGGAGGTGGAAGCTCAAAGGCAATGACTCGAGCACAGAAAAGGATTCTGATGTGGTGTACTGGTAGGGTTGCTAGTATCTTTTCTTATTCATTCCTGCCCTTTCACCAAGAGTAATATTGTCACTTATTCCTTGCTGTTAACTGCTGAGATGTCTTTAGCAAAGATAAACTTCGTGTGAGTAAAAAAAAAAAAAAATGGCAAGAAGCACAGTGAGAGATTACTATAGGCTGTCAGGGAAAATAAATAACTCGTTCAGACAAGGAAAGAGTGTTTCTTTTTGACTGAAAGAGCATCATAAGCCACACCTGCAACTGAACAGTTCCTGTGAATACTGAAAACAATTACTTTGTTACATACAGCTGTGGAAAGTATGAAGCAATCAACTGAAATCACAACAACACGAAAGGACACTTGTCAAAATGGCCAACATGAAAATGAGGAGTGAAAGGCTAACATTGTTGGGAAGCAGTCTTATGGGAGGATGGGGGATGTTTGCTTTGGAGTAAGAATCGAGGCTCTCAAATAAGGCAACTTGAAAGGCAATTAGTGAAGAACTATCTGTAAATAGCCTATCAGGCTGATAAGCTAAGAAAGTGTTAAGCAAGGAAATACTGTCAGTTGAAGTGGAAGTTGGACAACTTGGAGACAGATATAKGACCACCTGATGGCTGCAAGGAAAAAGCATAAAATTGTAGAGCCAGTGGTGTTCATTACAGACTGCTGTGTCCATGGCACGGGGGTCAAATGAGATGATCTTTAGTGTCCCTTCCAACCCAAACCATTCTTTGATTCTRTGTAAGCTCCCACAGCAAAATGTGGCACAGTAATATGAACAGAGAAGAGGAAGAAAAAACATTTTTGATGAAAAAAGTTCATTTGCAAAGAACTGAACAACAGGAAAAATAATAGCCTGTTAAAAGATAAAGGTGATCATATGCAATGTGGAATGAAGCAGCTACAAGACCGGCAACTGTAAACAAAACGATGCAAAGAGGATTGGCTGTGGAAAGAAAAAATGTATACATGTGAAAGGATGGAACATCTTTTCCATTCCAAAAATCATCTAATTAGGAACTCAGTATACATTCAAAGAATAGAAGAGTATGCAATGCCTTTCTGTTAAAAGCTCATAATAAAAAGTACTATGGAGGATCTTCTCAGAGTCACAGCCTGTCGCCTGCATAGAAGGTGCTGTGTTCTATTAAAAAATATTTCCTAAAAACAAACGAACAAACCAACCAAAACAAAACCCAAACATCTGTGCATTGAGGAGGGGAGGAAAAACATTTTTAAAGCACTAAAAGAACACAGCAGCTTCATTATGGTACTAGGATAGCTAAAAAAAAGGCTTGATTCTAGAAACCATAATCCTGTCGTGGCATCAAAYGACAAATTATTAAGTGCACTATACAAACTGACACWTTTTTTTAACATTTTTTTTTAAAAAGGGGTCTTAATTCTGTGCTCTGTTCCTATCTATTATCGTGACTGGTCAAGTGGGAGACTAGCCAGGGGCTGTCACATATAGCTGTGTTACTGGTTTCTATCCAATTCCTAAGTGTCACTGTTGTTCTGTGCTTGGCACAACAGGCACTGAATCTCTGTAAATAATTATTCTGATATCAGAGACACAGGATTGTAGCTCCATTCAGAGAGTTTGCTGGGCACAAGGAGTGGGCAGATGAAAGATGCTTTTATTTACACACAAAAATCTTTGTCATTGGCCAAGAGCAAAGAGAAAGGAAATACAGAGAGAGACCATGACAATTTACTGAGGATTTGTTCCTTTGAGGGGACAAAGCTGGGGCTGACACACAGTGGTGGTATTACACCATTACAGCAGTTTGTACTGCACCTCTTTTGAAAAGAAACTGTGAATATTTGCTCTCCGTACCATTATTAATACCTGTTTACATGCACAGCATGAACTTTTTTAATACACTGGAAAGAAAAGGAGGCAAGCAAAAGAGAAAAAAATAAAACATTGCCATTTAAATTAATTTTGAATAATGAGGAAAATRTACATGAAAACCTGCTGTCACTCTGCATTCTTATTTACATCCAGACAAAMATTTAAAAAAGGGCAAAGTTTCTTCTCCAAGGCTGCTAGCCTGCAGTTACACAGGGGGGAAAAACTCTTCCACTAAACTGCTTACACTATCACACACACATGAGGATGGAAATTAATTTTCCTTGCATTCCTCATGCTCTGCAATCCCCATATAGGCAGGGAAAGAGAAAAAGGCTTGGATGGCTACACAGTACTTGGAATAGACCAGGCCTAARCTCATCTCTGAGTCACATTATGCAAATCACATCACTCCTTGCTCTGCTCTTACACTGGCATTGCTGAAAGGCTGAGAGAACCCCAGAACATCCTTTGATTGCCCATACAGAAGCTGCTGGGAACTGTTCATTCATCTGAGCTGCTGCTCTCCATGCTTGTKGCACTCTGGGCTTTCAATGACAGAATAAGAACTGCAAGTACACCCAAGACTTGGGTTTATATAGTGATTAAATTATGTTGCCTCATCTTTCTTCCTTTCAAAATCCTAACACCATGCTTTATTTATTGAACTGAGCCCATGTTTTTCCAGAACTCTCTTTTAATGATGATCTTAGTTCTATTTAAGATTATCTCTTAGATCAGAGTCCTTCTTCTGGAAAATAAGTCCATTGTTATATACTTCAGCTTCATAAATTAACTCAGACCCAGGACAGCTGTAAAACATAYGGCAGCATCTCCAATTCACAACTTCCTGACTTACTTGGAAGTATTTCAGAAAAGGATCATTTAATTAAGAATGCTGGCATCAGAAACCATCTCTAACAATAGCTAGGGTAATTACAGTTTGGGGAGAAAAAATGAAGCACATGGACATATGAGTCTCTAGTTACATTAATGAACTATGGAGTCTAAAGACTGCATATGAAAGATTGTATTATCTCTCTTAATTAGATGATGTTAAGATTAACTCTCTCAAGATTTATCTGGGCATAATTAGTGGCCCCAAAACCTTTTGGATTGCCCCTGAAAAGTCAAATGTGCCAAACTGTTTCTGAGTTGCTCGACAAACAGAATTAAGRTTTTAATCAAAAAACAGTGTTCTGAAAGCAGGTATAATATAACAGATTCCATATCTTTCCTGTGAGGAAGGTCTACGAGTGGGGAACTAAAAATACTCTTTTTTTTATATGTGTGTGAACATATATACACACACTACCAATATCAAACTGAACATGTTCAAAAGCTTGCACTGTCTCCAAACCATGACCTATTTACCTTTTTTCACTGATGCATCCATTTCATAGGTTAAATTCATGATTTCCACCACACAGAATTACCCTTGTGAAAATTATTTCTGTGAGTGGGGGGAAGATGATTGCGAAATTCCTCAGAGGCTACTGCACCTCAGTATTTTTTGGGATTCTATTCAAGCAAGTAATATGAAGCCTTAGGGGAGCTGGCATTCAGGCAGTTTTAGTTATCATGGTTTGTCATTCCATCAATCAGTTCAGTATTAAAATAATCTGACTTTGAAGTGACTTGCAAAGATGTCTATTAGTATATGTCGGTTATTAAGCAATTTCTTCTATCGATATTGGATCACAAAAAATATTGTCTCTTGCAGAACAAGATGTGAGAGTGAAAAAATGGCTGAAGCAAAAATCATACTCACTAATCAATAACAAGTCTATAATCACACCATAAAATAAACATGCCAGCTTCAAACAAAGAATTCCCCKGGCTATTAAACTATTAAATATTAAATAYTGAGCTTACATGAACCATTTAAATAAAACAAAATTATGGCGAATAGTAGATCACAATTTTTGTTTGAGCATGGCACTTAATTTTCAGGTTATAAAATAACACATATACTCCAAAGGCATGAATCGATTCTGAGGACAGGCTTTTATGTCAAGWCCAGAGATCCAAATAATGTGCTATTCTCATCTCTCAGCCATACCTTCATCTAACTATCCCACAAAATTACTCCATTTCACTTTAGAATAGCTTCCTTCTTTGAAGGAGCCTGAGTGTGGTTGTCCTAAAAATTTAGGAACTTTTTTCTAGCAAATTAGATCTCCCTTTCCTTCAGATAATAGCATACATGTGTGGTCTTGATTAAAATCGAACTAACATGTCACAGCTTCCAGTATTTTCAGTAAATAGCTCATTCAGGCCTGAAATCTTGTTCCTGCTTGCTGGAGTTAAAAGTTCAACCCAATGACTGCAGCAGATGTCTACCCACATCCTTAAAAAGACACATCCTTAAAAAGTGGCTGTCAGGGAACTTTACAGATGCCTGACACAACATTGGAACTTTAAATATGTAAGAGCCTACATTCCCTATCCAGGGCAAATGACTTTTACACAGATTTCACAACAGAACGTATTTGTAGAAGAAAAGATGAGGAAAACTGACAGCTAATGGAGCTGTTTCAAGATCATCTCATGGACAAAACATCTCTAATAATGTATTTTTTTACCTCCAACCTTAACCAATTATTTAAAAACAGAGAAAATGAATCAATTAATTGAACACAGGAAAAAAAAAAAAAGCTAAACTTTGCAGCCACTGTCAAAAGTTTAGAAGGCTATGGCCTTAGCTMACATTATTTATAACTACTATGACCCTTCTGACTCTGATCACAATTTTCACATCTACATAAATAGATACATACACACATACACATGCGTGTATATATTTTTCTATGTTCAGACCTGTGCAAATACAACGTTGCCATTTTTACACAATTTTATTAAGTAACTCAAAGCATAGTTACATCACTTTATCCAAATGTATCAGTTCATCAAATGTATCCAAATGTAACAGATTTTWCTGGCAACAACTGCAAACAGCCATGAGAACGCTTCGCTTGCATGCACAAAAGCACGTTTTTTCCTGGTGAAGATGGATGGCTACATCTTATAGTCCATCTTCTTTGATTTTAGGACCAGGATCCCTCTACCCTTCCCAGTGGCAAACTTAAAAACTTGTTCTCCCAGTTCCCAAAAGATACACTCATCAAGTTCTTAAGTTAATACKTTACTCACCAATGCTACTCAGAGAACTGCTGCTTTCAGAGTCMGAAGGCATTATGGACAGCACACTGTAAGTAGACCCTAGAATGAAGAAAATAAATAGAAAATAATAGTATTATTTTTCATGTCTATAATAGGAAGATTAGGAGTGATAGTAGCAACAACAGTGACAATCTTATTTTGGTTTCTTGTGTCTTTACATGTACCAACTCCTAATTCATTCATTTGTATTCTTATCCTCAAACTTCATTCAGACTTAAAAACTTCATTGAATTTGCAAATAAAATTTGCTTACATCCATTTGCAATTTCCATTAWCTGGTCTTAAAAGCAAGAACCTACAAAGCAGCAAGTTTTCTCATGTATTAATAGATCAATAGACAGTGAAGTCTTTTATTTTAGCTATTTTAGAACTATGCTAGATTTTATTTACCAGAAGAACTAGAAGGACAGGTCCTGCTTCAAAACATTAACTAAACAGCTCCACCATCCCTCACAGACAGATAAATCCACTACAGTGAAGACAGGSAATGACTATGTACAAAAGCCTTTAGAAATCTGCTCTATTTTCAGCACCTGCCAGGATGTAAGACCTGGGCTCACAACAGCCAAGCTCTAAGACAGTTTTGATCCTTTCAGGAGCTCACTTTCCTATAGTCCCTCCTTCTCATATTCCAGTATTTCTTCCTTGCAGTTTCTTTGAAACTAAGAAATAAAAGCTGAGAAGCAGCATGAGTAACTGCATGAAATAGATGGAAGAAAAGATAAGCTAAAAAATAAGAAAGAAATTAGTTTTTGCTCATATCCTCTGCTTCCTATGAGAGAAAAGCATGACATCTGTAACTACTATAGTGTTAGATGAACGAAATGTAAGATACGATAAATAATTCTACCAACACCACAAGCAATAACAGAAAAGTTTAAAAAAGAAAAATCAGAATTGAGGCAAAAAGAAATGCACCTTGAAGTAGACTGTTTAATCTGACAAATCTGTATGAAAAATTATTTAAAATACATTGGTCATAAATAATTCTATTTGATTGTAGGGGATATAAGTTTTTTGTTTTGTTCAGATTTTTAGACAAAACAGTACGAGCATGTCACTGACACACTGGCCTCAGAAAAAAACTGCTGCACATTTTAGCTTCCATTTCAAACATTTTCAAATAATTATTTAAGCTTATAATTATTATATTATTTAAGCTTATAATTATTTAAGCTTTAATAATTAAGTATTCCTACTTAATTAAAGCTTATTAAAAGTAAAATAACTTCTGCATCAGTTATATTGAACCTCCTTATATATTCTAAACTCTTATGACTTGCAGTATTTCTTGCAGTATTTCTTGCAGTCTGAACTTAGACTGATCAGAATCGTAAGGAAAGCTGAAGAAACCAAATCAATGTATTAACAGAGTAGGACATGCTTATGACAGACAATGTGTACTGAGATTGTATCAAAACTGCGTGGGACTCAGGCACAACAACATCTTGTGCCAGGAAGCGACACTTTATTATGCTCAGCAATTGAAGGCAAAACTGCGCAGTTCCTTTAAAAAAATTACACAGGAGTTCCACACCTAAATAAATGTGTAACGATTGCTAGCTGCTTTTGTATTTAAGAGTGAAGAAACACAAGACTCAAAATCTCATCATCTTAACTCATCTTCATTTTATTTATCTTCAAGACACATTGATCCTCTCCATCTCCCTGTCCTGCAGCACAAGCCAGAGACAGGATTTACAATGAGTTAAATTCTGCTCTCTGGAATGGACAGAAAGGTTTTGTGAAGCTGAYTTCATGAATGGAGAAATATGACACTCCAAAGCGAAGTTCTTAAAACATTAGCTCATATTTGTGAACGCAAGATCCGGTATGCATGGCATGTTTTCAAGAAAACCTACAACTGGGAAGAGGGGAGGAATCATCTGACCCATTCATAATTCCTCCCTTCTAACAACAATCCAGTAACATTTCTCTGGTTTTGGTTTGTTTTTAAACTACACAGGGTGCAAAGCTCATTATCTGTAACAAGTGCCACCTTTGTCATCAGCAGCAGTATTAGTAAACATCAGAAACAAYAACCAGAGGTCTCACAGCAGTCACAATATTAAAATTAATCTCTAGGTATGGTATTGACACACATCCTTGTATTAAATGAAGGCTAAAGTAGAATTGTACTTGGCATATTCTGCTTGATCAAACTAGCAATCCATCATTGGGACCTGCAAATGCTTCAGGAAAAGTTTCCCCACTCTACAGGATGCCTCTCCCAAAAGATTTTTCCACTTTATTTCCTTTCTTATTGTTTTCTGACCATCCATCTTGTCAGATTGTATAAAAATATAAGATCAGAACATTAAACCCAACAAGAAGCCATAAACACTCTCTTAGATTAATGTTGAAAATTCTTCACACCTAGGATCTCACATGGCTTTCACCACACTTTTACAAATAGTTGATTTCAATATTTTTCTGCTAGTATTGACCTTTCATACTGAAACCCCCCAGTGGTAAAACTTGCTACATTTGATTTCAATTTACTGATTTATAACAATTGCTGACATGTTCCTGAAGTTCAAAATTACAACTTGCAATGATAGGATTCTGAAAAACATAGTAGAATCTATACACATTTAAAAATAAAATTAAAAAAAAAAAAACAAAAAACCAAAAAAACTCTACAACTACATCAACAAAAGACCCACCAACCAACCAAACAAACAAAAACTGAACCCCAGAAGCAAACCAAAAACCAAATATGTCTTTTACAGATACACATTGATACAGAGAAGGAAAACACCATAATCATCCTGTCTTTACATKGCAGACTTGCTTTCTTTTTTACTCATCCAGACATAAGCTTTGGATCAGTTCCTGGCTATGCTAAACAGTTTTGGCAGAGCACAGSGATTTAGAAACTGCTACAGTATATACTTGAAAACCTTAAGCATCTCATTTCCTTCTATTTTCAATAACTAGAGCAAGTCAAATTTCTTCAAGTTATTACTTGAATAATATTAGTCTTTATTAATCAGATTACAGGAAGGCCACTTAAGAACTTGCAAATTCAGGAAAGGAACTTGTTGCATAAGTGTGGAAGGCACTTCCAGGGACAATTGAAAACGGTGTTCCAGTTTGCCTTCATCTTTCACCACACAACAGCCACAYAAAAAGAGTGACATGTATTTTCCTTGCTAAGAAAGACAATGATAGTGGAGGGAGGAAAAAAAAACAACAGAAAGGAAAAAAAAATCCAGAGATGAGCTACACGTCCTAAGACAGCAACTGTCTAAACCAGCAATATCCTCATCAGACACCAAATCAAGAYTGATGGGATTTTAAACTATTCACACAAAATTAACAGAATGTTTCTCTCTTCTGTCTTTCTAACTTGTGAATTGTGAAACACCATGTAACACTGCTCATCACCTGCTCTTCACAGACAGACTGAAAAAAGCCAAGTCAGCTAATCTCCAAGCAAAGCCTCCAAAACAAGCTTGCACTTGGCACCTTCTGTAAGAAAGTAGGATGAAGGATCAAATATGCTATCTTCTAGAACATTATTGAATGGCTTGTGAGAAAAAACACACTATGTTCCAATTAAGAGTTAAGATGTSAATCACCACTACCACATAGAAACCTCCCAACCTATCCATACAAACACATGTACATATGCAGGCTCTGCTCACAGCTCTAAGGGGACTGGAGYGGCAAAATAAGGTATAGTGATTCACCTCTACAAAATTCACTGCACATAGTCTTTCAATCCACTAATTCTTTCCACCCCCCCCAATCTATAATCTGACGCAAAGAAGGCTATTTCACCTTCCAAACATCATTACATGAACTCAACTGTGTAGGAATAGTTCCTCTGTCAGATACACACCCACAGCACRGGGCCAAAAAGACAAGTACACTGAACCTGCTTCAGTATGTGAAGAACAAGGGGTTTATTCAAGGAAYATGAGGTGTTTCACCCCCCAAGATGGGGAGTGCTCTGATCCTGGTTGCACAGCCCTTGGTAGGTCATCCATCTTTAAGGATTGCATTTAGATGTGCAGTATGACTGACTCCTAAATTAAGCATGGTTTCTAACTAGGAACACTCAGGTCATTGTAGGACCGAGACTGGGAGTCTTYACTGGCACAAATTTCTTTTGCTACTTCTCTGTGTTTAAGGATGCYGTCAAACAACCCTCCATGCTCCCCCGCTGCCAATTTCCATTGTTAATTAAACTCTGCTTCTCCTCCCACCTCCCTTTCCAGTACAGTGACTGCCAGCTGATTCAATTTATTGCCAGCAAATGATTTTTCTGATGGAAATCCAACGCACTGGATGAGAGGGCAGCATGACAAACATTGCTTTATCCACATCTCCATGCACCAAACCAAACTGACTTTGGCAGGACTCCTACTTGCTGGGGGGAGCAGTTGTTTGATTATAACTGGAAATGGTCCAGAATACAATGTTCCCTTTGCCCTTACAACAACAAAACTGCCCAAGGAGCTCAAGACCACATGGATCTGCCATGCACTGGCTCTGAAGATATTCACTGAATCTTGCAGCTGGGTATTTCCTCTACAAAAGCAGCTGTGAGCAAACCTGGAACTGCAGGTGACAAGAACATCCACCACATGCCTAACCGGAGCATTTCGCAAACAACTCAAACTTTGCCCATGATAAATAAGCATAGTGGTTCAAACTGGTTTTTTTGGGACAAGTCATCAAGAGCAAACAGGTACCTACACCCATCCATAAATAWAAGAACTGATTTACTTCATTGATAATGGTACAGTTAAAGCCACATAGCTTTCCTGCCCTGCAGAGACTTTGAAAGGAGGACAAAGGGGTTTGACACAGCTCTAACTCACTCCTGCACAGCRTGAGAATGAGACAGACAAGGAGAAAGGCACCTTAATGCAAACATAACCACAATCACACCAAGGCCTTGTGCTATTTACACAACATGGAAATAGAAGGGTCAGTCYTTTKTGGTTCCAAGCAGAGGAGTAAYAAAGTCCAAAGACTTTTTTACCCTYTCCTGACACTACCTACCTTTTCTAAATTCAGCTRTGYACAATTTAATCTTATAAAGCTATCTGTCTTCTCTGAATAYCCTGATAGAATTCAATATCCCTAGCACACTGACAGGGGCCAAACTTCTTTTTCTGACAMGATATAGAAGAAAGTAGTTGGAATGCTCTTGTCAGAAAGTGGCCCAGCAGCCTGGTACTATTGAAGCACTAAACCAGCAACTGATTGAAGAAGTTATTCACACAATACCTCCACATATGAGCATGCTGTTTCCAGTCTGAAATGCCCATTTTGCTACAACTTAGAAACCAGCTCATATCTGCTGCTCTCAAGACTGMAAGAGATGTATCAACATAGCCATTCAAATTCAGACCATGTGGGAGTCACTTCTGAACATGCCTCCTTTGAAATTACAGTCATGTTGGGAGATATGACTTTCCCAAACCTCGTATCTCTCAAAAAAGGGGTTCATGTTACTTACTATGAAATCTGGCATAAGGCTCAAGAACCTTCCTTGCAACCTTGAAAGGAGATACATACTCTCCAACCAAGCCCTAAAAATATGAACTCTCCTTATACTGCTCTTCATGGCATGCTTCAATATTCAACCCTCACTCAGAAGAAAAAAGGGGAAAAAATTGTCCCAAGATGGTTTCATTAAGGTATATTACAGGAGGGCTTTAAACTCAACTTGGTTGYGTTACAATGGAAAAAAACTATACACACTTCCATAGAAGAAAGAGCTCGTATCCAAGCTTCTTCTGTCTCTGTTTACAGCAACTGTTACTAAAAATGTTAAGAGAAAATATACATCTAAGCGAAATAATTTAATTTAAATCTTGTTGTCGCCTTGGGAAGTTAATTTCTTCTCTAATATTCTACTTCATTTAAGATAGCAAAACTAAGAAAGAACAAAAATTACAGTTTTCSCCCTCCTAGTGCTTTAGATCAGGAAATCCTGCTGCCAGCAGTAATTCCATATTAAATACATATGTATTTATTCTGTAGGCAAGAAGCACAAGACTCTGCTCATTAAAAGAGATGTAAGCCCCTGTTACCTACAGACTTCAGGCCCAAGTCCTCTTCAGGACATCTGCAATTACAGGAAGGTCATCAGAGCTGCATGAATGCTACCTGCACATACCAAGTGCTGCAGACAAAGGAAATGGCAAAGTGACCAAGACCCCTCTCCAAACCCAGACTGGAGCTATCATTTGGTGTGCGTCTATACAGGTTCTTTCCAGAAATGTATCACTTTTCACAAAGGTGATAACTAGACAACTCTTGCTATGACTTCAGAAGAAGGGGTGGATAAAGTAACAATATCAATTAAGAATATATGTCATCCACAGACTGTACTTTTTCAAAAGACAAACACACAGATATAAAAAAGAAACCACACCTATGCTCTCATTAGAACAACATAATTATGTCCTTAAGTGCTCTGCTGTACTGAATGATTATTACAGGAGTCTGTTACCTACGAACTATTTACAAAAATAGTTTGTTGCAGAAATCCCCCGGCATGAACTTCATGCCTCTTCTGGTTACAGCTGCACCACCCACAAGAGCTGTTCATCCCTCACCAGAGGTAACCTTGGGCTGTGAGGAGGCAGTAACAGCTTGATAACCTCCTCCACTGGCCCAGGCACCGCCAGGTTATGTGTGAGCAGACCTCTCCCGGCACACACAGGGAAATACATGGAAAAATACTGCTTAACTTTCCTAAAGGCAAAAGTAACACATGTAACTAAAAAGAACAAAAAGCCATCTTCCCCCAAGTAGCAGGGTGCTCATGCGTACAAATGCTCACTCTACCTGGGAGCTAAGAGTCGAGAATGCTGGAAAAAAAAAAGGAACTCATCTGGAAGCAATTATGCCACAAATTCCTGCTTTTTGCCTTTTTCTGTAGGACATAAGAGCTGCTGCTTTTCCTTCTCTTTCGGTCATGGCAGGACAAGGAGGAGACAACGTTCTCAGTCTTTGCTGAGATAAAGCRGGGAGGCAGCCACGAGGTGCTTTGCAATGCTGAAAGAGTTCCCTATATTKGACACAGATATTCCTGGTGGCTTCTTCTTCTGGCCTCATTTTTCAAATAAATCWTTAATGACAAGACCCTGTTTTGAGACTAAATCCATTCAAGCATCTAGAAAGGTTTTTTCCTACATAGCAAGGGTATCAAGATACTAGATGGGCCTTTTAGCTTTTTTGAAATTATTTTGGGAGAAAGCAGCTATACCTGCTGCAAGTCTAGCAAGTCACCAAGTAGCTACCAACTTAGGGCATTTCAAACCAACAGGTCTGGGTTACCGAGCAAGCAGCTGCAGTGATCTTACAAGGAATAGGTGGGACCTTGGGGTCCTAGGACAGGCAGGCAGATCTTACTAAGGGAAGGATTTTTAGAACCCAAATATTCACCAGAAGAGCAACTGTAAGGTGGGTGAGGGGGGGGAGGGGGGGAAGGGCAATGCCTGCAATACAGACAGTGAAATGCTATTTGCTCTAGCAATTCTGGAAAATGTTCCAGAGCTTACTGCATTGACAGTGTACTGATAAAAGCCTGAAATCACACTCTGACCACAAAGCAGCAGCATTAGCATTATATGGCAGCACACATTGAGCTTACTGGAATGCAGCCGACTTCCTTGGAGTCTGGGAGAGACATAGGCTAAAAATTCACCAAATGCACTTGGTGTCCAGCATGCTACTCCAAACACAAACATAATGCCCTAGTCCACTAAGGCAGTCACRGGAGAGAAGAAAAAAGAAAACAAGATTACAACACAGAAGTAGGAGAACATGACATTTTGGACAGCATWAGTCAAAGCTGTGGAGGGGAGAATGAATGGCCTCTCGCTCAAGGGAGGTGATGAAGACAATAAACAAATCAAGTCTTGTCCTGMCTGGGAAGTCACCTGCCTGTCAGAGGTCTGGTTTCTCATTTACATTTCAGAGCAGAAGAGCAAATGAAGATGCTGCCTCCCCATCAGCACCACTTGTCAGGCATGAAGGTTGAGTGAGGACAGTTTAAACATTCAGGCTCACCTCCTGATGTCAGCACAAACGTGCCCTAAATAAACATGCCAGGTGGTCGGGCGCAGCAGGCTGCAACACTTTGCAACCCCTTCATTTAACCATATAAACATGCACATTGCRCTGATTCCACATCAGCAACCTAAGAGGGAATAAAAATTGTGCCTCCAAAGGTAGCCTTGAACAGGCTTTGCTGTGTGGGCTTCATGGAAGGCTTCGGCACCTCTTCATTAAGCCTTCAGAATACTGGCTTTCTTTACATCTTTTTCCTTGAACAGATTCTGCAGATATTGGTGCATTTTCCYAAAGGAGATGGTGTCAGTAAAACCAGCTGCCATCAGGATTCAAGTGTTCCCTTTTGATTCCCACTTCAACAATACCTACCAGAGTAATGAGGTCAAGGGTGTGCAGAAGACAGAAAAAACACGAGGAGAATGGTGGTGAGCTTTAAGAAAAATAAAAGGTAAACATTCATTGCATCCATTGTTTTCCTCACATACACAGTTTTCAGCATGAAACACTGACCCACAGTTAAATACTGATTAAACCATAATCAAACCCATGCAAGTCCTATAAACTAATAAAGGTTACCCCGTAAACAAAGCCCACCAAAAACCTGAAGTGAGATGARTTACAATGCTACTGCACCCATATCCAGCAAACATTTGAAAGACATTACAACAAAGACCAAATTAAACTACTCTGTAATACGAAAAACTGCTTAGGAGATGACAATGAAGACACAGGTTGAGAAGGAACACKGTTAACCACAGAAATAAAATCTTCCCTATCATGAATTACAGCCATCTTTGATATTGCACCTCTTCTCTAAAAGAMATTTTCACCACTTTTTTCGTTATTCTCACATAGTAATGCAGCATTTGCTGTTGTTACAGAATTATTCTTATTCTGTTTTGCTATTAGGTAAGTCAATATTCAAGATAATTAAATTACAAACAAGTAGGTTACATTCAACCATAATTTTTCCACATCCACCTATTCTTACGCTGCTGTACAAGTTTAACATTAAGAATACTGAGTAGAAAAAATAAAAAGGAAGTCTAATTATGTAAACTGAAATATGTAAAAGCAAACAGATGACTGGAGCTCAGCTCAATAGTTTCATCTTTTCTAATAGTGCTATAAACCACAAACTGCCCATGGGAAATAGTACATCTTCTCTCAGCTTGGATAATATCTTTCAAAAATGGCCTTTGTGAGTACATTAGAAGATATGTCAGAAACATCTGTGAGTATTAGTTTGGAACCATTAGAAAGTAGTTCACATTTCAAAATCCACAATGCAACAAATCCCAAAAGGGTTTTAATTTGTACAAAAGCACATAACCATCTCTTCTCTTTCACAAAAAATACCACAGGAAAACTTCAAAGAAAATTTAAATTCTTCAACTGAAAAAAGGGTTGATAGCATGTAGCCCTGTAAATCACTGCTTTCCCTTCCTGTGCTACCCTTTATCCTGATGGGAAAACAAATCCTGCAACTTTTCACTTGAAGGGCTAAATTTGCTCTTTAATTAGAGATGCTTGTGCTGATTCTGTTTTATTTAAAATGCAGAGATCCTTCCAGAAATATTAATAAATCAGTACTTAAAAAAAAAAAAAAACAAAAAACCACTAACCAAAAACCAAACACCCAACAACTTCTTTCCAGGCAGAGGAAACATTTACRACTTCACAGAATTTCATGGACTTCCCAGACTTTTTTGATCAAGAGCAAAGTCAGATACCTTAGAAGCTACTATCTTCAGTATGAGGACAATGGGATGAACCAGAAATATTTAATCCTGTRAGTGCTCTTATTTTTTGGCATGTTCTCTGTACATATCCATCTATGTATCCTGACAGGTGAAAGTTTGAGGTTGGTCATGTTTATTTATCTTTCAGCTTCATAAAGTATGCTTTTCTCCATCCCCTAGACAGAATATCGGGGGGGAAAGGCTTAAAGTCCGAATGTACATTAACACTTGAGAAAATAAACACAKAAACCTCCACACAAACCCTCTTCACCCACTGAGCTCCTATCTCAGTCCCCTACACTATTAATAAGTATGAGCATCAGTCCTACAATAAGCAATATAACAAAGTTGTTACCATCAGGTAGGCTAATAGGAAAAAAAAAGATTAAGCTGGTGACTTGCACTGGCTCCACCTACATAAAACCCAGGAGCTGATCAGTATTTGCAACTACCCAAGACAAACTGAGCAGAAACACCCGCCCAAGCAAACAAGAAAAGCTTTACAATTCAAAACCGAACTCAGTCTGCATACAAGAACATCTGGAACCTGTTCATCTTACATCAAGAGGTTTCCCCATCAAAAAGCATAATTTTGAGTGCTTTTGGTGATGCCATTAGACAACAATTATGACACATAGAGAGAAGCCGTAAGGAAAGTTTCACAAAATTAAATATCTGAGTTACCAGGGCCCTTTGAATAATGAGCAACACCCCTTTACTAAAATCCTGTATTAGAGAAGTATGTTGTTTCAAACAAGTCAGAACAAGCCCTGCCTGCTACTTACCGCCCTCCTGCTACTTTTAGGCTGAACCCCTGTAATCATTCCTAGAAGTGCAAATACTAACCACTACTATTAATCACTTGACCTTTGGGCACAGTAGATCAGCATCATCTGGTTTTCAATGCAGGATGACTCTAGTCACAGTTTAAGTGTTTTTAAAATGTCACCTCCCCGGTTCCTCAGCTCGAGCAAAAAGGACAAGCATTTGCACAGATTAAATGATCACTCACTGATTCATGTCTGCATGGCAAGTCATGCCCTCTGGCCAGAATTCATCAGAAACATGTTGGCAGATTGGAAATTGGGATGCTTTGTCACACACACAGAAATTAACTRCACATTTATCACCTACACAAATTARGAGCAGATRCAAATAAAAGCAAWATCCAGCAARTAAGTAGCAGTGATAATGAACAGCTAAAGGGAACATAAGTCTCAAAATTATTCAAAGAAATTGTGAAGATAAACTGGCAATCAGAAAGACCATACACCAAATGACGGGACCATTATGTTTTATTGGCACATATAGYGAGGCACTGGAATTCGCTTYGTGTTTTCAAMAGTGCAGTGGATCTTCCAAAGCATTCCCCTCCTATTGGATAGAGGGAAAAAAAAAAACCAACTACTTGAAATAGTGGAAACAGGATAAGGAAATCCACACTGGCAYCAAYAAAGTTATTCTTGGTCCATTARGACAAWGGAAAGTGACAACCACAWTYTATGTTCCCCCTGCTAGTAGAAATRAGAGCCCTAAGGAACCTGCTGGCCCCTGTACAATTCTCATCCCTCCCAAGTGAAGGCACATCCTGTCTCCTCCTTACATCTCACTGCAGAAACAGATCTACTCCTAGTTCTTAATCATCATCTTTCACAGYTTGCTGAGACACTGCTTATCTTCTTATTGAAGCCAACCTCAATTATTCTCMTACTTTTTAACTTTCATTTGTCTTYGCAAGAAAAAGGTAAGTGCAGAGGGGGGGGTACTTATGATTAATATTTTTGGAGAAGAGAAAGAAAAGYTGTATTCTGAAAGCAAACTGACCAACTTTTATGGGACCAGAAACACCCTGCCATGGTCTTGGCTCCAAACACACCCAAAACAATCTTTCAAAATACCCATCACCTAATCAATATTCCTGTTTCCTATGAAGAAACCTAGTATTCTATTTTAAAAACTAGAAATAATTTCTATATCTTCTACTTTTCAATAAATGAGGTAATGAAAACACTTGAATACTTTCRATTTTTTAAAAAAAATACAGTACTGTATCTGGAGGATGTATGTTCATTAAATGGAAAAATTGAAGTCTTAACTAGCAACAAGAGGCAGCACAAAGACAAGTGGATAACATATTTAATTCAATTTACCAATGTGTTTTTTTCTGTGTTATGAGTTAAACTAGCAGATGTCACTTGGAACAAATGACAAGTTTTCTGTTGCAAGCCTTGGCACAGAACAGCAAGGTGGGTTGATTAATTTATTTAAAAAAAAAAAATTTAAAATAAGAGTATCACTATTGATACACAGAAGCAGTGTATATTCAGTTATATTCAGGCTCATACATTCAGGCTTGTATATTCAGTTATATTCAGTGTATATTCCTGTTATATTCAGGCTTACCTTCCCAAAACTATGAACTGTCAAAAAAACATTCCAACCTCTATACCTTAGGTCAAGATCAGCAGTATCTTACGCCAAGTGCTGTAGCCTGCATTTATAAGAGCATGAATATGGATCTAGTGATGATTGAAAGCATTATTAATGGTTTTTCAATTTCAGATTATAATTTGTTAAAACACACTATGTCCATAGACTATACATGTGTTGTTATCCCCACAAACAATGAAAATAAAAAAGAAAGATAACAGATGGGTTTTGACATCAAGAAGTTTTAGCCAGCAATATTCAACATGAAAAGAATAGAAATCAACTGTAACAACTGTTATATCACTGGGTATTTTTCCCCAAATTAGTGTGAAGCAGAAAGCTTTTGGAGAAAGAGAATCACTCGTAGTAGCTCAGTTTGTTCTCCAGTGGTAAAACTATCCATAAATCCCTGCATTTTAGTGAGTGACACWGGCATAGAAGAAGAGGATAAAAAGGAATGTGGAATAGGTTATTTGCAATACTACATGCTAATTAACAGTAGAAATAGGTCTGGAAAAAAGGCAATGTTCATCTATCAAGGAGTAATATCAATGTTAACACATCCTTTAATGTTTTGCTCCCTGTGCTGAACTTGCAGGGCACTTGAAGGAAGCTCCTGGGTCCCTGTGACTAGAAGGTAGAAGCACAGATGGCACGAAGAGAAAATGATGCAAAGAACAAGRACAAGAGGGATAAGTAGGGAAGTTTTTTCTAAAATGTGTTATGGCACAAGAGCTCTCCTGCCACTTTGACCACTCATCTCATTGTGACAGCCTGAAACACAGTTCCCAACTTCACACATCCACAAGAAGCAGGTATAATATAAGAAAAAGCAGAAACCAAATCACAGTCATGTAAGGCATGATAAATCTTTAAACAGTTGACACCCCTTCATGCAGTCTGGTATGAAGCAACATTGTTAAAACCTAGACAGTAAAACATCAGTTTGAAAACCAAAAATTAATGTTAGCACATTGACTTTTTTCTACTAAAAAACTTCCRGCAACCTCAAAGCAAAAAAAATATCCTGGCCAGAACAGCCTACAGCTGCAATGTAGCATGGATATGCACTCCATGGGTCTAGTCAAGCAATATTAAAGCTCTAACAGCATGTTGTAGGAGGAATAAGATTCATGACCCAGAAGTCTTAAAGAACAAATCACAACTTTTGTTTTAATCTGTCAGCATGGCCTGAACACAGAAAGAAAACTGGAATGATAGAACCCACTCTTGTTACCAAGACAGAAGCTCCAATATGGCATTACCGTGGTGGTTAAAAAGGCAAGCCTATAAAATTCTACTCATTGCCTGAATAGAAATACTATAGAGGAATGTTGCAAAAATTTTCTAAGATTTAAGGGTGCTTTTAAATTGCTGGACAAAGGGAGGAAATTGAGAACCTGGAGAAACCTGATCTACAACCGGAGCCAATGTTCATTTGTCTTGATATTCCTGTGCCTGCTCAGACAACAAATGCTGTAATGTGAAACACAGCAAAAGCAAAATTTACTTCCCACATAAGCTGTATGTCTCACATAAATTAAGTACCATGTCAGCCAAGCAAACATTAAAGGCAAGTATTCTCCACATTATCCCTGTTCCTGCATTTCCCTGGAGACTGAAAAAGCTGCTGACTGTTCAAACCTTAGTCTTCACACCAAGCTGACAGAGGTCCCCATTCTATTTATTTTTCATCAAAACAGACAGAAGATCTCTTTATAACTCGAAGGAGGCATAGCCTGCTCAGAAGCTGAGCCTCAGCACAGCACCAGCAGAACACAACTGCTGTGCACCATCTAATGCTTATTTTCATCCATAGTGACTTTTTYGGGTGTGGAATGGGAAGCTAATGTGCAGAGTGAAATTCTATTCATGCYTCCAAAACTTCGAACCCTGTTAATTTATTGCAATTTGCTCATTTTGAAATCTGTTCTCASTACTGAAATACCACACTAATCACTGCACCAGTTAAAGAACTCAGAACAGGTATTATTTCAGCTTCATTTCATACCCTCAGTTATGCTTTTACTGGATGCTTTTAAAAGCATAACCTCCTTCATCTGAATGTCTCGCAGTGGTGTAACATTACAGAGGTGTCCAGCAACTTCTGTGTGTGTATATATAGGTACCAAAAACTCCGGAAAATGTTTCAGCATCAACTACACATCTCACTTTTCTCATTAAAAGTGTTGTTTAAAGATAAGTTCAATTATGAATAACAGTTTTATAAAAAAACAGTTTTTATAAAAGCTCTGAATGGCAGTCCCACTTACGCCTTCAAAAACCAGGTCTCCTAGAAAAGCCTGGCAAGCTTCAGAATTGATGCTTTCAGCCATGCCCCATTTGACACAGACTGTGCAGAAACAACATTGTGCCAATAAATTAATTTCCACAACAAAAGCTATGCTTCTAAACTTCATCCAARATAYAGGCTGTAGCATGTCCAAAAYACTTCCATCTGATTCTGAGCTGCAAGCTCAAGACTTTCTTACCTACACTGCCAATACAAACTCTGCCATGGGATTTCCAGGAAAAGTTCTACAAGATTTTAAAACAAAGAATAAAATAATCAARGGTGTAGGGATGATAATACAGAAATGAAAATGTCATGTCTGAGGACAGTGACTTGCAAGACTTCTGTTTACATACAAGCCAMTGTCAGAAAGCCCTGATGTCAAAGCCAGGTTTGCAATGCTTTCATTTCTCAGCCTCTGCTGCCAGTGAGACTCTATCCTCTATACACGATTATAAATGGAGAAAGGTATAAATTGATCATCACACTTGCACACTCAGGACTTCAACATCACACTCAGAAGGATCTTTCTGTTCTATCAAGCTCTATATGACACACATGCAAASCAATGACAAGCTTGAAATTTTTTTGACATGCCATTTTAGCTATTGGCAACCTGTTACCAGAAATCACGCAGCAGTTTGTCCCTAGAAAAGATGACTGCCTAGGAAGCAAATAAGACCTGAAAAGCTAACCAACTGCTACAGGTACTACAGAAAACTAAAAAGGTAATATGGCTCAAGGAGAAATTACCTCACAGCATATGGCTACAGAACATATATCCTGCGTTGGGGATGGGATGGACATGACAAAGATACAAGTAACTTGTCTTGGAAGGATAAAAAGGATTCTCTTGCCCCACATACTGCTTTTTATCAGTCTCCACACAAACACTGGAATCCCAGGTTGTTGGAACTTCAGYTGAAGAGCTTCCCATGCTACTGAACACTGAAAGAAGGAAGTAGGTTATGACATTACCACAAACCACAGAAAAACTCTGATTTTGGCCTCAGAATGTTTCACTTCTGCATGCTGCACAATACTTAGCATGAACCTTATGAAGTAATGGCKGGATTGAACATTTGACTTTGATTTGCCAGTCAAAATGGTTTTTCCTTCTTTAAAGGAATTTTGGYGATTTATTTCAATTAGTTCCTGCTTGTAAACAGCAACCTGATGTATTTTACAACCAACTTACTGCAAAGAATGGCTGTAGTAAATTATGAACTGTTCATCCATCCACAGATCAATGCYACCAAAAATCAAACCTCAGAAAAGGAGAAGAGCAACATAAAGAAATTACAAAAGGAAARAAGAAACATTACTCCAAATTTTTCTTAACCTTCAACCATTTCCTTTCCTAAAACAAGCAGAAAGCCAAAGTTATACTGACAAAGAGCCCATAAAGCTATTCAATATCAATGCAACCACTCAACTTTCCAATACCTTTCAGTGAAGCTGTACAGTAAGACATTTCTGCTTCTGCTCTCTTCCAACTCATCTTCCTTCTCAGCTCCAAAGATTACAGGTTGATTGTACAGACAGTATCTCATATATGCTGCTCCCAAATCCTCCCAACCCTCCTCAGCTTTGTCATTATCACGTTGTTATTGTCTTCCTCATCAAGTCTGTGTTCCACAAACAAGTCTCTGATTAAAGACAGACAAGTTTGCTTAATAATCATAGTCATTATCACCTGGTTTCAGGTGCTGCCTGCATAACACTTCATTTTCCTTATTTCTACTACGYTATAGCTCTAATTGTATTTGTAGCTCTCTTCATTGCTTTTGGGATGAATGAGATCAGCAAGCAAGTACTCATAAAATGAAATAAGCCTTAAGCTGAAGTTAATGCAAGCTTGAAAACATAAAGTCAGAATAAGAAACTATCCAAAAAAGCACACAGGAAGTGTTATTACAAGCAACCCTATTACTTCTGCCAAGCACTGTACATGCACCAACATATATTCTGTGACTGTGATCAAAAAATTTAGCTCAGTCCCTGTGATTTAAAARTACAAACTAATGCTGTGGGGTGGAGGGGCTAAAGAAATTATAGTTCTGTATGCTCCATAATCAAGTATTACTGGAACACCAGTAGTCAAGCTGCAGAATAAACTTACATTACAATGGCAAGAAGCTATAAAATCAGCACTAAGAATSCTAAGAGCAATGTCTGAATAAATGAAACACAAATTCAGGTCTTACATGCCAATCAGTTTAGATACAGGTTCAAAATACTTCATGTGCTTCCTGGCATGGCAATATTCTTCTAAAGCAACATCTCTGTGATCACCCAGATTTCTCATTTTCCGAATACTTAGAATCATAAGACTGAACATATATGAACATTTTTCTGTTTCATTTTTTTTTTTTGGATAACAGAACATTTATCAACACACATCTGGAGAAGACATTCCAGTATTAGTTGTAACTATAAATGAGTAGAAGCCTTTGTCCAAGAGTGGCTGAAGAAAAGCAGTTAAAAAAAAAAAAGAAACAAAAAAAAAAAAAAAAAAAAGAAAAAAAAACCCAATGAAAGAAACAAACAACAAAACCTGCACCCCAGCTAACAAACTAAGCAGCCAAACCCAAACAGATTCCCTGCAATAACACAGACTGAAATGTCTGTCTGCTAACTCACCCAGGAACTGCTGCCGTATTTCAGGCACTAACTACCAGCCGTGGATATAGCACGGACAGGCACCTTCCCAGCCAACACCAAACACAACAGCGTGCACATGTTGCCTGGACTTTGTGCAGCTGGTGGCAAGGTAACCCGGAGCGCTGGCCCTGCAGCCACACAAGGCAGCCCGCGGCTCTGCCGSTCCGTCCGCAGCGCCGGCCCCGCCACAACAAAGGGCTCTTGTTCCAAGCAGCAGCTGAACCAGCTGGCCCGGTACCCTCCCGTGCTCCGTGGGACATCAAAGGCTGCCTGTGACCTAAGCAGACAATTAGGATGTGTGGGTGTAGAGTTACAGAGCTCCAAGAGGTCACTCACGGATGAATTTTAGCACCGCAGCACAACCCCTTTATAAAACAGTATTATTGCCTTTGCGCAACCAGCCTTCAGGCTGACCCCAGATCTAGGGAAGTGACTGCAACACTACTAGATTTTTTTTTTTCTGTATAAAGTTTATTGCAAAATTTAAGTCCAATTCCTGAGATAAGCTAAGTAGCTTGAACACATGTGTAACCATTTTAGTTTGCAAAGGATAGATACTGTGTTCCCTTCTCTGAAAGAACCGTGTAACCACGTTAACCAAGACGCTGAGGAGCAAGGAGGTGAAAAGCTGCAGAGTAATTACCAAGCACAACAATCACACCCTCTTGCCAGAAACTCAAGCTGCAGCAATAAGGAACACTCCAGCACAGAGTAAGGCTTGTCAGTTCTGTACATATGCTGTAAACAAAAATCCATGAGAAAGCACAGTTGGGCTTTCTCCTCTGTTGAAGACACCACCAGCACCAACATCATCAACCCCAGCACACTGCCCTGCTCTTCTCATCAGCGCAGTCCCACGGTGCTGTCACACAGGACTGTTTCCTCTGGGTACTGCTGCTCCCCAAGACACAGCTATCCTCATCAAACCAGCAGTTCCAAAAATGTGCATGCCCAACTATTAAAGCCAGACCAGAAGCAAGACAACACTGGGCCAAGATCACAACACTGCTATACCATACCATTTATGTCTTTTAATCACATAAAGACAAAGAGTTATCAGATAATGCAGAAATAAAAAACTGAACAGATTTTTTTCTTCTTCACTCTTGGTATGGCTCCACCAGTAAGGCTAAAGATCACTTGCTAATCAGAGATTAGCTCGACTCAGGTACTCYGAACAGCTACACAGCCTTGTGGGAGACCTTCATACAATCCCTGTACTTGGGGATTCACAGTGACCACAGTCGGTACACAAATCTGCACATTTTTGCATTTTCAAAATACACATTATATCACAGGTAAAAAGCAACTTCATTTTCCTAATTTTTAAAGGATTTTAAAAATTACTATCTCATAACTCAGGTGCTTAATAAAGGTTTCAAATAAAATCCTGAGGTTTGAAAAATGTCTTCATTCAAGCTTTTGCTTCAATCCAGCATCTTCCTCAACATTTAAAATTATTTCCCTCTAGGATCTTCAGCAGAATCAAGGAAGGACCAAGCCAGGGCATTTAACTTCCAAATGCTGCCAAACTGGAATGCAACTGACACTATGAGAAAGCAAATTTTGTTTGCAAATTTTCGTATCAGGAACTCAGGCAGTGGTTTAACAACATTAGGGTCATACTTAATCATCTTAACTCATGTAAGCAGCAATGTCTTTATACAACCCAAGAGCCAAGGTGTTCCCTTGCTAAAGAGGAGCATATGTTTTTGCACCTTGTTAAACTAAACTGAATCTTTCAAGTGGTGCTGTTTAAGGAAGGCCTTCAGGACTGTGTCCTTTTTTCTTCTTCTCTCTTTTTTTTAAAAACCTAACAGGTTATCTCATTGAAACTCACTTCATGTGAAGAAAAACCTCCTGGGACCAAACCACTGTGTTCACAAATTTAAAAAAAAACAGAAACAAACAAACAAACAAAGAAGTCTACACATAAGTTACATTGTAGCACTTGACATGAAATTRACCAAAATGAAACATAAGTGTGTATTTTCCTTCTTTTTCTCTTACACAACTCATTGGGACAGACAGAATTTCTCTATCAGTTTTTACCAAAATGCATCCTGAGAGTTCCCAGAATGTTGCAACTGTTAACTCCCCGCACATTTAATTAAATACTTCCAAACTACAACTTTCAGGAACAGATCTATTTCAGTTCACCACCAGAACATAAGAGTTAAATGGAACAACCTTACTGTGGATAGTTCAATCTTCATATGGTAGTTCAAGAACTGAACCATATATTTCTGAAAAACATTCTATTTTACAGAATAAAATTTGATTAATTACACTAATTAGAATTTTTATACACTCAACTCAAAGGGATTTAGTRTGTTCATGTCAGAGCTACGTTCAACAGCAGTACATCTCAAAACAGAGAACAGCACTATTTTTCACAGCATTCAATAACCTTTGAAATGTTACAGAGATCACAAAAGTAATTTCTACTGCTTTTTCCTTCTAATTAAAAAGCCAAAGAGCAATAAGCAAGAGGACAGAAGCCAAGAGTAAGATGAAGAGAGAAATAAAACAGATGGTATGGTGATATATTTATATATACTTAAGCTATTGAAAAAATATGAAAAAAGAAATATAAAAATCTTTTTATTTGCCCTATAATAAGTGTTCTTTTAAAAAAAGAATTTTCAGATATTTTTATGTAAAGAGGATTTTGAATTCTAATTAAGATATAGCTGTAAGCCAGGATCCTCCATCATACAATTAACCTCAAATCCAGCTTCTAGCCAAGCYGGGTACAGATGGAGATAGACAGATGTAATTACAAAGTCCATCAGCAGTAAGCCACTGGGAGAGGTTGCAGGCTTTCCTGTATTTCTACTTTGTACAGGGTGGTAGGCTATTTTTGTCTAAATATACCAGGAAGACACAGCTACTGTGATATAGTCACAGCATTTTTATATTAGCTTGAGTTTGCATCATATACTTTAGGGCATTAATTTTATTAAAAATTACAACTGCATTATTTCTGCAGGCTGCACTGTCTAATAGGGCACTGGAATAGATGTTGCATTCCCAGCTTCATTTCTGTCCTTCAGGATCAACTCCTCCCTTCTCTGCTTCAAACCTCGCCAACAGTAAAACTTCAAATCACCACCATTCTGAATATGTAAAGTGAGATTGTTGAAGAAACATAATTTTGAACCTAAATTCTAAAACAAAAAAACGTTGTACCTTGGCACTTTTCTGGTTTTGTCATACATGTTCTGCTCTGCCATGGTGTTTGCATGCACATCTTCCTCCAAATGATGGAAATCCTTTCCACAAGTCTTCAGCTCATTACTGTCACTAAAAACCATGAGTTCACGGAAATGCACAACTTTTACCAATTTTGAGGTGAGACAATAATATCCTGTTCCACCTAGCAATCAACTTTTCACATGAATTTTGAAATCCTACATCTAAACATGGTGCAGCAACTACAACTCAACTATACTTCTGTAATTTCCTACAGCAACAGTATTGAAGAATATCCAATAGCAAGGTTTAACACATGTAGTTTGACATTTTCCACTAACCACAAACCCACAAACAGTTTCGGCTTGATATCTGAAAACAGCACTAAGATTGCACATTTTAAATTTTATTATGCTTCCATTTAAGATCTGGAAGTMGCATTAAAGCACAGCAAAAAAAGAAAATTTTATCTTCCTATAATGCAGTCAATTCACATCCCACCATCATACAWGAGCCATTCGCTTATCTGAAAGCAGCAGCAGAGATTAAATTTGCATTAATCATTTTACCCCAGTTATCCCACCCAAGCTGGGAAATCAACTACACCTCCCATGCACTGCAAAGGGCTTTCTTTATGAGTTCCACAGAGTAGTTGAAAAAGGAATCACAAAACAGACAGATGTAATGGTAAAACATTCAGACCCAAACTCTTAACTCTAGGGTCATGAACTGACAAATTTAAGAACACAAGAGCTAAGGGTATTTGTGAACATTTTTAATTATGGATCACTGGATATCTGACCATGCTGAAGACCTGGAGAACAAACATCCTGACTTTGAAATGAAATGCCAGAACCAGATGTACTTTACTAGCGTGGCAACTATAACAGCATCAGTGAGTAAAGAGCTTTTTTAAACATTTATTATGCATGGCAGGGAATTCTTAGTGCAAACTCTAACTTTTAGTGAGGACAATCTCAGCTACTTTAACTGACTTTGTATCAAAGCAACCAGCAAAATGTCACAGTTGCCACTGGAGAGGAAGTTGAACAAGTTTGCTCACACTTCTCTCAGCCACCCTCTCAGCGTCTCAGCCCTAAATGTCTAGAAAKCTCATCAGCACCCCACCCATGCCACAAAGCAGAGAGACCCCACGACTGGGCTGGCTGCTGTGCTCTCCTCTGAKCCTGATTTGCAAGGGAAGTTGAAAACAGGGTTAAATCCCATCCCAACCCGAGCCCATGAAAGGTCACTTAGGTCTGCCAACAAACTCAGGGCTTAAGCAAACACATACAATTGCCCATSATATATCTTTTTCCCCTTAGAGAACCTCGTCTGATTTTCATCACCAAAGCAGTCMTTGCCATCAGTTGCCTCATACTTCATTAACAATACATTATTCACATCCTGATCTGAATACACATCCTTTCCCTCTTCTCCATGGCAAAGTCCCCAAGCCCTTYAGAGGTGATCATTCCACTAACAACATTCTCACACTTACCTCCATATTTATTCCTTACTTTTGCACTAGAAAACTAAGGCAGAGCAGTTAACATCAGCAATGCTGGATGTTCAGCTTAGACATCCACAAAATGGCTGAAATAAAATTATCAGAAGGTGGCTGGCAAAGAAAGTTGCTCTCTGAAGTGCCATTTTAAAAGACAATTATTGAAGCAGCAACTGGTTTTGACACTAAGATGAAATGAGCAGTTTTATCTTGAGCATTAGGAGGTTCACTCTTCATGATGCTCTCAATGAACACAGARCTAGAGCTGTTTAGAAGACTCAGAATGGAATTTTTCCCCCATCATGCCCCTTCCAGACAAAAAAAGCAGATACACCCCATATCTTGCAGTTGTACAGAATGAAAAATTCTAAGACTCCAAGTTACTTCATTTAAATCCTAATCTTGATCTGAAAAAAATTTACAGGGAGACATATATATTTCACTGTTTTCATTGCAGTAATTAGTTTATGCTAAATGAAAACTAGTCTGCGGGTAATTCCTGTTTAGGAAGAAGTCTGTAAATTTCTCGAGGCTGATATAAAATTAAGACCAAAAAAGCCCCACAAAGCTTTTTCTTTGAAGTGTTTTAAAAAAGAAGGAAAAAAAACCCACCGCAGTTCAGTAAGATCTGTGATAGGAATAAACATTTTGGTAAACCCAAATTTTACATTCAGAATGCTGCAGATATATGTATTTAAGGTGCACTTACTAAAACACCCACACAAAAAAATTGTTGGAGCAGAAAGACTTACTTCCATAATTCACTTCTGTCCARCTTAATAAGAGAACTCAAGACAAATTTTATTTTTTCAGGGACTTCCAAAAAACCTTTCAGGGAATGCCTAGCCACTGGTGTACCCTGCAATCCAATCATCAGAGACAGACAACTCATTTCTCTTTCCCAACATGCCACAGCTTTTATTACCTTTATTTATAAATGTTCAAGACAACTTTGTTAACCAAAATAAGCTTATTACACAAACATCAGAAATTTGTGTTTTATGTAATTTCTTAAAATCAAAATTTATCTAATTTACAGGAAATTACAACTTTAAAGTCTCACTGAAAAAGCTGTGGTTAACATAAGGATCTCTCTTAGGGTAATACAGAGTTATTTGTCCTATTAAGCTCTTTCTTGTATTTTCATCTTCWATAAAGCATATAGATAGCACAGAGATAACAGATGCCCTACCACAACCATCATGAGAAGGCACCAAGTACTCAGTGGGAAAGCTGAGAAGCCTGTCGTCACAATACGCCACACGTGAACTTAGAAACACATGAGGACAGCAGCAAATACACAACAGAGATAGGACAGCCAAATTAGATCCACCCCATAAGCCAACAATGTTATGTTGAAATTAAGAAAATTAGGCACACTTTTGGATATTTTCTGAAACAGATCACATAAAATGCATGCTATCCACATTAGACACTACTCAGAATTAAATCAAAGGCCAAGGTCTCATCTAATCCATAAGGTCAGAAATCCTACAGCCTCAGTGATCCAAATTCACCTCCTGTCACTGTCATAAAACCAGGGATTTATTCCAAACATTTCTCTTTCTAAAGCTATTATTTCACCACAATGTGCAATAAAATGGCTTTAGCTATTGCTGGGCATTTGCATCTTACAYAGTAACACAAATGTATGCAATCATACTTAAGCAGAGCCTAAATTTTGGGGTGCACTCTAGCAATAAATAAAAATATTTTGCTAAGAGAAAACTCGTCTTTAAGTCTTATGTACTTCCAATCTACATTAAAGTATTGCTCACAACAAAAGAAGCACTTATAAAAAAATTCCGCACACAAATGTACACATATAATACATTTGATAAGATGAATTCACAGAACTTATTATGTGGAGTTCCTCCATCAGCTRCTACTACTCAGATAGGATCTGGCTCACATGCCTGTGAGAAAGCTAAACAGATACAGAGCAAAACCAATAATCTCGACACTGTTTTGTAATGCAAATTTGCAGAAAAAGAAAAAGMACTTTGCAGAGATGCTGGGCAAAACACAGGTAGCACCCTGAAATGCCTTACAAGAGAGCACCCTGCATAGCAGAGCGTAACAATGTGCTCATCAGTGTAGCCAGACAGAGCTGCACTGCAATCCTTCCAGTTCCCCAGTGTGCCTTTACCTTCTGCTATCACTGGTGCAGARAAAATCAGGGGCCCCAAAAGACAAGCTCAGTTCCAAAACCATACTGAAAATCAGGCATTTTGCAGCACTTAAGGAATTTGCTATGGTTTGCTCTAAAATTAAACTGATATTTGACATTCTAGACAATATAATGAGATACTCTCTGACAAATGAAATTTTATGCAAGTCATGTATGCACAGCATATCACTGAAGATCAACTCAGCCAGAGATAGAAAAACAGCTCAGCATTTACACATTGTGTTTTCTTCCAGTCCACCACACACCACACACAGGTTTCAGCCAAACAATGCTGTACAGAACAGGACTGCCATCAGCCTTGACAGACAAGTATTTCTTGTATGTTTTCACTGATTTTCATATTAATGAATAATAATACTGTGATGTCCTACTAAGTCCTAAAACCCCAAGGCAGAAAGTATCTCTGATCTTAGTGCCTGAAACTCYTTCTCAGTGTTATCAAGGAACGTTCTGCTCAGCCAAAACATTGCTCTGACTCTTGTAGCAATGAAGCATTCGAAATAGTCCCAATTACCTCAAAGGTGCCAGGAAAACAGGAAATGTTCATGAACCAGGATTACAAATGAATGTATCTCAAATATTGCATACCTTAAAGTGCTGGCCTAAACATTTTCAAGGCTAGCAATTTAAAAATGTATCTCACTATATATATCTCTCAAAGTTCATGTCTSCAGTCTATACCTAAGTCAGGCTTGGGTTAGTCAACAGGGAGGGAATCAGCATTAACCCATCAAGGCAAACTAATCAGACCCTTAAYGAGAACCAGTCAATGCATCTTACAGAAAGTGTCCTTTCCTTATATGCCCTAAAGGTAACTGAAAACCTCAAAACCTTAAATTTCTTCAGCAAAAAGAGCAAAGACTGCTTGTGCACTGCCTTTGCTTGAGCAGCAAAGGAAAGCTGTGGCAGCATATCTAAATAAAGAGAGGAAAACAGACAGCCTGAGCATCCTTAGGTTCATTGCCACAGAAAGCAGAAAAGGGGCTTAACAAGAGTTAGATTTTTAATACACCCTTCTATTAAGAGAGGGGAAAATACCAATACCTCAAGGTGAAAATAATATAATTGAAAATTAATGCCCTCTTAAGAATACCTTGTTTGTGACCTTGAGAGGGTTTACTACCTCTTTTTCTGATTTTATTATCATTAAAATTTAGGTGAGCTAAACAAGCTACAGAGCTTGTTCAGAGTCGAGCCCTACTCCAGAGTACATGATGGAGCAACTGATGATAGTAACAAACCAGATGATCAATTACAAAGGAAACCCTAATGTTGTTTAAGACTTTTTGTTCCTTGGGGGGCTGGGGGCTGGTGGTGTTTGTTTTCTTTTTCTTTAAGACCTTAGCATTTCATATGATTTTTTAACCACACCTACTTAAATCAAATGGCCTTTAAACTGAAAGAGCAAAAACACACCCTATATCCAATTAAAGCTTAAGCAAACTCTCAAATAACATCGCTCTCATAAAAGCATTCAGAAAGGAAAAGCCAGCTTGAAATCCGTGACTACTCTAAAGATTGAGAAGTGAAGGTAAGAACTGAGTATTTTTGTTGTGCTGATGCATTTAGCCTCAAATAAAACCTTTAGACAACCTGATTTCACCACCATTAAACACACATACTTGTACACCACCTGAAAAACACWTCATTATGATCTAAAAGTGGATTAGACCTTCTCAAAAATCAGTGCAAATGTGCATGAGATTATGCATGAAGTGTTTAAGAGAACTTTAAAACTGAATAACAAGATTTCCTGAAAGAAGTCATTAAAACAACATTTGTCAATCTTCTGTCAACTTCTAGTTGAAGAACTCCCAACAACTCAATCAACCCCTCTTTCAGCAAGAGGATCATAACTTTGGAAGGCAAATTCAGGTTTATATAAGTGCTCCAAAAAAAGCAAGATCACATGGTTACCCACGTCTCAAAACTCCCCCTGCAGAGATTTTTCCACAAAAACATGCAACAGAAGAAAGCTATTCACAAGAAAACCAAATGCAAACAAGAAACAGAAACAATAAAGATGATAAATATAGTCTTATGCTTATTTAAAAAAAACCCATGAACAATTATGTAACAATTTAGGCAGCTGTGCTTACTAATTTTGATAAGGGTATTTTCTACCCCAGCTTTACCTCCCCAACCCGAAAGTTCTGATTCTTCTACAGAAAACCACACTTGTTAGCTGGTTTGTCTCAGAAAAAGAGAATATACTTGAAAAGGGATTTTGATGCACCAACACCAAAAGAACACACTTACACCAAGTGAGTTCACGATTCCAATGACATTTCACATCCATCCTCAAGGAAATTACCTCTCTTTCTACACCAGTGCTATCTTTTCCCACTCAAACTCCACTTTGAGCACTGAGCAGCAAACAACCACCAGCCTCGCTTTCTGAGGTACAAGAGGTACYTTACTGACAACTCTATCTAACCCAGAGAGCTTAGCATGCAAGGCCTGGATCCTGCCAACATTTGCACATGCCCAACCTGACGCACATAACCGGGGGTTGCTCACATGCTGGRAGGGAAGTACATGAATAATAAGCATGTTCCTGAATCAGCAATTATGTGCAGGTAGAATAAAAAGCCAAAGCAAAAGGAGATGAGGCACAAGAGGCAAGAACATTGTCACATTCCATTAATAATTGTAAGTGTGAATGCTCCCAACTAGATTTTTAGGAAAACGAATTTAGAAGTAAGCTTAAAGAGCATTGGCTTTGAGGGTTTAGAGGTGGGGAAGAAGAGTTTCTTTGTTTATCATCCAATACATAAAAAATTATCAACTATACAAAAAGTCTACAAAAACCCAACCCTTCAACTCTCCAGTTGAAACACTCCATGGTTTTACATTCTTACCTGCTTTCTGTCTCCAGCTACAGGTCAGCTGCATGTCTGGAAATCTTAATCAGTGTGATACAGTCTATTTAAAATCCAATGCCATCATCAGACAACTAGAAAAAAAAATTCTAAAATACATAGAGCAGCTCTGCAGAACAAACATATTAATGTTGTGAGCCAGCAAACTGCTGAGCAGCTCAACTCATGAACTGTGAAATTAGAGGGTTTGGAAGCTGTGAGGAAGAAGAAAGTGGTGTTATATATATATAAAATAGGCTGCCCTTAACTTGCTCTGACACCTGACTCTGGGTAAGAAGGGCCTTCCAGTTGTAGTATGTTACTCTGTACTGCCCAATAATCATACATGGTCAAGAAAAATATCCTTCAATGGTCATTTTGGCCACTTCCCCACGTGGCCAAGGGCTTTAATCAGCTTCAAGGGGGCATCGCTTCTTCATACCAGGGCTACTATGACCATCTTCTGAAGCCTGCAAAGCGTGCCCTGTGGAGATGAGATCTTCTTGCACAACAGCTGACAAGAGRAGCTCCCAGAGATAACCCCTGGAAAGCCCAAAGTCACTACCCACRCGGTGGCTTGGTTTTCCCTATCTAGACAAGGAGGCCAAAAAAAAATCAGACAAAGCAGGACTGGTTACAGCTGCAAGAAAACAGTGAGACTGAGAATCATAGTTGAAATAAGCTAAAAGAACTGAAACCTCTGAGACAAGCAATCTTTATGTTTTAACAAGTAAGGGGGGAAGTTACAGAAAGCTGTTGGCTTTCCTTAGTGATCATATCTAATTTTGTAAGACACCAAGTCCTGCGTGTGTTCAAAGTAACTTGATAGTTGGATGCACCAATACCACAAAAATGGTTATTATTTTCTTTTTTCTGATGAAAATTATGTCCCTGGGAGTTTACTGTGGCTGGCTTTCCTTCCACCCCCTTCCCGAGCACAGCAAAAATGTAATTGAGAACTACGACCCTTGGGATTTATGAACTACTAAAACATGCATTTCCTTCTTTGGAATTGGGAGCCTACTTCTGTGAACTTACTACTATTAGACATTTTGTTGGGAATACCCATCCRAACACTTGCCAGAATCTTCCTGCATTTTTTCAGCATGGCAATTCCAAGAGATACCAAAAATMTGAGATCATCAGAAGACACAGGTAACTGCTAAACTACTGCTGGGTATTTTATCGAGTTTAATTACCACTCAGTGCTGCTGCAGAGCTGCACTTCTCCAAAGGTGACTTTTGAATGCTGCCTGCTTTTTCATCAGCGTGACTTAAGAAATCCTGCAACAAGGCTTGCAAATCTACCCTGGGAACTAATAACAGGTCTGGAAAAACCCAGACAYACTGCTCTACTTCTCCCACTCTTCAATTTTCAGTGACAGAAGGGAGTGTAAATTGTACTTAATTAGAAAATTGTCAGTTCAGTCCTTGAGTCACTAAATMATGGTTTTACAATTTCTCCTCATTCTCCCCTCTCTCCCTTCCCAGGCAACACACATTTACAACACTAATTCTCATCTCCAAGCACTTGTACTGTTTTCTCCCCTTACCTCAGCCCTGAGCAGCCTGAGCTCCCCTTTCCTCCCTTGCTCCAACAGGAGAGCACATCCCACCTCCTCACCTCACACCCTTCCTCCAGACAATCTCTCGGCTCCACACTAACACAAATTGTCATTCCCACTCTTTTCACCAGTCACCAGACAATGTTTTGTGGRGATCAGGCAAGACCTTGTGAGGGATAGGAAAGAAGAGACAAAACATGGAGATCCCAGCACCAGGTCCAAGCAGTCATACTTGCAGCTCTTCAAGGTCAACCCTGGAATTACTGCATTTCCTGGGGGTCTCCCGTGATGCTGCCAGAGAGGTGGGTCCCAGCTCTCCATCTCCTAAATTCGTGCTTACAGAGCTTATTATGGTTGGTTTTAAATATGCTGAAAGACTTTGAAATATTTCAAAGTAAACTTTGTGACTTCAAATCCCATATTGTCTGAAACAACTCACTCCATTTTTTTTTAATATACAAAGCAGAGAAAGGACTAATTCTTCTAAAAAGAGGAAAAAACTTTTTCCTACTCTTAAACATGTCCATATTTACTTTTTGACTGAAAATTAACACTTGATGTCTGACCAAACACCATTAGAAAAAATAGGTCTTAATAACTAATAGAAGAAAAACTTTCAAAGTCAATCTACAACTATCTTCTTTCTTTCTTTCCTGGCCCTTTAAAGACCTTTTTAAATATGCAATCAATTTTGAGTACTAAAACTTAAATTCCCATCTTGAAATGGTTAAAGAAAACACTTCTAAAGCCTAACACACACTCACTGACTGCAGCTGGAGGGTACAGAAAACCAACTGCTACACAAAAGAAAACTGTGAACCTAAAATTTTATTAATTGTGTAAGCCGTAATGAAGCTTTTGAGTTCAGCAATGTACTCAGTTTCAAGATAAAGTGCACCTCTGCAGCCCCACAAGTTCATCTTGAAAGCCAATTCCAAGCTCAACAAGCAAACCTGTCTTTTATCCACCTTTTTAGTATCACAAAAATGTAAGTSCAAAGCTCTGCATTAGCTGAGGACTACATAGGTTCCTTAGATTTCCATTCTGGTCTTGTAATTACATTTAAAGGAAATACATCTTAAAAGTACTTGTCATAATGAAGTACTTTCCATTGCATTATTGTCATAGACTCTTTGTATGACACAAAATTCACACTATATCAATTGCAAGAATGAAATGCTTTCTGGTTAGCAGGATATCTAAGMGGCAACTGAATGCTCTAAACTCTAAAAGTAATGCATTTTCACATTAGAAAGGGTACGTAAATCTATCAAGATAAGGATTTCTCAGATGCMTGATGGAGGTCATTTGCCGATCAAGTATTTAATGGTAATCCATCAATTCATCCCCAAGCAGATAARCAAAAACACCTGGCACACTACTTAAAGAAATCACCCATGTGCAGAACACTAGGAGATTTTAAATCAGTCAAGCAATCACTCTCACATGGGCAGAGCCCATTTCTCACAAATGTTTACAATGGAGTGCAATGTAATCAAAGGTTTTACTCCGGGAACTRTAAGTTTTAGGTTTAAGATCAGTAATTCGAAGCTTCTACAGAAGACAAACATATTTAAATGGTGACTGAACAGGGGGAAACTCTGTAAAGATAGAAAAGCCCTTTGTGAAGTGGCRACAGAGCAAAAAACTCTTTCAGCAGCTACCAGGACCCCAGTTATTTCCCTTGAGCAGTCTGACCAGCTGTTTACTTCCCTCCAGTGGCACAGATAAATACTTATAAAAGTGTCAGCTCTACATTGTCCAGCCAGTCACAAGAAGTGCTGGTAAAAATAACAACCTGAGTTTCCATCAGAGTTCACATATCACCTTCAAAGTACAAAAAGAGGCAAAATTTAAACTGAGAAGAAAGAAAACACACAGTAATGGTAAATGTTGCACACATTAAAATGAAGAAACTCCTACTGTAGTGAGTGGTCTGTATCCTCATTTCTGAAACTTTGAACAAAATTATGCTGCTAAATTACCTTCTCASTTCCCTCACAATAGCAGCACACTGGAAAAAAAAATTAATTAGCAAACAACACTACAAGACTTTACCAATTACAAGTAATTTTCCTCTCCAACAAGCATTCAGGGGATGTACATTTTATTAATGTCCTCTCCAAACAATAGTAAAATTAAATGTAACACTGTAAAACTATCATTTTTACATATGCTAATGGTAATATAAAAAACTTATTAAACTCTATAGGTTCAATCAATGGGATGTTTAAGATACCCGTTTTTTGCTTTTAAGAATAAAGGCATTTTACWTAACATGGACTGCTTTACTTTGGTATTTTAAATACAGTATCCAGTACTTCTCACTGCCACATTTACATCTTTACTACTATGCCCAAAAACCAAAAAGTGACTTGACTCATCCMCCTACAATATCTCCAGTGAAAAGGAGTAAAACTCCCAAATGTCATGAGAAGAGCAGACTGGTGGTCAAACTTCCTGCAGGGAGATACTAGAATAAAACTGACTAGAATGAAATAGCTGAATACATGTTCAAACAAGAACCCTTCTGCCACAGTTACCCTCAAACATTAACTCTTTGTATGACACATCCAGGACAAACTCACACAAAGACCGGGATTTACTAGAGGCTTTCAGTGGGCACACAAGCAGTCTCATGACTAAAATTACCATAACACATCTTCAGGGGAGTAATGTTGAAACATATACACTATGTGAAAGCTYAGGTCCATTATCTTTCTATGGTTTATTCTTAATTAAGCTCACTGTCAGCAATCTCTTGTAAACTAATTTTTAAACATGTTTATCACAAGGAAACCAAATCCATAACTCTGAAATGCAGCTCTTTATTACCACTGCTAAATGAAAGCAATAACATTTTAAAACCCATCACATCAGAGAAACATCTTTCCCCACAGAGATGTTAGTTTAACTCAGACTACCCTCAACGGAGTCAAAGAGGATAGAGTTCACTTTGCCAATCAAACAACTTTTGCCTCAAGAACTCTGTGTGGAGAGATATTCTTCAATTCCAACTTGCACTTTAAAAATGAAGACAATTACTACGTCCAGCATCTACTTCATTTTTTTTTCTGCCATTCACGTTTTACACTTTTGATTTTAAGGCTGGGGAGTGTTAGTAGTCCAGCACCATTAATCCATCTTCTCAACAAGACAAGAATGAGCATTACTCTAACCATACAAAGCCATCATGGGTCCCATTCTGGARGGYTGTGAGTGCCCTCATCTCCCATTGATGTCAGACCACATAATGTTTCAAGTATTGAGGTCTATTGTTCAGTCCATTTTCCCCCCATCTTGTGAGGTCCTGCCATATATTCATTAGAAAAGGCCKTACACTACACTACACTGAAATAAAACAAAACCTAAGACCCCCAAGCATTTGTTATTACCGAACTCCTACCATCCACAGCATAATTCAAACAGGGGCAGAGTACACAGTGCAACCACACATGCAAGGACTATTTTTCAGACAGAAGCACCTCTTAAATGGCCCTATTTTCTTAAAGAAATTTTACAGTTTATAAGAGTCAGAAAGCCCTCCCAATGCATTTCCTTATGCAAACACGTAGTGACACTGTAAATCCCGAATCCAGTAACAACAGCAAAGACAGACCCACATTTCTGAATCAGTGAACTTGGTAACAATGGAAAAGAATACACATCACTATAATAGAGAATTACCATTTACTCCAATTTCTCATTTAGAAACAAGGCTGCACTTGCAAGCACTGTCACCTATTACTATTTTAAAGCTTTGGTTTGTCCACATAAAAGTAGGCTGTGACTTATTTTGGAGGGAGAAGAATAGGAAAAGACCTATGGACCAAAGCCCAACTAAATTAAGGAGGTGTTTTACACTCAAATTCTTCTCGTCCGGATTTGCAGTTAAATCAATGGTTTCCCTTTTCTAGCCACCAAGAAGAGTTGCATCAATACCGCCTCAAACAATCAGATGGCTGTCCGGAGAAAAAGTTAGAATATTTACTCAAAGGCACATCTGCTGGAGTCCTGCCAGCCAGCCAATCCGGCAGACAGGCTGCAGGGGGCAGTTTCAGTTTTGCCCGGTCAAGAGGCGGCTGTGWAACACCACCGGCGTTGGTGCTCAAGGGAAAAAAGCCCCTTCGGATAMGGTTTTCCCGAGCCCCCAGACGACACCCGTTTCGGGGGACGGGAGCAGCCCAAGAAGCAGGCTGGACTGGCCGCTCCAAAGGGCACGGCGCAGCATCCGCGGCACCTCTCGGGGACCAGCACCAACGCTCCCGCCACGAGAGAAAGCGAAAGGGTCGGGAGCACAAAACAAGCATCGAGAGCCCAAGCGAAAACACGGGAGAGTTTTATTCTCCACCGGAAAAGGACGATCCCCGCCTGCTCCCTTCCCACCTTGAGGCGGGGGGCCCCGAGGGGCCCGCGCTGCCCCGGCGGGGGTGGGCGGGCGCAGCCGCTGCTCTGCTCCCGCTCCAGCTCCAGCTCCCGCTCCGCGCCCCCTGCCCCACTCACCGGCCGTCTCGGCCGCGGCCGGCGCCCCCGCCACGCCGTTCAGGTAGAGGATGGAGAGCAGGTGGGGCTGCGTCTTCTCCAGGGCCACCCGCAGGTCCTGGAAGTGGTCCCGTTCCTTGCCCAGCAGCAGGGCGATGAGCAGCTCGGCCTTCCCGCCGCCCGCCGCCTCCAGGTCGCGCAGGTCGCGGGGGCCGAGGGCGCCGGCGGCCTCCAGCAGCTCCACCACCTTGTCCACTTCGGTCATGGCCTGCGCCAGGCTCTGCCGGCACTGGGCGAGCAGCTCCTTGTGCTTCGGCTCCATGGCCGCTGCAGGGCCGCCGCCGCCGCCGGCCAAACTTCGCCCGCCCCCCGGCCCCGCCGCTCCGCCACCGCCGCCCCCGGGGAGGCGCGGGCCGAGGCGGGGCGGGCTCCACCGGCCGCCTTCCTCCGGCACCCGGCGCCCCCGCAGCGGCCCCCGGTGAAACTTCGTCCGGAGCGGAGGAGCGGAGCTGGGACAGGACCTGGGCCGAGCGCGGCTTTGCCTTCGCCTCTTCCTCCTCCTCCTCCTCCTCCGGCAGGCGGGGGGCGAGCCGCCGTCAGGGGCTGCTGCTTCTCTTCCTYCTCCGTCTGGCGCCCCGCTCGCCTCCTTTCCGCYCCCCCGGGCGGYGAAACAACTTCTCCTCCTCCCGTCKCCTGCCCGCGGGAGGGGACCGCCGGCAGCAGGAGCCGCGGGGAGCGCCGCCGCCTCCCGGCACCCCGCACCCCCGCGGGGCAGTCGGGATAACTTCTCTCCGCCGCTCGCCGCAGCCACACGGCCGGGAGGGGGTGCGGGGAGACGGGCTCAGCTCCAGGCGCCTCCTTTCATCGGCGGGCGCACGCAGCCATATTGGCTACACAAAGCTGCCGCCTGCGCCGAGACGGGGCTGCGGCAGCGCATCGCTAGCCCTCCCCGCTTCTCTCCGCTCCTCTCCACCGCCCGCCCGCCGCAGCGGCCGCCGCTCCCCGGCCCGCTCTGGCCCGGCCCGGCCCAGCCCGCCCCCCGGCCGTCAATCAGGGGCGCCCGCCGGCCCCCGTGCGGCGCGGAGCGGAGCGGAGTGGGGCGGGCCGGGGGAAGGACCCGCGGCGCGGCCTGCGGGAGCCTCTCCCGCTCCTCCCTCCGGGGCTCCGCCGGGGCAGGACGGGGTGCCAGCCCGGGTGTCTCGGCGGCRAGACAAAGGCGGCGCTGCCGCGCTGGGGACGGGCCCGGGCGGGCCGTGCCGCTGCCTCTCCCGGAGGGCGGGAGCGGCCGCCTGTTGAGGCTACTGGCGGTGCGGCGGCGGGTCGGAGTCTGCACCGGGCGGCAGATTCAGGCGTCGAGATTTATTTCGTCTTAAGCCGAGAAAAGCTACACATCAAAATAATAACAGACCACTTAGGGGCTTTGTCCATTAGTCTTTAGATTAGAATTTGCAAAAACGAAAGTTTGAGARCAAGAGAGGTAAACACTAGTAATATCTGTTGGGTCATCTGCCCTGTAAATTTCATCAGCRTTTCATGAATGAGCAGAGACCAGGTAATTTACAAATAGAGTATAGATGTGTCGTACTCAGACGAGCAGGAGGAGCATTGTTTAGCAAAGAGATACAAGAGTAACAACTTTGCTGTTTRAAAGTAAACAGACTGTCAACATCACTTGCACCAAATTTTATCTTAATTTGCAAACGGACTGCAAAATGACCACAAGCAGTTATCATCCTCAATTCACTTTTTTTTACGTTTCAGTTGCACTCAAAGGGCTTTACTGGTAGTGGTGTTAACCCCATTACATCAAGAAGGAACCGGAGTTGTCTGACAGTCTCCAGTCTAACCAACCACGTGCTACATTTAGTGTGCAGAGACCTGGACTCAGGGAGATACAAGGGGAAGCCTTTGTTCTTTAAAATTTGCTGTTAACACACCCATTGGGAGAATTCAGGTGCTGAACAGAGTTTCAAGCCACTTTATGTAGCTCAATGGATGGTGACTTCTCTYACGTGAAAACACCTTGGGTTGCCTGCAGTCGAGCTATGCATTCTACTTCCAGTGAAGGCAGAGAATAAGAGGACTCAGGGATTTTTCTCAACCTTAAAAGTCATTATTTACAACACTACTTGAAACTATGGGGTGATTTTGAAACAAATATTTTCATGTTTGGTCCATTCATTGTGATTTAGTGCTCTTGTACACTAATGTCTTCCCATTTTGCATCCATGTTTTTCTCAACAACTTTCTTTGCTATGCTCAAAGCAAATATATATATTTCTTGCATACAGAGATTAGCTTTGCTGTCTAATGACTAATGTTACAAATTCCTGCAAAYTGTGTAATTTCTCATCTATTTGAATTTATCAGAATATCTGCCTATTTCTCTCTAGCAAATTGAGCAGTTTAGCCAGTTAAGTAGCTGTGCATTCCCCAGGTACTAGTTAACACCAGTGTGCATTAATTGTTGGCCTCACAGCACYGCTAAGAGGTGAAAGCTGCCTGGTGTCACCCACTAAGCAGCCAGAAGAGTCCCTCTGTGCCTGCCATGGAATGGACACCGTGCAACGGAAAGCTTTTGGAAGGTACATGCACAGGAAGACTGTAGAAAGACTGCACAAATTATTCAAATAAGTCCTGTTTTTTAAGACTTTCTAGTATCAGCTAATCTAATTAACAACATTATTTTACTGTGTATGTGCTTAAACAGTTTGCTGTAAAGGAGAGGAAACATTCCATCGACTTTCATTAGGAAGGCATTATGTTAAGGCCATGCTTTAGGTTGATGCAGCAGTTCTCTGCTACTTAAAATAATTAAGACAGTCTTGGTTTCTATCCTCTGCCTGATTGGGCACTGAAGTGCACCTTTCACCAGAGGTTGCAGTAACACAGGAATCTTGAGTCCYATTTCAAAATCTAGGGAGTATTACCTTGGCAAGTGTTTGCTCTGGGTACTACTTACTCCTGTTTTCCCAGAAGGGTTAGTCCTTTGCCTTCTCTTCCCAATAAAACATTCACCTTCTTAGCATGTGTTGCCTGTCCAACCTTTTGCCTGCAGATCCACATTGCCTGTTTCCCCTCTCAAGCAGTGCCAGGTAGCTGGCTGTACCTGTTGTACCAGGTTTCTTTCTTTCTGGCTATGCAGTTTCTACCTTTTTGTCATATCTGAGTCTCCGCTACTCTATTTTTCATGGAAATGGCAARTCTTTGCTCTCAGAAAAGTTCAGATAAATTTCTCATTGGGCACAGATAAATGTCTCTTCCATGGGTCCTGCTGTCAGACAATTGCCTAAGAGAAGGACCTTGCTGTTACCCCCATTACCTAACTCTGTACACCTCCAGCAATGCAGGGAATGTCTTCGTAAGACTTAGGCATACTTTGAAGACACAAATTATGCAATGGATGCAAATTTATTATGCCAAAAGTTTATAGTGACCCAAATTCAGATCAYTACAGTACCCCAGAATGCTGCTATTTTCTGATGAGACACCTTTTAGACACATCTAGGCTTTCAAACAGGCTTCTTACACTCATTTTTATGGAACTTTTCATCAGACAATGGTCCTCTGTGTAAAATTAGCTGTCACTCCTCAGACATTTCCCCCTTCACARCAGCAGCTCTGGTGCTATAGGGTTGCTTGTAAATCCGCTCCTCAAAATCATCAGTTTGAACTAATCACAAATTCTAATGGCCAAAAGTAGAGGATTTTCTTGAGAAGATATTTTTATTATTTTTAAATACATGGGAGATATTTGCTTTTTTGGCATTGGAGCCCTTAGGATAGAGGTCTTCAGGTTCTACTGTCAGTCATGTAGGCTAGAAATGGCTTTGCAATGAAAGCTACACTTCTCATGGAATCACATGATTCAACTATGGGTTTAGAGAAAAATACTGAGAGATTTGTCTTAAGTTAAAGTAAGGAAGGTTATGCAGGTATATGAAAAATACAAATTATCACCAAGTTAAGATCAGAGCTCTTTGTGTTGGGTGTAACATGAAACACCAGAACTTAAGTAGTTTTCAACAGCAGCTTTTTTTTTTTTTTTTTTAGATTAATTCAATAAATTAGCATTTGCAGGATAGGAAGGTGCTGGTCTAATGTGCCAGCAGATCAAAGGATCTCATTTAGCCATTAAAAAACCCCAAAACCATAATGCAAGCAGTCTGGGCACTGCCCAGGAAAAATATTTCACCTGGCAGTATTGTCCCCAGGAATGGGCTATGCCCATAAATTCTGAGATCCTTGGAGCTCCTGATGAAGCTGCAGACTGAGGGAGCTGCTGTTGGACACTCACAGAAGCACAAGGATCATTTATCTTCCAAAAAATGTATAACTGTGAACTCCAGGAAATGGTTTTACTCTTTCTTCACTGAACTCCTGTGACACACYGTATGAAGGAAAGCAGACCAGAGGATTATATTGCCTTTTTTTTTTGTTTTCTTTTCTGTAGCCATAAAACTTACCAGTCACTTCATCTTGTACTACACTAGGCAGTTTTCCAATAAAAAATTATTGTCCTTTTCTACACTGGGCAAATTAAAATGAAGATGAGATGGTTATTTCAGTCAGCTTCAACAGAAAGAAAACACCCTGTTTGCTGAAGGTTTTAGATTCCCCCCAGGCTGTTGAAAAAGCAAATAAAAACTTGTTTGACTTAATCAACTTGCTAAAAGTGAGAGAAAAGGCTTTCCTCAAGGGCAGAATAGCTAGCAGGAAGGGTATTTGTTTGTTTGGGGAGGAGGAGAATAAAAGGGCAGGTAAACCGTCTCCTCCTGGAGCTGTAAATACACACAATCAGTTCTGAGACAACTGCTTTCAAAAACAGGCAGCAAAAAAACCCCAGAAACACTACTGAGGCACATTAGTGGTGATCCTGCCGGGCCTTAAGAATTTCAGCTTTTGTTGGGAATAAACTGCAAGCAAATCCCAAGTACCCATCTGCTTGGAACAGACCAAGGGGGTGATTTAATTTTCTTTGGGAGACTGGGCTGGCTTGTGATGTGGTTAACTTCTATGAGCAAGCAGATGTCAAACAGCCCCTTGAAAAGCTGTTGCTTGCAGTTTGTTATTGGTTCAGTTTCTAGGTCAGTTTTCAAGTCAAGACAAGAGATTGTTTATACAAATCATCTGCTTTTACTTCTTCTAGCACTAACAGGGAGATAAAAGCAAGTGGGTTCCCTAAACATCCACGGGCAACTTCTATAAAGAAGCCATGCACAAACTAGGAGCTCATAAGAAGAAAACCCAAACTGCAGCTGAAGAAGATAGTCAAATGTAATAGTAAGAATTCCAGATAAGATAAYGCCTCAGTACACTTGCACTGTCTTCACTGATTTTCTGTCAGCAATGAGTATTTTCAAACTGGATTTGAATCTAAAGGCTCTTGAAGAAGGAAAGGTATTCCCTTCGGTTCCATCTCTCAGCTCTGCTAAGCATTACACATGTACTTTTAACAGCAAGTTCCCCTGCTCAGTGACGTACAAGGGTTTAAGAGTTGAATCCATATCCATTAGTTTTCTAAGATCTCCAGGGGTAGTGCTTCGATTGTGGCACAACTGAACTCAAAGAAAATGGCTCCTGATGCTAAAGGAAAGCCAAAATTCCAGGGTAGTCCAAGTATCTCTAGTCCAAGCCCAAAGAGCTCCYTGAGGAAATGGAGACAGGTGTGCATGCAGGTGTGGTTCTCTCTTGCTCTAGATACTGTGCAACACCTGTCTTTCCACACGTCTGAAGAGCTCATCCATCCCACAGCTCATCTATTTTTTAATGCTTAAGCAAAGAGGAAAACACAGGTGGCAGCCCATTCCCTAAAAAARCCCAGAACCCAGCAGATCCACATTTGAGAACATAACAATACGCAGATGTGGTTGGACTGCAAAAGCTTGTAACACATGGAAAAAGATAAACAGGATTGGAGGGAGCAGGAGGGATTATTGCTTCATAATGAATKCTCTAGCATTCTGAATTAATCTGGTTTATTATACAAGAGAAGCATTTCTAAAATAGTGCACCGTTTTACCAGTGCCTGTGAAAATCAAAGGTAGACGGTCAGGACCTTGAAAAATATGCTGGACTTGCAGCAGATCCCATGTGTCATACCCATAGCTAAGACTTCAACTGCTACTGGACAGTGCTACATGGATTTCTGTTTACATAAGCACTGTATAAATTCCACATGGTTCTGATTTGAGAAGAAATTTTTACTTTTAATATTGGAGGCTATTGCTTGGGCAGAAGAGACAAATAATTTTGTAGGAGGTAAACAAAACTGGGATGACAGTGAGAATAAATTCAAAGAGAAACTCTTGTACAACTTGTGGTAGCCAATTTGCTCAGGCAAAGCAGATCATGGATCAAGATGCAACTTAAGACTGAGGAGTGTTTAAAATGACAAAAATACCGGAGTTAACTAAAATCAGTTCTGAAAACGGTAACTAACGTGAAATGAAGTAACTCCTAAGTTACAGTCTCATTTAAAAGCCAAAAGAAWAGTCTCTGCTCCAGCCTACATGCCTTGGAGGGATGGGAAAGCCATCAGAGAGTTCCAGAATGAAATAATGTCTCAGCTTGGCACAGTGGCAGCTGCATTACCGGCTTYCCCAAGGTCTGGTTGTCCAGTTTAAAATGAACTACAGATCTTCAACCTATCTTGAAGCTCTTTAAACTATCTGCACTTTTCCCCCTCRTAACACACATACAAAAATTAAAGATTCAACAGTTCAAGGTAACCAGTAYCTTTTAAAAGAAAAATGTCATAAAAATAATTCAGAACTTAAATTATTATAAATACCAAGATTTGTCAGAATTGAACAACAAATAAACAACTTCCAAAACAAACAGAAAATGCCCACCCCAATAGTAAATGGAAGAGTATATCCAGCATGGCCCAGAATAAGCAGAAACATTTGAGACCAAGTCCTGAGTGCCATGGAAGCCTTAATAAAGATTTAGGTTAAAATTATTCTTTTTTAATCAAGTCTGCAGCAATGGTATTTAGAGAAGTGCGGTTCAGCTGTTTGAAACTTATRAAGATGCATTAACTGGTGGGTGTTTGATGGATAGAAATATTTAACATAATGCATATATCAAAGCTCCTCCAGTTCTRCTGAGTTCTCTAATTGGTTTCCAGGGGACTTGGATTAAGCCCCAGTTTGGTAATAAAAAGRCTGTGCAAAAGAATAACCGAAATAAAAAGTCTCCAAATCTGCTAGGGATATTCCATGAAGGATAAATACACTTCATCAGCAAGGCAAGCCAAATATTATTCTTTTTACCATGGGCTATTTGTACTTTTAGAACTTTTTTCCCTTAACTCACCTTCAGAGCTGCCACCCTCCCCTTCCAAGAAGATTAATGGTAGCCAAGAGCTACACTGCTTTGCCCTCTCCTTTTCCAGCTGTAGTCTGTGTTGTCTTGCAGCTGACTTCAAGAGCACCAACAACTAGCCTGTTCTGACTTTTTTTGGAAGATGAAAGAATAAAAAGAACTATACATAGCAGATGCTAATCACATTTTTTAATCCACACATCCTGGCAATGTTATTTACTAAGTACTCYATGTAACATCTATGTCTTCACAAGCACAGTCCCTTCACTCACCTTGATGATTCTATCACAACCATGTTGCTCAGGAGAGACTATTATAATTTAATTGTCTTTAACAGACTGAATCCAAAATATAGAAAGTCTAAAGATTTCCCCAGGTTTTACAAGTCTGTGGCAGCAACTATTAACTGATTCTCCATGTGCCAGCTATTTCCCAACCGGCTGTGCTGCTTATACTTCCCCAAACTTATTTTCAACAGAATACATATAAACACAAACAAGGGAAAAGACAGTGGTGCCAGCTAAGTAGGAAGGCTGAAGAAGAAAGCAGAAACAGGCTAAAGACAAAACTAAGTGGAGATCTAAAGGACTGAATACAGTTTTTAGCGCTTACAAAGAGCCACGTGAAGCAGGGATGCCTTTCATTTCAGTTCAAATATATTCACTTATATAATAAGGTCATTTTTTTTCCAAAAGTTATTTGACCATAGCTGTAATTTTGATGGCAGTAAATTTCCACATCCAGATGTGCTGAGGAGATGTTTTTTTCCTTGAATAGTTTAATTATCCTCCAGGCAAACGTTCACRGTAACCTTGCATGGCTGAGCTGAATCCAGCCAGTGGCACAGTATGGTTGACATAGCACTGCTGCAGGGAAACAGTGTCACCAGCAGTGACAGTCACTACAGGTCCAGAAGGGAGGAATCTGTGGGAGAAACAAGGACAAGGAGACAGTAATAAATGCAAAGGGAACTAGAAAATGCACAACAGTAGCGTAAGTCAGAAGAACTATATATCTGCTGAAAAAAAATTAAAGAAAGTCTCTGACGTAACTGGATCTGCATGAGTGGGAAATCTGGAAGATGGCATATKGGAAAGGGAATAAGTTATTGCATGGACTTGTGAAGGTACCTACACCTACAGCAGACACTTGAGCATCATTGCATGGAAAAGGTGCAGGGATCAGGGCAGAGTAAGGGTGAGGTGTGTCCTTCCTTCCCAGGAAAGAGATCCCCTACCCACTGTGCCCTTCAGAAATGAGTCACAGACTGTCACTGCTTCAAGTGTGCACCATGACATGGCCAAAGCCACCCTCGTCACTCCAAACACAATCAGCAGTTCACCACAGAGATGCTGTCAATCAGCCTGAGCCACAGAATGCCCTGCCTGTGACAAATCAGGATGAATCATACCACATTAATCAGTTCCCAGAAACCAACAAACCCAGAATAAGAAATCAAGAAAAATAATTTCAAAGTCTCACACCTAATTCTGATATTTTCTAACTCTTGAAGCTTACCAGCACAATTTCACTATTGCTCTTGCATTTCTTAGAAATTAATATTCTTTATTTTGCTTTCAAAAATCCATACAATTAAACATTTAAAAGGGATGCACACTGAGAAAATTGCCACATGTATCAAAAGGTTAATCAAGCAACCTACATTTACACAAAAAGGAGAATAATATGCCTGTGGTTAATAATCCCCGTGCTGCTTTCACAAGAGTTGCATTTCTGGCCAACACTGTCTCCACCTGTCAGAACACCACTGTCATGAAGGAGAAAGAATTTGGTATGAAGTCTTGGGCAGTACCCCAGGTTTCAGTGGACCCTAAGAGCCACAGTCAGAGAGGCACCTGCATGTCCTTTTTTACCCATGGGCTAAAATTCCTCARCACTGTCTGGTTCTGAAACCAACATAAAAATTAAGACTGTTTGCTATGAGTATCTGCCATTCCAGTGCTATGATCATCAGCAACAACAGGAAAACCAACATAGCTTTCCTTTACACTCCAGTGATTCACCCATCTGCTCTTCATAGATGTTGTCACCTCTCTTCTGGTAAGAGACAATGTAAGGAATGCAAGTGATGTAATTTCTGTATCTTGTCCCAGTAGCAAGACTTTTRTATTATTAAAAACACCTCAGATAAGGATTTTCAAGGAATACTTCTGATCTAAAACATGTTGATACCTGCATTTAAAAGATTCCTATTTGCCTGCTAATTACAGATATGATCTTCCACATGAGCTGTACTAGAACCCACCAGGAACAGTAACAGTAGCAATCACTGTAGTTTAGCAGCTATAATTATGCACAGTTGGTTTAAAGAGCATTATAACTAAACAGATACAACACCTGAAGGAATTAATTCAGAGTTATTGCTCATTATTACAGTCATCTACAAAATGAATGATGATTTAACTACCAGTTGTCACAGCCACTAACAGGAATACCCAGGACAAATTATGAAAACTYATTTCTCAGAAATGAATACCTGTCCTTTCCTTAGCTATTTCCATTACTTCACTAGGAGTCCTTATAGGAATTATGTGTGTCACTTTACCCAACTGCATCTCTCTGTTTCCTCCCCAGGCAGATCTGAATTTCTACTCTGCTTCCATATACCCTTACTTATTCTTCCATTCCCYGTCTTTTCAGGAATCTTCCCTCTATCCTCAGTACCTGCAGAAACCACAGTGGGACATCACTCCTATCTACTGCCATTGCTTCCAAAAGGAGCATGCAATTATTCCTGATCCTGAAGGCTTGGACTCACAGGACAGACATCTAAGCTTCTCTTKAGATGAAGAAACACCTTTCAGCACCTGATGCTCACAGTGGTTTCATACAGAGGTCACTGTGGTGGTTAATGAAATGCCGTGTTAGAGCAGCTCATGGCCCACAGAAGCCCTAAGCACAGCCAGCCAATAGCAGATTCTACCACTGTGAATTGAGTCACAAACAGGACAGGAACTAACAAAACTAACACCCTTGTAGCTTTCAGACATTCAAGCGGAAGTCAWTTTTCATAAATCTTGCTGGTTTCAGCTGTCTCTGCGCAGACAAGACCATATTATTTCCAGTGTTTCACATTATTTTTAGCCATAACCAGTGGTCTCTTGTATCGAYCAGCATCACCTTCAAGTGTTTTTATTACAGCCTTGCCTTGGAGCTGTGCAGCAGCTGAAGGATGTGAGATACTCCTCAGCCAGCTGCCAGAACTTCACGCTTCACAGCAGCTCTYGGAGCTGCATTTCAGTGCCCGCTGGAGACTGAATGCAGATTGGAACAATCACGGCTGCATGGAAAATGCTGCCACATAAGACATGGCCCCACTCRCAGCAGATTCGCCGTTCTCTCACTTCCCAAGAGCAACTCACCGCATTCTTTTAGGAATTACTATAGCCTTAATACTTAAATATTGCTTTTTATTTGGTTTTAAAGCCAGGTAGACAAAAGATGACTGAAAATTTTAGTAAATAATGAAAAGCATATGTGGATTCTGCTTTCTCCTTAAGCAAATCAATTCCCTTAATCTCCTTCCTCATAATTTTAACAGGTAACTTTCCTTCTCATAGCTACATTTCAGTCCTGATAATGCAAAAAAATCCATTTTTAATGCAAAAAGATAAAGAAGCTATCCAAATAGCTCTTTTCTCAAAAGAAAATGCTGCTCTCTAGTGGATGACATTGATACAATCTAATTTCATTAAAAGGAATGGTTTAAGATTCTCTTTTTATCAGTAAACTTTGATTCATTTTTCACAAGCACTGAAACATAAAAGTAGCAGGGCTGGTTTGTTTTCTATGAGTCTTTCAGACCAGCCTGTGACAGTTTGGTATTTGTTCTTCAAGATGAACTTGCTATGCATTTGTATCTGTWCCATAATCCAAATAACCTGCCAAGTATTTGTGCATTAAAATATYACCATACTTTATATTTTGGTCCCTTTTAGATCTTCTCTTCTTAGACAATATAAAAATAATAGGCCAATTTTTCTTAYTTTCTTAGGGGTTTTTTCCCAACATATTTAATTACCAACAGACTTTCTTAGATCTKAATACAAAGCTTAGCCAACCACTTTGAAGATAGATTTATTAGTTACATGCATAGAAGGATTTAGGTAAATATGCAAATACTATGAAAATCTGGATCCTGTTTGCTAGGGGTTTCTAAAGACATTACTGTCTGCAAGCACAGTGATAGAAAATCAAGGAATTCCTGTTGCAGTAGTTCCTTCACATTATACTGCAAGAGTGAAATGGTCAGACACCAAGGAATATATGTCCTGAAATAGCCAAATTTTATCCCACACAGCATTCATATGTTTTTTTGTTTTTTTTTTTGTTTAAGGACAGATAAGCAAAAAAGGGAATAGCCCTCTATACTAAATTTCTTCCAAGTTATGGACCAAAGCAGCACAATTCTGGATTTACTTCCAACTTTYCGTAGCCATAACAGGAAACCTATAGAGCACGTGCAGCTATTTTCTTCTCTCTCTGCAGATGTGTGTGAAGTGGTTTCCTGATAAGCACACCAAGAAAGTACTTCATTTAATGAGAAGTTTAAATCTGTTTTAAAACAGATGGAAAAAAATGAAGAAGATGAGAAAGCAGAATATGGATATTCRAAAACCAATTTATTTCTTGAACATTTACTCTTAACTCATTTCAATTAGCCCATTAATTAGAAAATAGGGAAAAATTTSAAAAATAGTATTTATTTTTAAGAAATTAAACCCAAACTAAAGCAAAGAAAATTAATAAAAATGTAAGTTTTATTATTCCAAAGCTGCATTTCTTTGGCTGTTAAAACTGACCCTTAAAAAAAGCTGCTTATGCACAAAATCCAACAGCTAATTTGTTTACTGACTGTAAAGAGAGCTCAAACAATAATTACTAATTCAGAGTGCTCTTGTAAACAATCTATTTTTGGTTGAAACACTCATGATGCTCAGAGCATGCTCCTAGGACAAGACAGTGACTTTCAGCAAGACATGTTTTATATTACTTATTCATTTAGGTTGTAAATACCTGAGATTTGAGCTCAATTATTCTCAACTGTCTTACTATCTAAGCAAATAAAGGAAATGGAAGTTAGTTCATCCATAAATTAATTATGCAGAAACACAATACACCAAAAAATAAACACAAGGTTTATATTTTCCTTACCTCTGCCTTTTTTAATTGTCATATTTAAGACAACAATAAAAGATGTAGTTTAATTCTTACTTTTAAAACATACAAGAGAGTGAAACCACCATTTAAATAGCTCATTTCTCTANACAAAACCAGCCCCCCAAACAAACAAACACAAAAGGAAAACAGAAAGATGTGGTTATTTGCTCCAACACAAACTCCACCTATGTGGACCTTGAGAAGAATCTTTATTCACAAAAATACCGAGCACTATCAGTAGAATCTCCCATGATAAAACAAATATTTAACCACATGAAAGGTTTATGGGCTTTCTCTCCATGAAGCCCCTGCCCATGTTAAATTTACATCTTGAAAAAGAAACAGACAAATGACTAAGTGRCATTCTCACTGAGATCACAAAGAAAACTTGAATTTATTTTTAAATTTCTATTGCTATAACAGAGATAGCAAAATATATGTAGCTTTTAGAGTAGATAATAAATGCACTACATTCTCCATCTTCACCCTGCCAAAATCTAGGCAGATGTAGATCTTAGCATCACACTGAAAATACAAAATAGTTTGAGAACAGGCTATGTTGAATTTCACATGAGGTCATCTCTGTATGGAGGATGAATTAAAAAACAGACACAGTGGCACCTTAAGACTTAAACAACAGATTTACAGTCTCTGAATGTGGCCTTACACTTTTATTTTGGTGGGCATAAACACAAACTGCAGCACAAAACTGTTCATTTTCAAGTGCCAGAATATTCAGCAGCCTGCTTTTACTTCATGAGGGCATAACCTCAGCTTTTTTCTCTACTTCATTTCTCTCCAACCTTGATCCATGTCATGAGCACACTGAGTATCAAACAATGCTGACAAASGTATTTCCCCATCATAGCACCACAGTAAATTTAAACATACTACATTGAAATGATTTGAGACCTAGATTCATTCTGCTCTAGAAGACTTCAGCTAAAAATACTTGCAAATTATTTCATAGCAATGCATAAAACCAGCATCCCTTTCAACTCCTACTTCGTATAATAAATCTAGCTTGYTCAGATGATACTGCTCAATCATGAAACTTTCCCAAAACTAAGACTGCTGTTATTGACTCCAGAACTTAGACAATTGCTGTCATATGGAAAGCTATCTATAATTTGCAATATTCTTACAACAGTAATGTTCTCAGAATTTACTAGCATCCACAATGTGCAGCTTCTTGTAGATATGGTCCCAAAACACAATCCTGGGGTGAAAAATAATTTACTGGATAATAACTCAGTATAAAGTGAAACCAATTAAAACTACCAAAAGSAAAGAGCAAATATTTCAAACACTTTGAACAGCACTCCTGAACTCACTATGAATTAATCACAGACTCAGTTCCAGCTTTCTGAAGTTCCTGTTCTTAAAAGCTGCAGACTGACCTCTGCAGCTCMTGTCCAAAGGACATTTCCAAAAGCACTCTGGGCAAACTCACAGAACTCTCTTGCAACTTTCCTTTTGATTTTAATAAAATCTGAATACACACRTAATAAATACTGAGTTAGTAACAGYTTCCWCTCATTAACAGTAAGAGAAAAAGCTAACTCCATGACATGGAAAAAAATTACTATTAATTTGTTTCCATTCTGTGAGGCACTCTCTCCTTTCAGGGTTTGTACTAACAACAGGGGTGAACAATTGGGCAGTTCTTTTGATAGTATTTCACTTACCAATTCATTGCTATTGAGAGACACTGAACTGATAATAGGCATTTCTTAATTTAAACTGTTTGCTTACTATTTCTTGGTTTGCTATCTTGTATTATGTCCAAGTGCTACGTAACAATGGGAATATGAAATTCATTATGATCAAATATCAGAGGTCGCCTGGGAGGGGTTGAGTCYTTGTCCGCTTTATGTAACAGTTTAAACAGTCCTGTTCCAATATTCATTGGAATTCCCATGATGATGCACTCAGAAACACCTAGGAAAAAAACAAACACACTGAATATTTGAACAATAAGGATTTACAAAACTATTTTAATTTTCCCATTCTGTTATGTGTTGCCTATGAAATCTKGAACCTCACATGTAAGGACCAAGGCCTCTTCATAGACAAAGTTAAATGTTATCATGGTCGTCAGACCAGTATGTAACTTAAACACTGATAAATTCTACAAGAAAGGCACAACCTGACCTAACCATCTTCTCCAGCAGTGAAAGCCCTTCAGAAGGTTTGTTTTTGGAGATATGTTCCATGCAGTGCCTTTAGCAGAAGAGGCAAGGCAAACTTACTTGATGTTCATTCACTGACTCAGTGCTAAGGCTTCAGTCAAATCTGGCAGAGTTCCCTTGAAAACCCCTCAAGTTCCCAGTGACAAAGGCACACAACTACTTGAGCTATAATATTTTTGGCATTTTCACCACTCAGAAAGTGCTCATTTTAAAGCGAAAAATTGAGTCTGTCCCAACAGTTTTTGATGGTTATAACATTTTCACTGCAATGTGCTGACACATTTACATTCCAGATCTACCAATCTGCACGACTTTTCCAAAGAACGTTCCTCACTCAAAGCAAGCTCTCAGATATCAGTGTTCCTCTCTTAGCATACTGTTAAGATCTAAATGACATTTTTGCATGTTCTCAGGAGTGTACCTAGATTGTCCTTCACATAAATATTTAAGAAGATAATAAATAGCTGTATCTTTGAATGCACAAAGGATGAAATAAATTTGCTCAAAATTCTGGCAAGGCTTGACTGATTTGCAATCTGAATGTATATGAATGAAGGGTCTGTATTTTTGCTCTTAGACCATTGCTGCTGCATTTCTACTACATTATTTGTCAATAATATGCTCTTAAAAATCTTGTGYAAAATAGAACTTCCAGGGCWTACTGTAGATTTAGGYCCCTAAAACCTGCYTGACTTTTCTCTGTTTTATCTATTAGACAGACTTTTTAACAATTCAGTCCCAAAATGTACGTAGCTTTAAAGGAGAAGAAAATTGGAAAGGAATGGGAGCAAAGGCATTAAAAAAGAGGAAAAATGAGAGCCAATGACAAAAATACAAAAGAGACAAACAGAATGCCAGAACTCATTTACCCAACTTTCTGTTGAGTGGTCATGCATACATTTGAGCATATGCAGCTATGCATTTCAAAATTTGCCAGATTCTTTCATGAATTCAATAAAATGACTCAGTGGATGCTATTGAAATTTGATTTAAAACTGAAGAGCAAATACACTGAAAAAGAAATTTCTGACAACAGGTATATTGTCCTCTCTGAATACCGATAAAAAAGACCTCTAATAAAAAAAAATAAAGATCCAAAATTTTTACCTATTTAGATTAGAACTAAACGAAGAAGTCAAGAATTCGGCCCTTCTGTTCATTTCTAGGTACAAACTGCCACATCACCTAAGCAATCAGGTAACAGCATAACCTTCAGCTAGGCTGAGGTGTACCTGTCTTCCTACTTCTCAGCAGGAATGAAAATGAAGCCTAAATACTGAGTGAGGTACCAGGTTTATTCATCAGCTCTAGATGCTGAAGATACACAAGCTTTCACAACWGAAAAAACAGAACTAGTAATAGTGGGCCAAATTTCCTAGTATTTCACTGATATCTAGGAAGAGATATAAAACCAAATTATTCAAAATCTGCTTTAAGAAACATTCAACAAATATCCAACTGACTTCAAGATCTCATTCAGAGATTAGAAGTACAGAAACCCTGACCAAACTTCCAGGGTTAGCCTCAGACCTGAAGTTTTGATCMGGAAGCTTAACAAAGACAAAAATCCACTGTTTTGAAGAGTCTTTACAGATACTGGGTAAGGACCAGAAACTGCAACAGACTTTGCAATACCTACCACAAACAGAATCCTTCTGTCCAAAGTAGGCAGCATCRAAGAGGTGGTCTGCAGTCTTTTCAAAAGAAGCCAGCATCAACACACTTTCTTTCATTTTTGCCAGACCGAACCTGGTAATGCCCAACACTTCACCCTTGATTGATGGAAAAACCCAAAGAGTAAGCCTGAGTAAATAAATATACTATCTACAATATAGTATTGTCACAATATGCTGCTTCACAGTTGAACATCCCAAAGGTTAATAATTTGGTATTGATCAATAGTTACATAAAACAAAAGTCATTCTTCATATACGACACAAGCTGCTATTAATGGTTAATAAATCATTTTTTTATGGATAAGTATTGAAAAGATTGAAAGAAACATAGCCATGAGAAAAAAMCCCACAATTTTAAACTGGCTACAGAGCTACAAACCTCAGTGGGGTCTGAGAGCACTATGCTGAATCTATTGCCTATTGTCTACAGATAAATCTGACCTCAGCTGCCAGGAAATTACAGAAGATTCTCTATCTTGATTTTTTCACTATTCAGAAAAAAAGGTAATTGGCTTTCTAAACTAACTTGACTTACTTGTCCCTATGTTTGTTAGAAACATCCTGATTATATATATAGTTAGAAGTACAGCCAAAAAAATGCATGGTAGGAGCCCAACAGGTTTAAAACATGGCACTCTGATGCCCTTTTCTACTGCTGTGCTGCAGCTTCATGGGGTGAGCTCTGTGGACTGCTGCACCTCAGCACAACAAAGCTCTGGAGCTTTGGAACAAGTCAGAACTCCATCCATTTCATCCAAATTAAACCCTTGCACTCTGGCAGGCAAAGTGGAAATTCTTACTTCACTAAATGTACTCAAATCTWAAAACCATATTGGATGCGATGAAAAGAAAATCAATCAATAAAGAGCAGATATGATTTTGCACTAACAAGTCCTGTAAGACTGTTCATGTAATCTGATTCTATTTGTAATAWCTGTGTCCTTTAACTCTCACATACAGTGCAGCTGTTATGAACCACACCCCGTGGAGTTTTCTGCACAGCAAGCTTTAAATTGCATGCATGGCTACCCAAAACAGTTAGTTTTCACACTGTCATTTTCAGGATTCCTGTTTTCAATATGAAATTATCATTCCCTACTCATATTAGTTTGTTTTCAGTTAAAATAGATTCCCACKCACCCAAGAACTAAAGTATTTAAACATTTTCTGTAAAATACAAATACCARTGTATGGTCAGTACAACTTGGAATTCTTTAAGCCTAGAATGAATTTCCATCTCTCTACCTTACCTGTCTTTCTCAAACATGGTAAAATTAATTTGTATAAAAAGCCCAATGTAACATTTAGAAAAGACACAGTACAAACCTTGTAAGTCATTAGATCAGACAATAACATAACATGTCTTCTGTCAATGCTCATGCCATGGTTCACCATTGTATACTGAATCTCATTGATAATGGTCGTCCGAGCAGCTTCAATTCCCAGAGTTTTCTCTACCTACACARAATTGTTACATGTTACATGAATGAAGGACCAAATGCTTGGAGCAACTATATTCCTGGAATAAAGACCATCTGATAGCATACTAATATTCCATTTCTATGACTACCCTTTTAAACTTCTCCATTTGAAAAATATTTATAGAAACATCTTTGAAGAGAAGMGTGCTGCCAGTGGAATTATTCTCTTGTGTTAATGCATTCTGACATCTRTTAGTGAAATCAGCCTTGATTCAGGATGAGCTGCGGCATCTGAGCACAAATAAACACTCGTAATACAGATGCTATGGGGAAAACCCCACAACATTCATTTAGACATTACCTCGTAAGTGTTGTTAGAGGATGTTTTTGTTCCTTTCACTCCATGAGTAGCCATAACAGCTCCTAGATTATCACCTTCAACCAGAAGTTTGTATTTTTCCTTTCCACTTTGTTCATCAACATGAATGACAGCTCTGGAGACCTCTGGTATGCCTTGCACTACAACCTTCCAAAAACGAAAAAACCCTAGTAACTTTGATRTATACAGTAACACAGTATAAAAGAGCAACAGTTAGCAGCACTCAAACCTACTGAGAAGGTAACTTTACTATGAAGGCTCACTTAAAACACATACAAAATAAGATTTCTTGCTCTTAAATACACATGTCCRAAACTGATATTGACACTGCACTATAAACCTTATTCACTAACTACAGTTTTTATTTTGTGTCAGATATTCTCACACACAGGTTTGGGTTTTGAATGGTGGCAGACCCATACAAACAAAAAGGCAAGCTGGTAGTAATATAGGTTCACTTAGGTCTATTTTTAAAATCCAGAGTAGAGAGTCTCCTCACAGAAAGTTGAACAAATGCCAGATACTGTCATGTGGTTCAATTCTAGAYGCAGCTGGAAGCAGATAAAACCATTCCATACAACTGCTGCACTTGGAATGCTTCAGTAAATTGCAAGGGAAATATCAAAGTTTCAATTTTATTTACAAATATTAGTAAAGGATGGTTTAGTTTCAACAGCAAAACAGTACCACCAAACTCTGAGAGCTACTGACCCACCCTATCTTCACTGACAATCCTGACAAGAATTACTTCATCTTCCCACAATGGAATCCCAAATTATTACTGCTGATTACCTCCCACAAAACCACCATTGTTTTTACCTTTGGTAGCTCTTCCTTGAGGGACTGCAAYACATAATACATTGAACTCTTGCTATTTTCACGGGGGGTCACACAAACAACTGCTTCTCCATGGACAGCAACATCCCCAGGCTTCACTCGGAGTTTAGAGATGCAAATGGAGTAGCGCACCGTCTCTGCATTCACCTGTGGCAAATGTCAGCCAGCAAACACCAGAGTTATCTCAGCACATATAAATGGGCTCAAATAAATGGAACAGTCTTCCAACAGATTATAAAACAGAAGAACGTAGGAAAGAAGTCCCCAATTATACTCTCATAAATTACTCTCATGAATACTATCCTAAGCTGAGGGTACCGGCCTCTACATTAACCAAGGGACAGRTATGGCATCCCTGTGTTTAGCAAGACACAGATGTATGTTCTCTCATTTCCAARTAAAGGGGAAATTATCCATTTTGCATGGAAAAAAAAAAAGGAACCTCGAGATGTAATGCAGCCACACAACATTCATCATTTGCTTCCTTTTTTTAACTTCGACTGGTGTGATTTCTGACACAGGATTAAGATTTGGAATGCATCCAAGATATATTCTGCATAAGAACTGAACAACTCACCTCTAATCTCAGTAGYCTAATGCGCTCTAAAGACAGCTTCACTAGGATGAAACAATCATCTGGAAGAAACACTTCCTCTATGTATTCAGAAATCTTTAAGAGACAAGGACAACATAGTTAGCATACAAAAATGGCTAAAATGCCCCACAGCAATTGGCTAATGGTTACATTTAAAGCATTAGCAATAACACAATTTTTCTTACCTCTCCTAACAAGGTTTTCTCAATTCTTCCTTTAACCAGACGGGCAAAATCAGGATCATCATCTTTGTCTAACTGTGCTGTTATAATAGGGGTGCTACAAAAATAAACACACACACACACACACACAAACCCAGTCAGAAAATTGCTCAGCTGGATTACAGATGGCAACTTGAATTATGTCTTTCTTTACAGAATTGCTCTCTTATCTAGAGCAGTATTTAGTAAGATAAAGAGATCTGTTACGTTATTCTGTATGGCTTCATGCATATGTAGAAACAAGTATGCTTTGACTACTGCCAAACACCAGAGCACTTCACAAGATATGAAGCATCCAAGGAAATATTCAACTTAGCAAATAAACATTTTCCTTCATTTGATTTTCTCTCTGGGCCTAAGTACCACTTAAGAGTTGGGCAGACATTAGATTTTTTTTTGTTTGGGYATTTGCATTGAATGATGTCTGGTATATTGCTGAGGACAGGGAAATGCTATTGTGTTTGCAAATTTATCCATCAGGTTTCACTTGGGCAAAGGAAAAAAWACCCAAACAAACCAAAACAATGCGAGTACCTAATAGCCTTTGAAGCATTAATGATTTCTTTGATTCTTGGCACACCCAAAGTAATGTTCATTGAAGCAACACCAGCAAAATGGAAAGTCTTCAGAGTCATTTGTGTACCAGGCTCACCAATACTCTGTGCACACAGAGCTCCAACTGCAGAACCAGGCTCCATCTGTGCCCTGATAAAAAATAYAGAAAGAGATATAAGCTATAAGATCCTAAGCAAACAACAACAGAAATTATTCTGGTAGACATACAAGAAGTTTGTTAATATACTACTTTAGTAAACGAACAGGAGAGATGTTGAAAGGTCACCAATATTTTAAGACTAATCCCATGAAAAGCAAGAACACTCCCTGTCATATAAGCATCCCGCAGATCCAATATAACTTCCATAACCAGATAACCAGACCATTCTCTTCCTTCTAAGCATCAACCACTACATCCAGGATTCTCCCTTTAGGGAAATGCCCTATGCTAACATTTACCTATTACAGTAAAAATGTAATTTATATTGAAAAACCCTTAAGACAAATGTAAACAAGTACTCCTAATAAATGAAAGTAAAACACTGGTAATTGCTTTAAAATAGTTAAGAACTTAACATATATGTAAATTTTCTAGAAAAAGAAAAAATTAAAAAACAACTGATGCAGGTAGGTCACAAAGCAGACATCACCCATGGCTTCATGTGAATGTCCAAATCTGAGGAGTCTAAGTAAATGAAATAAATCTCAATGGATAAAGAGATTAAAACATCCACACTAGCATTATCTTGGTAGAAACCAAGAATAACAAGCAAAAGGATCCTGTAAGTGCATAACAAATCAAAGAAGATTTAGATCAAAGTGTGATACAGCTCCTGACAAAACGTGTAGATCAAGAATTAACTACCATTAAGATTCAGATGAATTTGAAACTTACCTATTCAGACTTAGTTCTGCATAGACTTATTGGAGATTTTAAACAACCTCCTGCAAGAGGAGGAGGAAGGAAACAAGTCTGCCAGTGGGTGTAAAAATGCTAAATGTTTAAACAATTTCCCCCCTTACTCTGAATCCTATCACTTTTGGCTTTTACCAGAATCTGCTGTCAAAACACAGTCTGTGGATATAAGTAGTTAGTAGCTAAAGSATAAAACTGTGCTTGTTGGTATGATTAATACTATTTCAGAAGGAAAGTGCTTAAACACAAGCAGATAGTTTTGCACACTAAAGAAATACAAAATGAAACACAAAGCATTTTTTTCTACAATGTAGAAGGATATATAAAAGAAGTCTGTTAGTGAAAGAATCTGCCTTACATTTCAAGATAAATGTAAAAACYCCACCTGTCAGACCTCTCAAACTGTTTCTCAAGACTCAACTCTGCCTCAACAAGCCCACCTGTAGACAGTGATGCTCTTTTATTTTGCATCCTACCTTTGTCTTGCAATGTTTATGTTATGGGAACCAATTGTTTCAAATTCTTTGTAGTGCATTTACAATAGAACCAACACGAATACAGTAAAAATAGCAAAATACACCCCCCAGGTTACCAACAAAGCAGCAGCACTGAGAACACAGCAGGGTAAACACTCACCTCATATATTTGTCTCTACAAGTTTCTAGAAACTTATGTAGTTGAGTTGGAGTAATCCTGTCCAACTGATATAACACTCTTGGCTGAAATGAGAACAGAATAGTTGGAAAAGCAACAGCTAATGAAGACTGAAGAGAATGACATCATTACCCCATTGAAACTATTTACCTCTGTGGTGCCATTGTCATTAATTCCATACTTGTCCCTAGTTTTTTTTATCTTCTCAGAAACACCTTTGATGAATTTTTTAATTTCCTGAAATCACAWTAAAACCACAGTGAGCAAAGACATGGTTTCCATTTTGAAGTYTGCAACAGTAACTTATTTGCTTAAAGCTCCAAATATTTACAATAAATTAATAATGCATGATATSAAGAGAAGAACATCAAAATTTAGACACACACATAGGCTAAAGTTTAGCAAACCAGATCTACTCTTGTGTAGCCACAGATCAGCAGCAGTACATGAGGAATATGTTCCACGCTGAATAAAAGCATCCTTCCTGAGCATACACTGACAGATAACTSACTTGGGTTGATCCTACCTTCCTACCCACCACCTACTGAAACTGATTTAAAAAACAAACAAAAAAMCCCAATTTAAAACTCTTCTTTTTTGATGATACTGACACAAATACTCATTTTTCTCATTCTCACTCATTTCTTAGTATTTAAAAAGTAGAAATGGAAAGACTGTGGCAAGAGAGGAAATATATAAAGTATATCTGCTGGACAGCTTTCAGAGATGCACTTCATCTGTGAGAAAAAAAACCTCAAAACTCAAAGTTTTTACCTAATTTGATTCAAATAARTTCTCTGTACTGGGGAGCAGTCTTGCAGATAATTGCAGTTTACATGTCATAGTACATAAACCTTTCACTCTCTTACCAGGCTTACCCAAAAGAAGTTCTAAGAGTCTTTACTGGAACATAAACCAAAACAATACTGTTAGAAAAATATCCAACACTTATTCTATAAAAGATCATTTGGCCATTACACTTTGGATAAAGGCAAATACACTAGAAGTCATGAAATATGAGGTCCATGATCAAACTCTTCCAGAAAAGAGGACTCAGTGTAAGTCCCTGCCATAACACATGGTTATCAAAAGCAAAACATAAACAAAAAGCAAGAGGAAATCCTTCCCATCTATTTCAACAATGATTTAGGAAAGCCTCCATAGAGATACAAATAATCTGATTTTTTAGAGTCCTTTTAAACCCTTTAAACTAAGTACCGGACTCTCTGCAACCACCACAGTCGCTGAGTGTTGACAATTACATGCAAAATTGACTAAGTATTTGAGAGTCTGCTTTTTTTTTTTAACAACTGAGTTCATAGAACCATTATGAAAACCCTTCTATTACATTCTAGCAGAATTCTCCATTCTCAAAATAACAGCATTCTTACTGGCATTTAAAGTATTTCCACAGAGTATGTTATTGTCTGTGAATACCAGAACCAAGTTCAAATGGCAGAACAGACAACAGGAGTGCTGCTGCAATGGATGCTTCCAAATTGCTTCCCCACTTGGATGACAGGATGCATTCTTACAATTTTGCCCCTTTTGCCCTGCAGTAAGTAGCATTATCCAAAAATAAGATATTTGGATCATTTTAAAGGCTTTTGACCCTGAAATGTTTGCTTAAAATTCGTAATGTGATTTATTTCCTAAAGGAAGCGTTTAAGCAATAATTTGGTATTAGAGAAGTTAATCTTTTTACTACAGGTGCACAAAAAAAGGAAAGTTGCAGGACTTGGAGAAGACTTCACCTCTTTGACAGTGTCCGAGTTCCAGTGTACTTAAAAAAAAATCCAAACAACTCCAATACAGGAAATCAATTATTATATATAATTATGAATAAGGTACTCAAATCATATTGTATTTCCATGCACCAGAGTCAGAAAAAGAGAAAGATAAAAGATACATCTCTGAAGAYTTCTTTTTCATTGTCAAATTTCTATCCATGCACAAGACCTAAAAGAGGAAATTACTTCCCAACTTATAAGTATCTGTTGGCAGTTTGAATAAACTATGGATTAATTTATGCTACAAATGGAATGCAAGTGCAGCTCACTCTMTGCTGAGTCTACCTATCTCTATGGACTTACAATCTTGAATGCAACATTGCACTGTATGAGCACAGCTATGGAACTTCCAGAGTGCACTCAAAAAAACATTGATTTTTTTTTCCCTCCTTCTTTCCCTCTTAGTCTGGACCAAATAAACAAGAAGGCATCAAATGAGCCAGTGAGATATGGCTCAACAWAGGCCCTGTCAGCTCCTACAGAGCCAACTGATGTTTAGTCCAAAGGGGAGTTCAGGATGYAAACCCTGCTCACTCAGGTTTTGCATCAGGTGTCCCAGCACCTGATTTAGAGGGATCATTTATACACCTGAAGCACTGCTCGTACTGCAATCCTTGCAGTGAAGTGGCCCACTGAAAAGCACAGTGGCATGGAAAATGCCACAAGATTCAACCAAAATCTACTCCAGTTCAGGCAGAACCAGTAGCCAACTCTGCACATGGCAGCACTGATTGGCTGTGTGCAGAGCTTTATCTGTGTTTGCACCACACTCCCAGCAYTCCTAATCTCAAAAAAACCCACAGAAAAATGATTTTTTTTCAATTTTGAGAGTCTTTAAGGATTTCCTCAATTCCAACAAGAAAAAAAAAATTCCCTTCACCTGTACTTTAACATATTCAAATATGTTAAAACATTTACACAATTGAAACTGTGCCAGCCAACAATGTGTTTTTTCATCAGCTGAATTCCCTCCAGCAAGGGCAGAGAGCAGAAGAATGAATGTTGTCTGTTTGGAAGAGCTATTTAGACACACTGTATTCTGGACTAGAGTGGCTAAGTTCATTAAAACTGCTGCTACAATAATAGCACTAAGAAGCATCTCTGTTCTGGAATGGGAAAGTGGAGAAAGGGAKAGGAAAACATCAGAAAAACATGCTAATAYTCCTAAAGACTGAAAGAATGAGTTTTATAAAGCTAAGAGAAGTACTTAAAGAAAGCTTGCCCAAAATCCTTGAATTTAGCGGGTATTAATTAATGTGTCACAGTTTTCAAGTTAAATAATTGTGATGAACACCTATGTCATAAYTTAACAAGCAGTAATGTATATATGCTAATCAATTACTTTAGCACTATACACACATCTTTAGCTAAAAAGCACTAACATTAATGCTCACACAGTGCGCACACACATGCTACAATTACCTCATTATATTTTTCATAACCTGTCTCAGTTAATGTCTTCAAGGATGAATAGAAAAAAAAAAAAGGAAAGAAGAAAAGGTAACTTAAATCTTAAGTTAAGCTAATTATCACTAAGGTGATATAGCCATATCTGAGCTTCTGAAATTAATAACAATTATTTGCATTTTCATKATACAATTTAAAAGATGTATGCTTCAAATAACAGCTTTATCCCCAAACTCGGATATTAAAATATTGGATTTCTTTTCCTTCAGAGGTTAAGATTTACAGCATATTTCAAATATRGAAATGACTTTTTTCAACTGCATTCTATCAAAGGAATTGCAAAACAGGTTTTCTGCTCTGAAACACTCTGATCTATTAAAGAGAAACCCTTAAMATACAGGTCATTAAAGAATCTTGTTTGCATCACTGTCAGTAACCAGAAAGTTCATCAAGGTTAGCAYCCCTAATGGAGGTAAGGTTAACTCTTTACTTTTTGTCAGTCATTCTCAAGGAAGTCTTGAGAGTGGATGCTCTCATAAAGACTAAAATTACCCAATGCTCTTTCAAACAAATTGAATTTTACAATTCAAAGYGCGAGCAATCATGTGACACGCACCCTTAAAAGCTGTGTAAGTAGTCTCCAGACAGGCTAAAGTCCAGTCCTTAATTTATAAGGCAAAGTTAATCACAATGTGATAAGGAAGTGAGATAATTACCTGGAGAAAGCTGTCATGGCAGCAAAGAAATTCATTCTTCTTCATGATGGACTCWGATGTTAACAACAACTCATTTTTGCTAAGGGCTGGTTCACTTCGGCATGGATAGACAGCCTGAAGAGGAAAAAAACGTGACTTTTAACAGGAAACATGCACAAAACCTTCATTGCAAAGACACAGAGTACACAGAAAYAGAACTGATTAACAGCATTCTTTCATTTGATTGCATCTTTTTGTAGTTTGGTTGGTTTTGGTTTACTATACTATACCAGMCTACTGTGAATAAAAGGGCCACATCCACTTCTACTTACTTCTGCAAATCTGAGGGTATACACTTAAGACATTTCTAGTTCTATCMATTTATTATACTCATATTACAGAATTCTGAACAGTTACTTCAGCAAAAAACTTCTCTCTGTGGGGAGARGGCCATAACACTTCAACCCACACAACCAAAACTAAGCAATACATGTCTTCAAGCATCACAGTATCATTGAACAACCATCAGCCAGTTCAACTCAAAGAACATGCATGTCTTGATTTAATAAAGAATTATTCTATGCAATGTACCAAACTAGTACCCAAACAAGCCAGTAGTAACTAATCTAGTGAGYTGGATATTAGGTCCTAAAACTATGTTTAAGCACAGAAAGAAATGTTACTTTTCACAGCTTGTAACAGTTTGGTCTCAGTACACAAACTGCTCTGTTCCACAGTAAAAAATATCTATTACTCTTRGAACACACATGCTGAAAGATTGCTCTTTGAAAAAAGGCAATTTGAAAATAAAKACTTCAAATGAAACAATTTTCCCCATAACTTACTACTTTCCCCTCTATGCTTAACAGTGTTTTCACACTTCTAACAAGGATTTCAGCAATCCTTACCCTGATATTGTCTAGAACTCGCTTGAATTCCAGTGGTTCATCCTTCCCTTCCATAGCTGCAGGATCCAAGCCATCTCCTCCATAAATAAACTGTATAATGTCACCAGTAGAACTTCTGACTGTTAAATCATACTGTGAGCAAAGATCTTCAAGGGATTTTACCAGACGTCTCTGAAAGAAAAAAAATAAAGTACAAGGAAAGCAAAACGGATCTTTTTAAAAATAGCTATTGATTTGCATTACMAGAAATATAGAAACTGGACTCAGGAAATAAATCTGACACAGACATAAGCAGCCATGAAATCCTATTTAAAATCATCCGTTAGCCCTAAGGCTTTATTGTACATTTCACAGAACATAAAAAGTCCACGAAWTTTCAAGCAACAACACAATACTCCACATTTAGAATTCCACTGCATAAGAAACCTAAATCTAAACTGCAAGAACCTACTGTAGTTTAAGGGATTTATTAGGGTTTTTTTCACATAATACTCATATTCTTCCAAGCAGGTTTATTTATCAAGGGATACAATCCTTTTTGTGCATGGAAGCAGAACCACTCAACAATTGTTTCCACTGACAAAAACCASAGGTCATTGGTCAAAGCCATTTTTCTGTTTGGGTTATCAGCTTCTCTTACATTAACTCCTTGCATTGGGAAATCCCTTAACTATCATCTTCCTTTCTATCCCAAAAAGAAAGCATGCTACAAAGCATTTTAGGTTAAAAACATGTTAATTTGAAAAATGGRCTTCATTGCTCATGAAAGCCAATTAGATCACCTAAACTAGACTATAAATTGGTATTTTTTTCTCACCAATGAGAAAAAAGTCAATATTAAAATAAATGTTAAAGGTTTTTTTTTTTAAATTCTGAAGTCCAAGTGCTACAATTTCTTCATACAGGAAAAATGTCGAAGAGGAAAAATATTTTGCAGATTGCTTATTATATTTATATTTTTTTGTAAATACTCCCGCACGTCAAGATTATTCTGTTCATTTTGGAGATATGGTCAAATTAGTCACCCACCCCAAAAGGTGGTTTTTTTTCTGTCTTTGTACAATTACTTGTTTATCTTAGAATGTGTTCCCAGCCCCAAATTATCTTGGTTTTGCTACAGCCTGTGACACTGGGAAGAGAACACTTTAAAAACTACTTAAATATTTGCGCAGAAGTCTTAAGACTGCACATAACAGCAAAAAGCTTTGTTGGAGGGACATGTATTTGCAGAGGGGGTACAAAGACACTAAGAAGTATTCTCAGTCTGTATGGCCAAGGCGCCTCTTACCTAGAGAGAACAGACACTGAAAGGAAGCTTTAGCTGCATTTCTGTTATCACTAACACCAGTTTTAGGAACACACTACAGAGAAGGTGGTCCTCAACAACTGCACAGATCAAGGATTTCTACAACCCATATTTGAGAGGAAACAGCTAAATACAAGAATGTTACTGTTCCATTGCCTGAGGGCTCATTTACAAACTCCACACCTATTGGAGAACAGACCAAGTGGTATTTCACAGTGCAAATCACTGTTACAGTGTTGGCACTTCACCTCAACACGCACCTGAGAAACACCCACACTTTGCAAGATTGATAAAACCCTTACTCTGCTGACATTTACCTGCATATATCCAGTTTCTGCTGTTTTTACAGCTGTATCAACTAGACCTTCTCGACCAGCCATAGTGTGAAAAAAAAATTCAGTGGGAGTTAACCCAGAATAGAAGCTGTTAGCAACAAAGCCTTTTGCTGCAGGGAGCTGCAGAGAAGAGTGGGAAACACATGGTTAAAATACAATGTATATTCTGTATGTTACAGAAAAACATATGTTACAATGCATGTTCTGTATGTTACAGAAAAACATCTAAATTCTTTCTGAAAGTCAGCCAATATCTCCACCAACACAGGGCAATGACCTCAGCTTGCTTAGCTCTCAAGTTGCATGTTTATATTTTACATCTGAATAAAGGCCTCAGAAACCCTTGCCTCRTTCTTCCAAACTAATTTAATAGACGAAATTTCTCCTTCCTCCTACAAACCTTGTCACGCTTCCAGCTATTCCTTCCCAACACTACACCAACACTTCAGACTCCCTTATACTTGAGAAAACTGAAAAGACGATTAAGAATGCTCATTTTCCTATAGTAGCGCAAAGGTGTTGGCAGTGTTGAAGACTAAGGAATCCAGAAATAATACAACTGGAGATATGTATACAATTATTTTAAATGGTTTGCCCTCACTGCTGAGGAAAGTTCTTGCACACTTGATGCAGGCATTCCTTCAAGCCAAAAATCATTTTTGTTGTTATTTAACAGGTAATGCTTTCTAAATCAGAAAAAAATGTTAGAGCTAAATTTTATCTCCTCATTTAAACTAGGAAATAGTTTATTTTTCTATTTGTTCTGCATGTTACAGAACCCAGAAGTTGAAATTTGGACATTTAGTCACCAATGCAAGTGTCATAGATACCATCAGACACTCAACTAACACACTAACTAGACATTGGCTTATACCTATACTGTTCATTAGATCTCAAATAGTACTTAAAAAACCTAACYTCGTTGAATCATATTAACAAGGGCATTATTGCTTCATGTGGGAYTGAACTGGAACATAAAACATGGAGAGTAACCCATGATACCTATCCTGGTGGAAAACAAGAAAACCAGACTCTAGACTGGTTTATCTGGCATCTCTCACCTAAAGACACAAGATATTCAGTAATTCTCCTCAAAAGTACTASTGCAGTCAAACATAACACCAGAGAGAAACTTCAACAAATAATTTTTAGAACTCTCAACAGAACCTAAAATGTATCATCACCTGACATTAACTTTACTAAATTAGAAAGGGCAAAGCAAGGCTTAGTCGTAAAAAGTCAAGCTAACWAGACATCCTATGGCAATTCAGAATACTGTTGTTAATTGTCAAATCACACAAAACATTTTACATTCACCATATATAATCCTTTTCCTTCACGCATATCATGGCCATATAATGCATTCCTCTCCAAATGGCATAAGGAAACTGGTTTCACTTTACTTCACAGTCTATTCCAAACATACAGAATTACCTTAGAATGCTTCTCAAAGTGAGGCAAGGACCTGTTCTCAAATCCGTCAGGAACGCGGGACCCACTGATAGCCTGCTGACCYACACAAGCAATCATCTGGGATATGTTAATGAAGGAGCCTGAAAAGACAGAAGGAAAAGAAAACCCCTCACTCACAAATGAGGAATGCACTGCTTCTCTCCTGAGCTATCTTCACTTCCACAAAGATCTATTATTTACCCTCATTACTGATCAACAAAACAGAATTGCAAGAGTTAGAGAAGCTTTTCTGTTACTCATCCTGTTAATTCCAGCATTTACGCAAATGCTGATAATTAAGTCTGTGATACAGGCAATAAGTTTTCTTTTTTTTTTTCCCTTTGGGTTATATAGACGTTCATACCACCATTATTCAACGCCAGTCCTTATRCTATCCTGGTTTCTATTATGGATTGTGCTTTACATAGTCCATGAACCTGACCTACACATTTTGCTTCACAATTTCTTCAATAAACMTATTTTAACAATATTTTTCATAAAGGATTCAGTATCTACCAGGACTCCTTGAACAAATTAGGTCCCAGAGAATTGAGTATCTAACTCAGAAGTTTTGTTGGCAAACATTCAGCAAATAATGCCTCCCCATCAACCCCACAAAAATTATACATTTAATATATTCTTCTTCTTAGATTTCAGTATTTGTTTAGAACAAAACATGTCACTATGAGGCTTTCCACAATTTATTAGATAGCTAAAAAGGCAAAAGGTTAAGTGATTTCTTCAATTCTTTTAAGACACAAAGTAAAGCTCAGACAAGAATTTGAYAAACTTTGTATTATCTTCTAGTATTTAAAAACATGCTACAAGAAAGACAGAGAAGGATTTACACAAAGGCATGTAGTGACAGGACAGGCTGGAATGATTTTCAACTGCCAGAGGGCAGATTTAGATTAGACATCAGAAAGAAACTATTATGAGAGTGGTGAGGTACTGGAACTWGTTGTTCAGAGGAGCTGTGGATGCCCCATCCTGGTCAGGTGGAAGGAGTCCCAACTCATGCCAGTGGGGTTGGAACTGGATGATCTTTAAGGTCCCTTCCAAATAATCCCATGATTCTGGGAAATGTTAGTTACAATTCTCAATGTATCATTTGCAGTTGATTTTTCTATGTGATATAAATACTTGAAGGAGAAACACAACTGAAAACTTTCTACTGATTAATTAGTTCAAGTCCTACAAGCATCTCAAATTCCAATAAGATGTTTCTCAACTTGCACTAAAAATTAAGACACAAAAATATCAGAACATCGGTTTGATTTTAACTAACTATACCCAAGCTGTACTTACTGAGCCACTTAAAACAAAAACAGTTGTGACATGAACTTGCACAACTGACAGTAAAAAACAAGCTATAAAGATGGAACAATTTTCACAAAAGAGATGGAGTGAGTAACCTACATGCAAGGTTTAGCTATCCCTACCTTTAGAACCACAGAGAGCCATGATCAGGGGACTGTTGCTTTTGTCCAGTTCTCTGAGACAGGCACTGCCAGCGTGATCTCTGATAACAGACAGTTCTTTAAGGATTAAGGCCTGAAATAGAGTATTTCAGAGGTTCAGAATTTGTTGAAAAACACACAAACACTACTCCATCAGTCCCAGCAACACCTTCAGTAGCCAAAGGGAATTCAATTCAGCTTGCCCAGGTACTGCATTTGCTTCTATTTTYAGATTTCAGAAGACAACTTTAGACATCACAATGTAATGAATGTATTTGCGAAGTCTCTACTCAAAATACATAGCGATTTAAATAAAAAACTTTACCTCCAGTGTCTCTTCTGCAGTACAACCAGGCTGCTGCTGTAGTTTGCCAGTGTTCAGAGCTTCAATGTACTCGTCACATTTCTTATAGCCAGCATGCAAGAGCTCATATTTAGCTTTTAGAAGGCCCTGCCCAGGGGTTACATCACCAATTCCAATTGAAAAGCCACGATTAGCTATTATTAAAAAGAAAAGAAATTATTTTCACAGCTCAATCTCCTATAGAGAAAACAAATTAAACCCAGGAAATATTATTGGGAACTTTCAATTTTGCCTCCCATCATGTGACCATCACAAGCACTTCATAAATACAGTAAATTGTTTCACTGCCTGCCAGCTTCAAAACTAGCTTATTTTTTTAAAGCACAAGTCATATTTGAAGCAAAAATCTTGCTTGCTCTCTATTTCTGTATTAAAGTACCATTTTACAAGGAAATGTACTTACAAAGATAGACAGGAGCAAGTCTGGCCAGACGTGACATGGCATCTGCAGCTTCCACCTGTCCCCAGTCTCTCAGCAAGATGTAGAAGATGTTGTTCTTGGATCCTGACCCCAATGTCCCCTTGTCCATACTGCCACTCATTAACTCACTGTTTTGAATTGTGACATCTAGAAATAAATAGGCAAAAAAAATTCACCAGTTTTCTAAAACATTCACTGACCACTGATAATCACTTATGGAGAGAATTTTTCAATAAAAGCTCTGTCCATGCTCAGTACTTTCCATGTGAATTTAGGTATCATCTTCTTGAAGTCACTGCTCTATCACTTATTATATCAAATCAAAACCTGATACCAGGTTTTCTTGAGACTTCTGAGAATTTGYAGAGAAATTTCTGAAGGGAATTACTACACCTGCAGAAATGAAYTATTTTTCAGAGAACTGAATACAGCCAATGATATCCAAAAGTTTTCCATATCATGTGCTCCTATCAAACTCAGAAAATGCAAATTCTTCCCTTATTTTTTAAATGGCTTCTTTATTTCAGTCTATGCATGTTGACAGGAGTGTGAGCAGGATTGTTTTGGGACCTTTTGTCCTACAATATTTAGAGGCTGAATAAAATTGCTCCACCATGCTTATAATCAACGTCACAGCACAGAGTGATCCTGTGTTTTATAGAAATCCCTCAGTCTGCCGCAGAGGGCACTTGAGTGCTAACTGGGAAATTCTTCCTTGCATCAGCAGTGCATGACAGAATTAGTGTAAATCAGTGGTTCCTCAACTTAAATTTCTGAGCAGCAGAGATTCAGCCAGCTCAAATTCTAGCTCAACAGTCACCCCATGAATGTTTAATTATAAGCAAAGGCTTCCTAATCTCCTACAGCCTTTTCAACCATGGAGCTTTGCATTTCATCTGCCACTGACTATCCTAACTGGAAGGACATGAATGGCTTGATATCCTAGGGATTTCTATCTTCCCTGAATATTCTAACTCCTTTCAATGTTTGACCTCTAATCCCTGTATTACTACCCCCACTTCTGAAACTAAATTTTTCTATTTGCCCTCTGTACAACCACATCCTAAGCGTCACTTTTCTTTCTCTCACCTTCAAACACTAAGTTAGTATCATGGCAAGCTAAGCATCAAACAAAACATTCTAGTTTAAGAAAATATCCAAATCTTTTCCTTGGTGTTCAGCATGACTTTGACTTTCGAAAACACTGCAAGATTTTATTTTGCACTTCAAGAACATTTATGTAAAATACTGCTTTAACTCCTGCCATGAGCTCAACAACAGCTATGATTTCTTTGAAGACTTCCAAAACATGGCTTTAGAAGCATCACTCACAAGAATCGTTGTAACACAGGTCCTCCCCTCTGCCACAATACTGTTTGCCCTTAGTTCGTAGGTTGGCTTTTACAGGACAATCATCACTGGGTTTGAGAATGACGCTGAAAACCTGTTTTCCTGTCCAGAGTGTCACAGGCTGAGAGAAAAAGAAAGATTAAGATTACAAGTTTATGCTGCAACTACAGTAAAAGAGSAAGCAAGAATTTAATTGTAAAACTGTTTTATGTACAGAACATATCTACAGAGCATTGCACTTGCACAAGAGCATAGTAGCACTCCCTTGAAAAGTACTTGTGCATTTTCATACATTTGAAACCCAAGTGCTGAATGCTTATCCTTTTCAACAGGGTATGTGCATGCATTCAGAGAAACATGCTCTATTGCTCCCTCTTACTGCCATGTTTTCCTTTCAGATTAGAAAAGGGAAAAAAAACCTAAAGTAGATGCTGCTGCCATTTAATTTCTCAAAGRGGTTGTAACATTTATAATTACTTCTTTATAAAGTAATCTTTGGTTCAAAACTTTAGGATTTTAAGGATTCATGCAACATCACCACGGGTCAAGTAAGTCCTAGTAACACGAAAAAAATAGTTTGACACACCTTCAAAATTGCTGGGGGTGGAAGACGAACTTTGATCTTTTCATCCTTGCCAACCAGGATAGAAGCAATAATTTGACAGGCTTTGGCTCGATCAAAAAAGGTATCTTTCAATGTCAGAAGATAGGCACCTGGAATGGAAAAAAGTATAATTACACACTTAATTTCAATTTAATTAAAAAGCTATTGCATATTCAATGTTAATTATTTCATTCTAATACTAGTCAAGTACTTGCTATGCAAAATAGCAACAGTTTAGACAGCTTCTATTGTAAGTTCTTGCCAGAATTTTTTAAATTGCTCCATACTAATTATCTACAAATTAGAAACAATGTTATTTCCATAACCTATTCTCTTGCTCTCACTCTATCCCATCCATGCAATAAGGCCTTCAGATTTGTTTGTGTACACTTTCTTCCTTATGTTCATTGAACACTTCCCAAAGAATTAAGGACGTTGAAGGTACTTACTGTAAGTAATTTTTGAGTAAAATCAGCTCCTTTACTATAATCATAAGCAGTTTATATTGTCTACCGAACACAAAGATCCCAAATATTCATTTGCAGAAAAAAACACAGCAAAACACACTCAAAGTTGTACTACTTGTAGCTACAAAGGTAGACAGCATCAGAGATTACTCTCAGGACATCTTTATATTTCATGCAAACAAGGGCCTTATTTCATAGTTCACTGATTTGTGAAAGGAGGTTTTTAATTGATATAGAAAAATTCTGAAAAGAGGGAAGTGATTCTGAAGGAACAACTGTTAGATTACAGGGCTCTGAAATGAGCTTATACACACCTGTGAGGAAATCCTGAATAGCAGCAATAAGAGGTTCTCCATTTCTTGGTGTTACCAAGTTTGCTTTAGTCTGTATGACACAAAAAATATGCATTTGAAGACACTGATATTCCATTTCCTGTTCAAAATGGAACTTATCATTTAAGACATTTATTTTAGCAAAAACAGTCAAAGCTTATTCTTCAAAAGGATAGAAAAAAATGAACCAGAAGTTTCAGCTCACTACATCAGTTCATCTATATCACTGCAGTCCATGCACATCTATTGCCAGTGAAGGAACAGTCTGGGAATAGCTACTGGAAATCACATATTCTGTTTCCAAAGCAGAAGCWGCAATCAACTTCATGTGTTACAGCAGGGACACGGAGGGGGAGACAACCTACTGTTGAGAACATGGACAGGAGGGGTTACACCCACTACTCAGAGCTACCGGAATATTTCCAGTTATATGGTCCCTATTGGCAGGTAACAATAAAACCAGCCCTACCCCATGTTTTCATGTTTTACTCAAACCACTGCTCCAGTTAATCCCCACCGACAAGCAGTTTTGCCTGAACAGATTGCCACACAAAYCTGAATCACACACTTGGCAGGGAATGGGAGTATTCTTTTTCAGCTCCCAAGTCARTTCAGTGAGCTCCTATATCCAGCAGCAATTGTATGGGTACACCTGAAGTATTGGTGGCATTTGTTAACCCTAAAGGAGCAATGGACTGTGATACCCTCAGCTTGGTGCTACTGACTCTACTTTCACACTACAGATCACAGTTTGCAACCATCAGATCCCTACYTACCTACTCTCCCTTCTTCCTCTTTGACCCTGCCCTGTGAGCCTAGTGTCTCCTGCCTTCTCTGGGAATTTGTCTTCCGCAGCACAAGCCAWGTATCACCACCTCAATTTCCAGCTGSTCTGTCTGTCTGCAATTCCCAAGCTTCAGACCAGAAGCAAATTATGAAGCTGCTGCCAACAGAGCCACCCTAGCCTGGCAGCAATCTCTATGGATAGTCAGGCAGAAACATACTGATGACATCTACTTAGTTAAAACAGTGGATTTTCCACAGATGTTAAACCTGCTAGGTGTAAATCCTAATCCTAAAGTCCCTTTTGCAGAGTTTTCAGGTAGCTTCAAACTGTGCACACTCAGTAATCTAGATAGTATTTCAGATTTCACATGCAAGTAAAGAACTAAAGAGCTGAACTCATCTGTCACCAATGTGAGCATTTTATCTACGTACCCCCATTAAAACAAGCGCTTCTGCTTTTGCTTCTTCTGTCTGAGGAAGGTGAAGATTCATCTCATCTCCATCAAAATCTGCATTGTATGGTGTACAGACRCATTCATTGAATCTGAATGTCCTATGAGGTTTTACTCTAGCCTGAAAAAAGAGATGCACACACAATTAGGCATGTCGAAATAAAAGCCATGCCCAAGTGCTTCCTTGCAGACATTATCTTTTCTTTGTATTACAGACATGAGGTCAAAATTCCTGATTATAGGATTTAACTCAAAGAGAAACTGACAAATTGTACTGACATCATATGATAGCAATGTAGTTTRTAATTTTCATTATGAAGCATTTATAAAAAGCACAGAAGACAACATGCTTTATAAAGATCACATCAACTCTACAAATATGAAATGCTCACACAAGAAGAGACAGCAAGGTCAATTATGGCTTTTAGCAGAAGTATGCAGACACCATCCTGCCCAGGTACCATTTTCATGCACAGGCCCAAGTGCACTCCATTCATCCCTGCCCCACACACAGTTTCAGAAGGAGCTGTTCATTTTTGCCCATRTAAGACAGAAACACGATAAAGACCAAGTGCCTGATATTCCGGGCTGCACAGTCTCTGTGCTGGCCTGTGTGCACTCACAATGTGAGCCATGATGCTCAGCTTGTGCAGAGAGGGCTGCCGGTTGAACAGGACGATGTCACCATCTATGAGATGTCGCTCCACAATATCACCAAACTTCAACTCCTGGGCCATCTTCTCTCGGTTCCCGTATTTCAAAAATCTTAACAGGAAGAGAGAATAATGGAGTCAGGAGAGATACAGACAGTAGATGAAAAGAAAACTAAAATTAATTCTGTGTTTATAATGCCAACTTTTCCATTAAGTACTGGAGGTATTCGTATTACACTAACTAGAATACAAAACTGATGTGGATTGAACATCAATCCTGCTGCTGCTTTTAAGCAATTCATGTATGTTGACATTAGTCAACCAGGCTACAGTGATTAGAACAATAAGTAAGAARAAGATCCATTTGTGAAAATACAGAATTTGTTTCAATTGTATCAGAAAGAATAGGAAGTTTCATTAATTTATTATCCCTTTTTCCTACCCATAAACTGACTGCATATTAGCTCTCATATGAAAACAGTTTGACAAGTACAACTTGCCCAAAACTGCCTGTTTTAAATTATGTCTCTATTTCAACTACAATAGATTCAGTCATAAAAAATATAAATCTAATTGCAGCTCAGTATCATTAGTATGTGGTCTTCAGTTTAAATGCAAGAAATTATTTAAAAAAAGAATTGCAAACTAATCCTGAAGACATAAAGAAATCTTTTGCTACTGCCCTTTATGAAAGATTCTAAAAGAAAAAAATAAATCCCTGCACATATAACTGCCTTCACACAGCAACAAGAACAAGATGATGGGAAGAAATAAAAAATGAATCATTACAGATAAGCATGATACCTTTTCATTTGGGTGTGCCTTTGCTGTATGAAGTTTGCTCCAGGATGAACATCAGGACCATTACAGACGAGCTTCCTCATAAAATTAATATTTGCTTTGTTCACCTGTTACATAAAGACTTCAATCAGAAACAAACAAAACATGTTTCAGGATCTCATTTTTATTTGTGGCTTTTGTATTCCCAAATTTTAGGCTCAACTCACAATTCCCCTCCAGCTGCTGAAGGGAACCCTCAGGAGGGGATAGAGGAGGAAAACATCAGCCAATCTTTGAGCAGAATATCAGAGAGAAATTAAATGAAAAATCTGGGAGGTAAACCTAGAAATAAAAATGTCCAACCATTCCTTATACAAATATATAAATGAGTTGAAAAAATATGAAGCAAAACTCTTCCTTCTAGAGATGTCACTCCTTATACCACACCTTGTCAGCACTTGCCTATATCCAATACTACAAACCTTTATTCGTCAGCAGCAAGAGAATTGCAAAAGAACGCAAAGTGTCATGGAATGACATTTCCAACATAATGTAATACATTTGCCCTTTTTATAGTGAGGCTGTACAGAGCCTGATAAGACTGAGGTCTGCCTTGGGGAAAAAAGAAAAACGAATAGAAAGAGTTTGAGTCCCACATTACTTACCTTTTCAGGAAAGGTCAGGATTTTAGCAACATGAATAGGCACTGCTACTTCATCTATTCTTAAGTTCGGATCAGGTGAAATGACTGTTCTGCCAGAAAAATCCACTCTCTTTCCAGACAGATTGCCTCTAAACCGACCTAAAAAATTAAAAAGTTAAATGTTTTTATTAAGAATTGTTTTCAAAATGTTAAGACAGCACATTAGAACATCTTCTGAGRTACAGCACTCAAGTGAAATACAATAACAGCAGAGAGACACTTGGCAATAGCAAAGGTATGTGATTCAATTATAAAAAAAATAATTAAAACCAACTTTCTAGACAAACCTTGCTTTCCCTTAAGTCTCTGAACGAAACCTCTGGTCCATTTTTTGGGTGCCATGTTGAGGGGTATTCCAGAGAGTTCACTGTTAATGTACAGGGCACACTGCAGTTGAAGAAAATCCCAGTCTTCCATTATCATCTGTGTTTTGGCTCCTGATATCCTGTGCTAAACAAAATAGCCATCCAAATCAGAAAATAAATATAACAACACTTATTAAACTAGCAAAGAATTTTTCTGTTATGAATGCAACTTTTCCGTTGCAAATGACATTATGAAACATCCATAGACTAGAATGAAAAAGGTAAAAGAAACTTTACAACAGGATGCATATTGCTATAGCATAAAGCCAGTCACAAGTGAGCCCAGCAAAAACAAAAATCTTTTGACTAATATGGACTTTGAACAAATACTCACAAAATTAGGTATTYGTTTAAATTACATTTCCCCAATCCATTTAAGCTAATATAACTTGACAGACAAGAAGATCAGTAGTTAATAATTTTGCAATCACGGGGAGAGTTAGTGCAGAATTGATTCCTCTTGCCTGAAAAACGACCAGTTTGAAAAGTGTGAGAACTATTAGTGTCAGTAGAAGTGCTCTTCTAAACACATGAAAAGCTGTCAAATTTTCTTTTAGTTTCAATTTGATGACTCTGCTAAATAAAATCTGATTTTTCAAGAACAGACGGTAGCATAAAGGACAAAGATCTAAAAAAGGAGGGAGGTCTGCAAGAAAAAAACCTCAACATAAATCAGTAAGTGTAATATTTTCATTGTAAGTGACCACTCAAAAAGTGTGACAGTCATGGGAGAGGGAAAAAATGGGAAAAAAAAAAGAGTTAACAGACCAGAGCTGAAATGAGCAAACATTTTTCATAAGAATCCCAGATCTTCAGCAGGTTCTATACTACACAAGAAGCCAGCCAGCCAGCTCCATCTGAAGCAAGMTTCTCCTATGCTTTCAACAAAATGCCCAACAACACAGAAATAACAGTACCAGACTGCAAGCAGTAAACCCATTGGCTATATTCTATTCCAAACCAATCTTTTTGAAGGCAACAGAGCTTGAAGGCTGACTCACCTTTTTAATTACATCATTGAGGAAAATTATCTCTGTCAGCTTCATTGTCAAATCATCTTCATTGGTGCCAGACTTCAAGTCACTCACGACAGAGGGTCTGATGCACAGTGGAGGCACCAAGAGTCGTGTGAGGATCAAATCTGAAGGTTTACCTGCTTGTGGGTTCATTAGCAGGAGAGGAATGTCTTCTGCTGGGATTCTTCTAAAGAGGCTCAATACTACCAAGGGATTCAAGTTTTCCTACAAAATCCAATGGGAAATGAGAAGAAGAAACCATTATATCAGGTCTGAGTACTTCCCTTCTCCCCTTATTTTAGTCTTTTTCAAAGGCAAACACAGAACTATTCATGCAAACAAAACTACATTTTGGTTTATTTATTCCGAACCAATGCTTTTAGCATCTCAGATGTTAACCTGCTATATTCTTTCCCTCCATTTTTCCCTATATATGARTGTTTACTTCTTACTGTGCTGCTTCTCTTGTCTCAAGAGTTAAAAGACAGTATTTAATAGTTAACAGACAAAGCAACTCAACCTACAATGACTTACACTACATTGTATCATTTTATTAGTAACARAATCASATGACTACAGTACTTCCTAGATACYTTTCAAAACTTAATTTCTCTCTTAGTATAGCTACGGCTGTATCCACTACTTTTTCCATTCAAGTATGTACATGGAGATCTTTCCAGCTTGCAGACAGCAGAAGGAAACAAAACTGCATACAATGAAAAGCTTAATTAAWCAAAAAGTTAGTAAATGAAGCCTCCTCTCTCCTTCTCAACATTAAGCATTAAGAACTTCTGAAGAAAAAAGGGTGTACTGGAGTTACAGTGATCCTATATATTCGTGCAAACTTTATGGACCTGTCTCYTCTTCCTTCTCTAGTTTATGTAAGCATAACATATCAAGAACATCCCTGTCTTTACAAGCAGAAATTGGTGTACCAGAACATGTCACTAGAGTAAATTTTTCATTTTAGCTAAAAATAGTTATTGCACTGAATATAAACATTCTTCATGTGTCTTTTTATATTCAAAATTCTTGGATCACCACAAGACTTTAGCTGATACACAGTAAATCTTGGAGTTTTATTTCATGCAAAAAAAACTAAAAGAAAATTTAGGTTTTAACAAAATTCACCTGAGCTCTTCCCAGTAAGGGCTCTACTTCCTTGTTATATTCAATGGCAGTTTCAAAGGACTGGAGAAAAGTAGATACCATTGGATCTACAACTTTCTTATTTGTCTTGTACTTTTCATGTATTATTTTCAACAAACCACACTTCTTGACAGTTCCTGCAAAGAATTACAYATGGATTGTCTTTGGATTTTATTTCATAATAAAAAGAAGAGCAAATAAAACAAAACACAACCAAAAYTTAAGTAGTTTCAGTTCCAAAACAAGCTAAACCTTCAGTAAACACAAGAATAAAATAGAACTTTATCAGCYTTTTAACCYGTTTCCTAAACTCACAGAACAACAGGACAATCAAGTCATATCTTCTTGTATGGATGGCTTGATGTACCTACATCATAATGGAGCCTCTGAAGCTGAAAGTACACAGTTCATCCCACACTTTAATTCAGCTTCACCTCATTCACAGCAGGTATTTCCAAAGTAGAAGTTCCCATACTAAAAACAGGACTAAGAGGTGCCATTTATATAYCATCTCACTATCTGCTAAAGTCATTTTGGAAGTGAATTATCAGAAAAAGGTGATAAATATTTTCATGTCATGCAGGTAACATTATTTGTGAAACTCCCCSAGACTAGCCCAAATGCTTGATTTTTTTCCTGATTTATTCTGACCCATCATGYAACTTAGTAAATGCCTACTGTTTATGCCCCCTGTACGTCTACAGGGYACTTACAATGAAGAAGCTCCCTGTCTATCCAGGTTGATGAACATGACAACAAACAATTGAATTTTCATGAGTTAGAAGTTATGGTTACCATCTACTATGAATCTGTAACATTTCAAGTCCYTAAACAGCAATAACAGTGATCAGTCCAGATGAAAAAAAGAAGACATATTTTGAAAAMCAGATGTGACATCTTACAAAAATACTCTGCCATGAAGAAGGGATAATCTTAAGAAAGATAATTTAATACAATGATGAAAAATGATGCTCACTTGAAACTACAAAGGTTACCAATGCTTTTATGTGAACATATTGATCACTGCCTGTAGCTCCCAATATTTTTAAAAAGGRTTCTGCCATTATTCCAGTCTTGTTCACTGCCATGAAACATGAAATAATAGAAGCAACKAGGAAAATGTCCATACCCACACAAATGAGACGCGAACAAGCATGTGCCTGGCCCTAGAAATGCACTTACCTGTTTCTTAAAAAAGGCCAGAGAGAGCACCCAGTAGCTGTGCAATGAACAAGCATATGGAAGAACTGAATCCTAATGCAGCTGACAAGGTAAAAACCACCAGAGCAGACAACCTCACAAACTGCTCATGTTGACACTCACCRTTAAAGGCTCCACAGTAAGGACAAGTGTTTTTCTTTCGGCACTTCTCAGACACCTTCTTTTTTAGCCCTCTCTTCTGAAGATATGTAAGGCCAGGTCGTTTTAGGTAATCCAAAAACTGTTTCTTTTCTTCCACYGACAGCATGATACGGCAACAGGTTTTGCAGATCATCTTAAACATAAATACATATAAACACAGTTGTCTAAGAGATACATGCAGACAGGTAACCTCTTCAACTATAGCTTARGTTCTTSAAAACAGTCCMTTTTTAAGAATGAGATACTACTGTYTTGATTGAAAGACCAATTCACACTAAAAAGCACAARAGTAAAAGAAAAATAGAGTCAACGGGGCAAATCCTTATCTAAACTCTGCAGGCCCTTAAAAATCCATACAAAGCAAACACAGCTTTGCTTTACTGGGATGTTCTAAAAGGCAAATTATCCTGCATATATTTTAATCAAACTGCAGAAAAAATAATGGATTAAATTTACCAGTCTGAGATTACATAGAATATCATTAAAATGTAATATATATATATATATATATATATATTTAATATATATATATTTAAATATATATATATTATAAAAGAAAATGTACATAATGGTAAATTTATAATGCAACCTTGCTTTGGCCTTCTCAATTACTTTTAAGCATCATCTTTATGAAGAATTTCCTTTGTCTATACTAAAAACTGACAACAAATCATAATCATGYTTACCTGTAAGATGCCTATCACAGCTTTGAAGTATCCAACATGAAAACACGGTAATTCTAAGTCAATGTACCCATAATGCCCTAAACAATCAGCCAGAYTTTTTCCACAGGTTTCACAGGGACGGTCTTTTTCACTGGTTCCCTTTGGAAGAAAGAGAAAACACATGCAGAGAAAAAAAAAATTAACTGTAATTGAGTGAATAGATACAAAATACAAAAGCTTTTAAGCTAGTCAGGAATCCTAGCAGCAGAGCTACTCCTTTTCCCCAGCATCAGAAGCAGGTCAATAGCATTACAGACACTCTGATCCTTAAGAAAAATGTTTYTTTACACATAGTCCCTGCTGACACTATGACCTGGACTCACACAGCTCTTGCAACTGATTTACAGCCCCTTAATCTACCCTGTGGCATTTTGGTGACAGATGTCTCTGGGCTCTGAGCAGTATGGCAGAAAGAAACTTATGTTCTGCCTCAAAAGAATGCAKTCCTGCCCTCCAAAAGCATGAATTAGCTGGCACTGCAGCTAATAGTCTATGAAATTCAAGTAAAGACTCATTTGAACTTCTTTTGGACAAGCAGTGCATTTCAGTAGCCCCCAACTACTTCAGAAACTCCCCAGAATAGGTTTGGAAAAGAAAACAAAAGGTTCTCACCATGCGATGGTCCAGCACTCCATACTGCAGTGGAGAGTGATTGTTGTCTTGACTATACAAATTTTTGCTGACCACTTGAATGTGAGCCTGCTGACGCATCTCTTCTGGAGATTTCATGCCAAAACAGATGTGGCTTCTAGGACAGGAAATTTGACACGTATGTATGGGCACATATATGTATGCACAAAACTACTTACAACAACAAGCATACATACAAGTAATACAGAACCAATTAGATTGGAAAAGACCTTRGAGGTCATTGAACCTAAACTATGACCAAACACCACCTTGTCAATTAGACCATGGCACTRAATTTACATAAAGCCTTTCCTTAAACACCTCCAGGGATGGTGACTCCACCGCCACTGGGCAGCCCATTCCARTGCCTAATCACCCTGAGAAGATAATTTTCCTGGTATCAAACCTAAACCTTCCCTAGCACAATTTAAGACTGTGGCCTCTCCTCCTGCCACTGGTTGCTTGGGAGAAGAGACCAATTCCCAGCTGGCTACAACCTCCTTTCAGGGGGCTGTAGAGAGTGATAAGGTCCCTGAGCCTCCTTTTCTCCAGGCTAAACATCCCCAGCTCCCTCAACCGCTGCCTCCAAKTCCCTAGGACTTGTGTTCTAGACCCTTCACCAGTTTCGCTGCCTTTCTCGGTACCCCCAAGTAGTCGAAAACAATGTAAAGGTGGCTAAGTTGATTCACAACATTGCTGAAACRGGTTCTTTTCAGGTAACAATAAAAAATAAAGCTGCTTTGCGGTGGATTGATGGTTTATATCTGATGGATATAGCGACCTTCCCGGGCAACCTCACAGCTGGACACAGACACAGCCACCAGTGCGAGAGAACTCAGCCTGTCCGGCACTCCAGAAGCGGAGCAGTCGTGCCATGAGTTACCCCACGCAGCGCTCCACGCCAAAGCGCTCCCAACCCCCGCTAGCGCGGTTCCGACCCCTGCCGGCCCACGGAACTCTCCAGCTCCCCGCCTCAGCCCTCGGGCACCCCTCGACGCCCACTCACATTTTCTTGGCCACATCCGTCTCCCTGAACTGCTCCTTCACCATGGTGGCGGTGGCGGTGGCGGCGGGGCCCACTGCTGCACGCGTGAGCTGCGCCGGGCCGGGCCGCTCCTGTCAGCGCGGCCTCCGCCCGCAGCGCCCCCTGCCGGCACCGCCGGG
>NW_026623281.1:860866-900740 GCF_030028575.1 Malurus melanocephalus
TCGGCTGCGCCGTGTGCTCGGCTGCGCCGTGTGCGTGCTCGGTCAGAGCGGCCCTGGGTTCTGCTGTGTGGTACTGGTGTGCTGCTGCTTTGGGGTGAGACGGGGCTGCCGTGGGGCACACCCGCGTTGTATCACGGCTGCTCATGTCTGAAAGCCTCACGGAAGTAGTGTGCAGGGTTTTCAGAGAAACTTCTACATTGCATTAGGAAGAGCATGGCCAGCTCATGATAGAGGGAGTTGATCTGCCCTTGTGCTCAGCCCTGGTGAGGCTCTACTTGGAGCGCTGTGTCCACTTTTGGGCACCTCAGTGCAGAAGGTACATGGAGCTCCTGGAGCAGCTCCGGTGGAGGGCAGTGAGGGTGACTCGGGGGCTGGAGCATCTCTTTCGAGGAAAGGTTGAGAGGACTGCACGTGTTYAGGACCAGCAGACATGACTGAAAGAGGAGCGTGTCATTAATTGAAGGGAGGTGTCAGAGGAGGAAGCCAGGCTCTGCTCGGTGGTGCCAGGCAGTAGGACTCCAGGTGAGGGCAGAAACTGATGCATAGTAAGTTCCACCTGAAYATGAGGAAGAACTTTTTTACTATATGTGTGCATGGTTGCTCTCCTTTTTGCTYTCGTTTCCTTTTCACCCTGCTCTTTACCCCAAACCCACTGCCTTGTCCTTATTCTGAGGTCTGSTACTAACATACTGAGTACCATGCCAAGTGTTAAATTTACAAAAAAAACCTTGGTAAACTTTTGTGGACCCACTGACTTGTGGTTTTCCCTTCAGCCAGTAGCGTCCAGGAATGGGAGTGGAAAGCCACAGAGGTGGTAACATTTAGGCTTATTAAGAAAACTTCTGTTATATTGTTACAGAACTTGGGATTGAGATCCATATCTTTTAATGAAAGCTGCTTCAGCTTKTTATGGTGGTGAAAGTTTATGTTGCTGTGGTGTTTGGAAACTGGGGGTGAGTTAGTCAGTTTTTCACTGTACTACCTAAAGGTGTTTTCCTAGTCCAGGGCCAGTCCACTTATGTCATGGGGTCACTGTCAGTGTGATGCTCCTGATGTAATGCTGTGCTGTGCATTTGTGCATTTATTAAGTTTCTGTTACATTTTTAGCTGTTTTATTTAATGTTTTCTCTTGCAGAATGACACAGTGACTATCAGAACCAGGAAGTTCATGACCAACAGACTTCTGCAGCGCAAGCAGATGGTAAAAGAGTACAGAAAATTGCCTTAATTTGTCTGGTGTTTCTGGACTGAAAGTGGAGTTTAGCCATTATGAGTGTGGGGCCTTTAAAATAAGATTTGTAAGAGATTACAGATTTAGATGTGTTGGTGTATGCTTAAGGTAAATTTTGATGGGGAGGTTGTACCAGGGGAGCTTGAGATTGGATGTTGGGGAAAATTTTTGCACCAAAAGAATTATTCAGCATTGGAGTAGGCTGCCTTGGGAAGCGGTTAAGTCATYATTCTTGGTAGTATTTAAAAGACATGTACATGTGGCACTTGAGGATATGGTTTAGTATCATTGAGAAACTTGACACGATTGGATTCAATGATCTTAAAGGTATTTTTAAATCTAAATGATTCTGTGAAGCAAGAAACTTAGGAGTGCTTTTTTATCAAATGAATAATGGTTTTGGCTGGTAAGGTGGGTTAGTTTAAGTGTTAAGGTCATGGTGGGAGTGTATCATTTGGCTGTTGTACTGGATATTGACCTTTTATCAACTTGTAAAAAATTCTTTCTTAGGTGATTGATGTTCTTCATCCTGGGAAAGCCACAGTCCCCAAAACAGAAATCAGGGAAAAGCTGGCAAAAATGTACAAGACAACCCCTGATGTAATTTTCGTCTTTGGCTTCAGAACTCACTTTGGTGGTGGCAAGACAACTGGTTTTGGCATGATCTATGATTCTTTGGACTATGCAAAGAAAAACGAACCAAAGCACAGGCTTGCCAGGGTATGTTGTTTTCTGGAATCTTGAAGCAGTTAGAATAGGTTGGAAGTGTTCAATTACCTAAGATCTGTGTGTGTAAAAGCTTAGTTTTGAAGTACAATTGTATGAGAACTCTTACAATAGGGCAGGTTACTTTCTGCATTGGCAAAATAGGTTGAATATTTTTTTACTCTATATTAGAAGGAAATTGGAGAGGCAAAACTGATGTTACCAGAGGTGTTAAGCAGGAATTGTTAACAAAACACTAAAAAAGGTGTGGAAGAAGCATAAGAGATGGGGCTGATTCATGGGCTACTTCAGTGTTTATGTTCTGTGTTGAACTTGCTATTTAGTTAATATTTTAAATTTAAACTGTGTTTGAGGATTTCAGAAATCATAGGAATTAAATTCAAGAGTTGTTGGTAGAGAAACAATATTAAATGCAACTTCTCACTGTTTTTAACAGCACGGSTTGTATGAAAAGAAAAAGACTTCCAGGAAGCAACGAAAAGAACGTAAGAACAGAATGAAGAAAGTCAGGGGCACTGCCAAGGCAAATGTTGGTGCTGGCAAGAAGGTAGGATGAGAACATCTTTTTGACTAGAGTGAGCATATGCCTTTGTAATGTTGATTAGAAATTCTTCAACAGAATAACACTGTTTTTCTTCCATTTTTTCACCTGTTCTACTGGATAACAGAAGGTAAACTCTGTGTTGTATAGCTTGTCATCAGCTCAGTAGCTTAGTGCTGCTCCTCACTGCTGCAAGCCTAGCTGATACAACATRAAACAATGCATCCTAAGTTACTGTTTCCTATGTGTCACTTGAACTAAAGTTAAACTTCCATAAATCTAACAGTATTGCTCTAATCACATGACTCAGTGTTGCAATACACACATTAGATAATCTTAACGCTTGTTATTCAGGCTGTCTAAACACCTAATGCTTACTCCACCAAGTTACTGTTGGTACAGTGTTACCTATAGAGGTAAGTTTGTTAAGGTGTGTGGTGTAAGCAGTAAATAGAAATAAGGTAGGATCCCTCTGGGTTTGAAGGACTTCCCCAAGGTAGTGGAGTCTTCCTCTGGTGTGGCTAGACTGATATAGCCATCCTGGGCTGTGGCTAGGACCTGATATGAGCAGCTTGGAGGGAGGTGGATTTCCTCTATCGTGAAACAAAACCAAACCTGAGGCATAGGTTGGGTGGGAACCTTCACAATGTTTTGTCCACTGATAAATCCTGAATAAGCTGTACAGCCAAGTGGGGGTTTTTTTCAGCTGTTTTAACAAGGGAAGAGAGAGTAATGGGTTTTGATACTTAGTTCTGTAGCTGTGAAAATGCCTTGCAATCTTGAACTTTAGTAATCTTCGCTTTTGCTTTTTTCCACCTTTCCTGGAACTCTCCATCAGAAATGAAGTATCTGCAGGTACTGGAAATGAGCACGGATGTGGTGCCTGAGTTATACATCACTGAAATGTGTCCGTTCTTTTAATTGAAGCACTGTACTKCCTTGAATGCATGTTTGATTTAAACTTAGATCTGTGCTGTGAGGGCTCAGTTGCATAACGAACTTTATTCCATGTGACTCGGAAGTAAAATTTGGCTAGTAGCAAGTGACTTTTTGAAATTAGTGAATCAACTTCAAAATAATTCCCAGTGAGAAGAAATYCAAGAAACTCAATGTTGACTTCAGGCGTTGGTTCAGATATGGCAGGATCTGATTCAAAGTAGTACAGTGCAATTGCATGTGTCACTTGACCGTTGTGTGAAAGTAGTTGTGTACATGAACAGTCACATCACACATGGTGCATTTGAGATGATGTTTGGAAATGGCACAGTTGTCAGCATTAAACTGTATTAAACTATTGCCCTGCAGTATTCTAAGTTAAGACGTAAATTGCAGTGGAATTGAAAATCTCAGTGAAATWAGATTTTTTAGTTAGTGTGGAAGTGAAGTTCTTGTTATCCCTGGATGGTAAKGAACCAGTTTTATTGACAGTTAACTGCATCAGGGAACTACTCCGCTAGAAAACATTAGGAGCCTTCTTCCTTTCTGCTTTGATGCTGTTTTAATCATGCAAAATTGTTTTTGGCACAAAATTAGCATTTGGTATAGTAGTAAGACTGAATGTACACCCTTCTGTCAATGGCAAAGGAGTCATTTCATGTTGTACAATCCCAGTAGTGTGGATGAACTTCTTCCCTTCAAGACGTTKGCACTTGAAGCTAGCTATTGTTTAGTGTTAATGAGAAGTGATTCAGTGACTCACTTGAATTATTAATGCTGTCCAGTTCATAGAAACTCTCTTAAAGCATATGAGCACTTCAGAAATTGAAGGCCAGGATCATGCCCTGTGGTAATTATGTAGATGTAGACTTCTTTATCAAGTGTTTGTCAAACTAACATGMAATCTTAGTAGTAGGTGAACTGTGGTTTTGATTAGAGGTATTTTGACACTTTTTAAAATCTGTTTTAAAATTGGTAAATATGCATGGGTTAGATGTGTCTTTACCAGATTTGTTAATCTTTGTGCTGCCACTTRAACTGAAGATAAATTACTGCATGCGCTTCCTGGAAAACTTGCTTGAAAAGAATTCTGTGCTGCATTACAGAAAAATGTGAAATACACTTTGGTCTTTAAGCTTTGTCTTCAAAAATGCACATTTAAAGATCATGATGTGGCATRGTTCATCATCCTTACCACAGCTGTGTGGGGAAATTTTTAGTAGGAGCCCTGGAATACATACTTGAGTTCACCTACAGAATCTCTGAGAACTGTTTATCTCAGAAATATGTATGTACTTGGTTCTGAGAAGTGTTCAGGCAGGTGTATATTTTTCTGAAATCTAACTATGATACAGTCACGAAAAGCTCAAGACATAACTATGCTGTTGTCTTGTTTTCTTTGGTCCTTCCTTTCACTTCTCACTCCTTTAGAATGCCCATTCTATTTTCCCTGCAGTTTCAATAGAAGTATTTTGAAGTACTTTGTGTTACTTAAAGTGTTCTGTGGCTCTAGAATTTTCTCAGCTTGCTAAAATTTGCAGCTGGTATATGTAGATGTGCCTCACCTGGTCTTTGCATTCGAAACAGTGATACTGAAATGCAAAAAACCATCCCCACTCTCCCTTTCAATGTCACAGCTGTAGCTGTGACAGCCTTTGACAGGTGAGGCTGTCAGAATTGTGGATGGATAAGCACTTGGAAGCCATTGTAGCCTGTAGGTATAATTGAACAGGCAGTTGCATTTTGAGTCTTAATTAAGCTCTAAATAGCTATTGTTAGAAACCATTTTGAGTTTAAGGAAATCTGTGAAATCAAAGTTTTCAGTCTCTACAATAGTCAAAACTTCGAGGGTTTCCTGTCACATTTCGTTATTGAAAAAAGCATGTTGTGAGTAAAAACCCTTACAGCTCCATTTTTTTGCAGTAATAGCATCAATTAATAAATTTATCTAAATTCTTTCTCTTTTTCAGTAAATGAACATTCTTCAGGTGGAAAATGGATAGCAGGTAAGAGTTCAGAATGCTTTCTAAGGGCAGACATTCAGCAGTGCAGTCATTATGGTAACAGGTCTAAGGCTGATTTGTKCAGTGACTGTGATACTTGTGCAGACATAAAACCCAGTGCAAGAGTTTAAGGCTTAAGTATGTTTACAAATCACTTTTGTACTTATTGTTAAGTTGGTAGGTTATGTGACTTTGACTTTGATGAAATGCCTGATTAGTATAAAGACTGAAATAATAYATCAGGCACTTCAGATTTACTGTTGCTAAAGATGCTGATTATTTAGTCTTACTGTAAACAAGGATTATATTTTTCATTTAGGAATGCTAAAGAGAGGATAGGAGACTTTCAATTTTTGTTGTCTTAAATAGATTGAAGTATTAGGATACCTATTTTTGGAATAGATATATGTTGTTTTCTTACAGATCCTTATTGCAAGTAAAATGCTCACAAGGAAGTGCAATACTCTACAGACCAGTCAGGCTACATTTTTTGTATCTTTACTGGAGAATCATAAGTGCTGTGGTCAGTAACTGCTCCAGAAAAAGCTCTGGTTTTATTACAAATGGTTTGAGTGATTCAGTTGAAAGTTAATTGAACAGTCTGTATGGGAGTTGATATAGTGGGTGTAAGGTCTCAAATAGAAAGCTGTCAAAGCAGTTGTAGCTTGTCAATCTCTTCTACAGAAATGCTGTAATCTTGGCTCAGTTATTGCCATGACAGTGCTGGGAAATTTTGAACCTTGTGCTCTTATAAGAAGAGCAGTGTGGTTCACCTTACTTGTTTGGGAACCCATTTTTCAGGTTTTACATAGGTGTGAGTAAAAATTGTTTTAATTGTGTGTTTCTCCTTTACAGGCAGCATCATTCTATGAGGAAGTATAGAATGAATTATTCTGGAAAGCAGAAGCTGCTCATCTGACTCTAACATCCAATAAACTATGTTAATAAAATGCTGGTTTGCCCTTTAATTTTGATCTACCAATTTGTAAAGTTTGCGAAATTCAACATAGGTGCATTGTTTGCACTGGATTAAAATCTTTTCGTAATTAAAGTAGTCTTGTTTTGAGTATCAATTTAAAGTGAACTGGAGCTTCCTACAAGTAGTAGTAGGAGCTAATTCCAAGCAGGCAGTATTAGTTCATGGAGGTAGASATGGTTTTGTCATCTGGAGTTCAAACTCTGGTTTGGAGAACAAGGAGAGGAGAAGTTCTGTACTTCAGATAGGACTGAAACAGACTGGACAAGCTCTAGCAACTCTGGTGATTAAAGCTCTGACTTTGTTACCTAAATGCAGTGTTTTTGAATTGTATTACCATTGTACCGAGCAGAGCATGGTAACACAGGTAAAGCACTTTGAGTGTTTGAGGGAGGAGACCAGCACTACCCCAGTTAATAGTTGTTAAAGGAGTTGAAAGGGGATGTTGTGCAAGATCTAAGTACATATGGAGCACTTGAAGCCTCTTGTACCTTCAGCCGATGTCGTTTTTAGTGGGGTTGCTGTTGTTTGCGTTCAGGAGCATCTCACTGCAGCTGAGCAGTTCATAGCTGTGGTGCTGTGGTGAACCCTKTCTATATATAATGTTCAGCGTGAAAGGAGAGGGAGGAGTTGTGCTATTTAGTGTGATTGAACAATCACTAGGGGGTGGTGTGAACACAGCAATACAAATACAAGGAAGACTTGCAGCAGTTTTTCATAGAATAGGCTGAAAGGGGGCCAAATTGTCCCCTGCCAAAGAGGTCATTTTCTTTGAAAACATGCATTAAAAATAGTTGTGTTAAGGAGCTGAGACTAAGTGATATGCTTGTTTCACTCTTGGTTTCAATTCAATGGAAACCATCTGTTTCAGTGAAGACCACAGAGTTAAGTGTTTTCCAAATGTTTACTACTTGAAAGCTGTAGAGTGCTGGCACAAATTCTAGTTGCTCTTTTCAGAAGCCTCCTTACCTTAGTCTTATGCAATCAAGACAGGATCTATAAATAAGTGCTGGCATAAAGGTATGTGCCTTGAGTAGGATTAATGTTTTGAGTTTACATAGTAAATAGTACTGTTCAGGGTGGGTCTACCTCTACAAGCAGAAATTATTTCTGGAATTGGAGTACTAAAGGTTTTGTCATGTCTTAAATTTTGTTTATTACAGACTTGTTTATGTGGGTAGTATAGTAACTGCAAAACAGATGGATTGAAATAGTTAACTGCTTGGTGCCATAATTTGGTATTTGATGCTGCATTTTGATTAAAGATTGACAGCAGAAAACACAGTGAATCCATAGAATAATTAACTTATTGCATGGTTAGGAGTTACAACCTATCTGTAAGCTGTACTCTGGTCTTGCAGTGTGGGGCAGTAAGCACAAAAAACAGTGAATTGGTCAAAATGACATGGGTCTAGAATTAACAGATAAACTCCCAACAGCCTGATCTGATTTTTGCAACTATTCTGCAACATGCTCTGTTGATACAGCTATCCTTTTCTCCTTTCATTGTAACCTGAAAATGGCCAGCAGCTGAAGAGCTGTTGCTGAAATCGTTGTGCTGCAGCAGTTGGAGTTGGACGCAGGTCTTCATGGGAGTGTTGCTCTGCCAATGTTTTGCCTCTGTGCAGTGCAGTCTAAGCAAGGTGTAGCAGGTGTTCTGTAATTCAGAGGTTTAATGCACWCTGCATGCTGTGAACACTCTAGGTTAATCCCTTCTCCTGTGCAAGGTAAAACAATTAGGTGGAACAGGAATCTTCACTTTTTTTCCCTAGTGTGTGCTGAAGGAACCCTTTTATTTCCTGCTTATCTTGGCACATCCCATCATCTAGAGGTAGTAGTTGTGTCATTGTTGCCTGCTTGGTCTGGCCCTGGTTTTTCAATATCTCAAGAATTTTATCTATTTAATAGATACCCCACAGTCTGGGATCCAGATTAGAAGATGAAAGAATTWTGGAGAGCAACTAAATTAATCTGGTGGTGAGCAATTTCAAATTCATATATGTGTAAAGACTATTATGAATCACCATTTACAATGGCTAGGGCTTATTGGAGTTGCATGCACAGAGAATGTTGGTGTTTTTCTGTAGGAAAATCTCAAAATTGTATAGTAAATTAGGTCTTCCTGTGAAATACTGGGAAAGCTGTGCAGAAGCTTTAGGGCTTAAAAGAAACCAGATCAAGTAGTCCAATATCTTGCTGGGGTTCCCATTCCCATGCCTCGGTTCAGTGAGGTAAATGGGGCACAGTGAGATGATACTGTCTCCTTCTGAAGGACATGGTAGTCCTGAAGGCAAAAGAAAAAACTACAATGYATCCGAGAGGGACTTGGCAGGGAAGCAGAGTCTGTGTAGGAGCAGAGATCAGTCCTGGTTGTACAGGAAAAGAGAGCTTTGGTGAAAACAAAAGATGGTAAAATTCGGCACCGCCTGGGTGCAATGAGGAGTGGTTTTGTCTAGGCTTGTAGCTTGTAACAGGTTTGAGGACAAATACTKAGGGGAAGAAATGAAGCTCGTGCCTTCAGTGGCTTGTAGTAAATCAGGCATTGTATGCTCTGAGAAGACTGCAGCACCAACAATCAGCTAAATGGGCAACGTGTTTTTTTTCTAATGATAGAAAATGTGTCATTTAAGGACTAAAGTATGTAGGTCACTATCAAATCTGTTTCCAACAGTCAAAAGAAATTACCTTGTTCATGTTATTCTGGTCAGTTCCTATAAAAAATGAATGTTAATGTCATGGGTTTCTTACACAGAAGAAACAGAACCTTGTCCAGCAGCAGCTGTTGATGATACTAGATTCRTACAATAAGTTTTGAAATGCCAGTTGCGAATGCTTCATGCTCATGCACTCCTGTTTGAGCAAAACAAGATCTAGTGAGTATTTTCTTGGGTGGTTATTTTGATACTGCTAAGAGGCAAGATGGTCACTATTTTTTGCTATGAATGCTGGCAAAATTTTATCTGAGCAGGTGAATTTTCCAATACAGGCAGCAAAAATTTCTTTTATTCATCAATGTCCCTGACAGAATAGCAATAATACTTTATTGTTGCTATGAACATACTTCTTGTAATGCATCTAAGATGTCAAAGGGAAAGTCTTAAGTAAGCTTTTACAAATCAGTGTCAGGAGCAGACATATCCAAGTACATGAATGTTTTTGGACACCTTCATTTTAAAGGGATTAAGTGGAAACTTGGGTCTGTTGCTAACATTTTTGAACTCTAGTTATGTCTTAAAAATATTCCCTGTGGAATTTTGTCCACATCTCGAATTCCCTTAAGTTACCTCTTAATTTATTCCTCGCTCTCTGTAAATGCTGTGGCTAATGAAGCAGCTGCAGAAAGTGGGTAAAATAKATCCTATATGCTAGAAGGTGGCTGTGTTTTCTACGAGCTGGCCATTGGCAACCAGTTCTTCTAWCAAATCTCCATCTTCTTTCTGTCCCTGCTGTTCCTACACAAATCTTAGATRAGGTCAAGTAGTGTGCTGGGGCAGAGGATTCAGAGCTTCTGTGCCTTCTCTTAAGGCAGTAGATGTTGCACAACCCACAGAAACGATGAGTGCAGTGCTTCACTGGGGTGGATGATAGCGGTTTGTATTGTGATCACTGGGTTAAAATACAGCTGTTATTTAATGAAGCTGGCCAGGCTGCACACTGACCCCCATTAGGRGAAACATGCCTCGCTGCCTTTCATGATGATCTGATTTGATTGTACTGGAGCTGCTACCCTGCTATCATTTTCTGTCAATTTTTGCTGGCCTGTTTGTTAAGCCAGGCATCATTTGTGTTGATTTGATAACAGGTTTCAATCACTGATAATAAAACTTTTCTGTGACAGATGACCTCAGATCCATGTCTCCTGCACAGTGTTGGCTCTAAGTAGAAAATTGGGACTGACACTTTGCTTTTTCAATGTTTTCTGTCTGGTTTAACAGCCTATGTGAAAATAACAATGAAAACAGCTTAATATTTTTAAATTAAAAAGATGAAAAAAGTTGAATTTTAAAATGTTGATCAGTAGTTCTTGCATAGCTTGTTTCCCTGTTCTCTTTATAGTGTGATGGATCCTGCCATTGACAAGGTGAAATTAAGCTGTCTTTTTTTTTTAAGGCAAGTAGAAGGCTATTAGAAAATATAATAACTGAGAGATTTAATACTTTAAGTATTTATTTTAATTGATCAATTTTGGTTATTGTAGAGAAGTCAATTTGGGCCCTACTTCAGGGCTTTACAAAAGGAAAGAAAAAKGTAAGGACCTAGGATTCGGAGATACTGCTTCTTATTAACTCTATTATTAACTCTATTAACTCTAATATTAAACTTGTATGTTTTTTTTAGGAGTTAATTAAACTGAGTATRTATCCTCGCTTTGAATTCCATAGTCCTTGTGTAAACAAGTACTGAAGGACTGTATAYTCGTGTAAAACACAGAAAACAGGGTGAAATTGAATTATCCAGAGTCTGGACAGAAAGGCTGAAAAGTAAACAGTGTCATTAACACTAATTGCAATATGCGTCAAATTTTTCTTCTCATTTTTATTAAATAGTAAAACCTTCACATACAAAGATATCTGTTGGATGCCTTTTGTGACTCTGACTTCTGCTTTTGAAAAAAATAAATCTCCTGTCAGCATAGGTAAAATGATTGTTTTAAAATACTTTATTTTGGTTCAACAGTGCTTTGGCTCCTGGCAATACTTTGTTGGTATGACRTGTCTGATGACCTGGGTGAAAGCCTCAGTGTAGGACTAAAAAATCCTTTTACAGAAGCTTTAACATGGTGTGCTGCACAGACCAGACCTTGGGGAGCCTCCTTAGAAAAGCYTGTGTTGCTGAAGGCAAGTGAGGCACTCCTGTGGTCCTGGCAGGATGTCATCAGACAACCTTACAATTCCCTGGACAGTGCCCTTAATACCTGCTKTAACTTGGCCAGCCCTGAATTGGTCAGATCATTGGACATAAGGCATTCCAGCCTTATTTTTTTCTTCCCCCCCAGCTGTTTCACCACTTAAATAGCTGTCTTGCGATGTGAAGTGCAGGAGCATGCGTGAAGTATTTTTCATGGGGCTTGCTGAGTAATTAAAATGTTTTTATCTAGCCATTTTTAATCTACACAAATTTCAAGAGCAAACATCTTGCTTTTCAGTAAAGACACATACAATAAAACATCTTAGATTCTGAAAGAGGCTGTGCAAAGTAATCCTTTAGCCAGCAGAGGACTGTAGAACCACGTATCACACAGTTATGCAAAAATGTTCCATCACAAAGAGGAGGGGAAAAACCCATGTACCAAACTATGTAGTAGAGATAGTCTCTTAAATATGGTAAAATACTGAAAGGGAGGGCTCTTTTCATTGTTTGTTTCTCATTAAGGAATTTAATTTGCCCCAGGTTCCCCTTGTCGATGAAAATCTATGGGAATTTTGTTTACATTTTGAAGCACATTGCCAAGAATAGTACTTCATATGGTAAGTATACTGATCCTTTTGGGGGAATGACAACACTACAGAAATGATGGYGCATTCCCTAAAGGAAAACATACTTCATTTGTAATGAACATTATGTCTGCAAAAACTAATGGCACAACCTCCTATTCAGCTTATGTAAAATAAAAGACGCCCATATGTTGCTGCTTTTAGGGTTTGGGTGTTTAAATTAAATGTTGTTTAATGAATATTCAAGTCCATTTGCTCAAAAGTTGTGCTCAGCATAGCATCTTTTTCCTCTGTCTTTGGTCTTACCTAGAGTATTGAACCATTATGAGAGGATGTTAAAGCTGAGGCATCTGTTTCCAGCTAAAACTTGGGATATTAAAAACACCAGAGCAGATGAGAGGGTAAAGAAAGACATGGAGTAAGAGGATCATATTATTTTTTGTTTTGTAATTAAGACTGAAAGGTTTGATATGCGCGGCACCCGCTAAGAAACGGGAACATTCACTGTGCTATTACAGCAGCTGCGGTTTGGGAATGTTATTGTGGCGTATTCCCTCCCACTTCCTGCAGGAGTTCATTCAGCGTTTTCTGTATGTGTGGGCAGATGCCTGAGCTGCCTCAGCACACCGCTTTCCAGGGTCATTTGTGTCTGTGTGGGGTTTTAGGGCTCTAGATCTCCGTGCCTGGGGTGGGCAGATTGACTAGAGGCGCTCCATAAAAGCAGCAATTCCCACTGTGGCAGTAACACGGTCTTACCTTTCATCATCTGTCCCCTGCTCCAAGTCAAGTAGCAATATTAGTGGTCTGGAAGAATTCCTCTGGAAGCCAGACTTKTTCTTTTGTCTGCCCTGCGATGCGTTGGGCATTCCTCATCAAAGGTGAGAGTTACTTTGRGTTGGGAAGGAGCTACTGCTACAAMAGGGTGCCTGAATTCATTCTCAGTGTGCATTTCCTTGCTTCAATTTAATCAGCTATTTAATTCATGGAGGTATTCCTGCACATGTTTAAATTCTTTTCTTTTCAGGAGAATCTCTCAATAAGACAAAACCTGAAATAGGTACTGAAATGTTTTCATGAACTTTATCTTTGAATCCAGAAATTGACAGCACTATCCTCTTTTTTTAATGGCATGGAAAAAAATCTCATTACAAGACAGCTGGAATGTAAACACAAATCACAATAATTGGCTTTTATGTATTTTCATGAGGGTTCTTCAGATGCTTGTTTTTACTGCACAAGTGCAATATTGTAGATATACAGTGAAGCCCTCTTCAGAGAATAATTGATACATGGATAAAATATTTTAAAACATTCCCTAATGCTGTAAATCTAAATGAAGGCTGAGAATATTACATGAGAAAAACAAATATGCAAACTCTCAAATTCTTTAAAATTCTGTTATTTGCTACAAATTCCTGGACTAACAAATTCCAAGGTCTCTTTTGAGCTGGATTTTTAGGTATTCATTAGCTCAAGAACATAACAAGAAATTGCCTGCCCAAGGAGGCGTCACCTGAAGWTAGTTAACCTGTCTGTAGCCAAAAAATCACCACTTACCTGTCTCCTTTAGAGTATTCATTAGGGATCTCCAATTAGAAAAAAAAATCTCTGCATAGATTAAAAAAAAAAAATGAGTTAACAATACCATCCCTTTTCTGCAATGTGAATTTCTGAGATGAACATTCTTTAATTTCTATTTGTACATCAACAGGAAATTACACTGTTCTGGCTACWGTACAATATGCAGTGAGACATAGTTCTACCTTGAAATACTGATTTTCTATTGCATGTCAGTTTGGAACTCCTAAAGCTTGAAATAAATAGGAAAATATCTTTTTCTTTTAAAAACTTGATATGGTAGGGAAAGACTTAGTATGATATGTGCTTTTTAAAATGTGTCACCTATGTTAAATTTAATTCTTAAACAGTCTTCCATGCATATTCCATGAGAGTATCAAGTCACTGCTACGAAACAGTTCTTTTTAACTTTAGCATTTATTATGTCTTTGGAGCAAGCCCAGGACMACCGATGAAATGTCCCATGTCTGTCATCAGTGGGACTGTTCAGTGTTTGCCATCAGCTGCTGTCTTCTAAACCCTCCACATACACAGGGGTAACCAAAACATCCCCAAAATGTTGGGATATTATTTTGAGTCAAACTGCACTGCAGGTGAGTCTATGTGTGTGTGCTGAAATTTCAGATCATCTGCTTCTTTTAGGTGTAGGATAAATACAGTCTGRTCCATTCTGTATTGTATTGATAGGATCATGATGTGCACATGGCCTGAAATCACCAGCAMATGGCTTTCCAAGTTGCCAGTGTCTGACTTTAAGTTTCTAGACCTTACCATCCTACAACWTCCTGGTGAGTTCAGATTCAGAATTTAACTGACAATTCGCATTTTGTTTTCCKATGTTGCTTCTTTTGAAGGACTCCCACCCTTCACCRGTTACAATCTGTTTAAATTGCGGAGCAAAAWATTCTCCAAACACCAGGAAAATATGAAAGGCTTGCCTTTTTTTCCCCCCTCTCCTATCATGCTTTAAAACACACTAGCTCTTTCTTCCTCACCTTTCTTCYTGTCAGCTCTAGCAAACACAAACTGTCCCTAAGGAGAAAACAAACACTTGCTGTGGTATGCAAACACTCCATGACACCAGTGCTAACACAACTTGTTTCAGCACCAGTTTAAAACTCGTTCTCCTGCACCTTATGTCATCTCTTCCTGGCTATCTATCCAGCTTCTTCCAGTTTGTCACATTAATGTGGCACCCACCCTTTTGAATGCTAAAATGTGTGATCCCTCTTTCTGCAGCAGTCTGCACGTTCAAACATTGAAATATTTCCGCGTCCTCCTTTGCGCTCCGCAGGAGAGATGAAAGGGCCGTGGAGAACAATTGTACATYGTGGATCCAGCCCTCAGGATAGGAATGATACTGATGACAACCTGTCAAAATGCTCAACTCGTGTTGTTGTTTGGATGAAAGAGAGAATGCAAATKAGGGATAAGGAGAAAATAAAACCTTCAGGATAGGCAAGGGGGATTTTCCAGCAACAGAATAGCAAACATCATCAGGACACTTGTGATTACAAGTCATATAACCCTCCACTGTTGGGAGCCAGAAATGTCTCTTCCTCATTTACACTCCTTCCCAAAGACTTTATAATGCCTGAAAGAAAATAAATCTAGACAGATTCCACAAGCTACAGAAGGAAGATATGCTTTTAAAAGTTTTAGAAAAGATTCTCGAAACATGCTGCCAGGAACTGTCTGGTGTAGACTATGAAGGTTTATGAATTTCCAAGATATTTTGGGTTTGTATATATGGAAATTCACATAATTTTAAAAAATCATAAATTGTTAAAGGGTGTGTAACACCTTCATGTAGTTGATCTCACTTGGTTTCAGTTCACCTTCTAACAAACTATATTAGCTAGATCAGAGAGTTAAATCAACACTRTTTTCTGTAATAACTGTGACCTTTGGGACTACAACTGACATTAGCAGTAAGGCTGCAGTTGACTGCTTTGGGGGACTAAAAAGTKCAATAATGCCTGATTTTGTTACATGTATTTCTGTGCTTTACTGTAGACAAGAGTAAATACACTGTAAAACCTATTCTGTTTTCTGAAATGCTGTGAGTAATTATGCTATGTGTGAAGAAACCTATTCCCTCAGATCACATGGGTGTTTTTAGGGAGAAGAATTCTGTTTCCCACCCAGCTTTTAGGCATCACAGTGCAAACACAATCAAAAAAAAAGGGTAAGTAGGACTAGGTAGAATCACTGCAAAAATAAAAGCTGATTCTCTCCTGTCTTGTATTTTTCCATGCTATTCCTCCCCACTGCCTTGCAGGTAGGATATTAAAAGAAGCTGTACACAAGGACCTGAGAATAATCAGAGCACAGCAGTCTTTCTTGATTTATTACTTCATTCATTAATCCACATATAAAAAGCAATCTAGGACAGGGTTCAGATATCCTCACTCCTGACAGATTCTCACACATTTGATAAATGATTTCACTGTAAGAGACTTGTAGGGCATCTGCAGYAGATTCTGCTGAGATCTATTTCTCAAAACATTTTTACAGTTTCATATCAAAYGAGAGGATATCTCATAAATGGGTGATTGAGTTTCTATCACTTGGATACAGGTGGAGGAGTACAAACAACCAGCACTGTAAGAAACCCGCTGCTTCAGGACAGTCCATTTGAAAATGCTCCTGTTTCCTTTCAGCCCAGAGCTGAAAGTTAAAAGRGGTTTGAAGACATTGATGTGAATATTGTTTTCTCTAACTATCCAAAGGAWGAAGCATTGTGATATATGGATTCCATTTGAGCTAYTCTGGGCACAACATGGAWTCTTAAYATTAATTTGACAGAGCTGAACCAARTTTTTATGTGGCAGTCACAYARTCTYACTGGAACATGTTGYTTARAGAAGCTGCAGATGCCCCATCACTGGAAGTSTTCAAGGCCAGGTTGGATGGGGATTTAAGCAGCCTGGGATAGTGGAAGGTGTCCCTCAGAATSAGATGATTTTTATGGTTCCTTCCAAGTCAAATTATTCTATGATTATTYTAAAATCTTAACTTTAAAAAGAAGTGTTACATTCATCTTCTAAGTGYGTAAGACCTAGAAGCTCAATTTTCTCTCCCTTTTTTTGATTGTTTTGTTGAGGAAGTAACAGTTAAATTAGGCAATTCTAATGACTGCTTCTTTTTCTTATTCTTGCCAACCCTTTAGATCAAATGTCCTTTGTCTATTCCTCAAAAAATGTAGTATAAATATCTTCCTGGAGATGAGATGTAAATTCAGGACTGCTGGTTTCTAATACAAGCTCAGCTGCAACATTACCTCTACCTCTGTATTGAGCACAGTGTGCTGTAGATCTCAATCATGTGTTTAAATTCTCTCTGGACACACAGATTATTGCTGCTGTGCAAAGGAAATCTTTCTATTGCCCTTGAGTAATATCCTCCAGCCTTTTTCAGCCAGGCAGTATTTATCAGAAAGTCATTACAGCTGTTTGGTTTGCATATAGCTTTCATTCCTCATCTTTTAATGTCTGGACAGCATTAGCTCAATTAGTCTAATGAACAAGTAGGTCTTCTAATATTTACTATCTAATTAGTTTGTTGGCCCAGATGTAACATCCTAGGTCTATCTAGTAATGTGTCTAGCCAAGTCTMTTCTGATGAACTTTGTGGACCATTTCTGTTTTGGCTCAGCACTTTTTGGAAAATAAAGAATGGGCTACATTCTGCATCTGTTTTCCTAAAGATTGTCAAAGCAATAAATTTCCCAAGAGGAGATGATACTCTTGCCCTTCGAAACTCCCAACCAGACAATTCTGAATCCCTTCTGTGTAGGGCAATCTGGATGTGTTGGATAACACTTGAGAGAAAAGCTAAAATAAAGGGCCATCTTTTGATTTCCAGCAGATCTATGGCATGCAACAACAGAAACRGAGGACAGCCCAGCAGAACATATACCAAGGATCATAAAATGCTTTACTATATGCTGTTCTCTCTCCAAATGAATCAACAAATGCTTAGCAGATGTCRGTTGTTTTACTTATTAATCTGCTTGAAAGTGCTGAGATCTTACCAAGAGAAGCTCATATCGACACGTATACTGTATCTGGAAACAATGAGAAAAAGTGGGACATAAACCTACAGTACCTCGCACTGCTTCATAAGAAATAGAACAAATTCAATCACACCTGTTCTTTCCCTCCCTATTTGTTCAATGAAAAATAGATGGGAGTTTCATCCAAAGCCTTCTCCTCCCAGCAGGCTGAGGAGCCTCCCGGGTTGCCAGGTAAAGGTAGGAAAACTCTGGCATTTCTGTTTAAGACTGCAGGAATTTCATTGCTTTTATTCAGAAATTGGAAATGCTTAATAGAAAGAGAAAAAGTTAAATATGTGAGTGTARTAGTGTTTGTCTGTTTAAGTTAAAGGAGGCAGTTTGCCTTGCCTCTGAACTTGAAGTTGTCCTTTGCCATGTCAAAAGCAAGCAAAAGAGAAGGTAGTAAAGTAAAAAGGGTACACTGTTAAATGGATGAAGTAAATACATTACAAAGAAATATTTATAAGGCCTGTTTTTGTCATTATTTCCATTTACTCACTCATTAGGTTTTGACCCAAAAGGTGGCTTTGTGAAAAGATGTTCTCTACATCAATTAGTGTTTCCAGCAATCCTTGAAGACTAAAATCAGAGCTGGAAAGATCTCTTTGGTAAGTTTTTATTTACTCAGTATCATATGTCTCAGAATTTAGAGGCTATGTAGCCTTGCTTCTTTCAAGCTGTTTTACTGGTGATGCCCTGCACATCTGTAGGGTGTAAACTGAAGGCAGGTAAGAATGGATCATTTAGTGCATTAGTGACTATAAAATTACTGGTTCCTTCCTTTATTTTTTTTCCCCTTCAGTGTTACAAGGAATTTTATGAAACCCAGGGAAATTTCAGGGTTTACTCTACGGTATCAATGCTTATGGTTCTAAGGAGTTTGCCTTGAAGAAAGCTTATGTTGCCTTCTGGTCCCAGTTTACTCAAACACTAAAAGATATCTAAGTTTGTGAAGACAGACATTGGATGTCTGTGTTAGTGTGATATTGGTGTCATAGGGGCTGAAGTTATGGCTAGGCCCTAAAATAAATACAAGAATCTGTTAACAGAGGTTGACAGTGTAGTCTGAAAGGTGATCTGAGCATGGGGTGCACTGCATTTTTGCCTATTGAAATATCTGCTGGAGCAGTTCAGTGATCCACCTCAAGAGGAAATGGGCACAATGGGTGATTTGGTGATTTTAGCCTTGGGGACTTTTTCCTCTCTACAGCAGTCCTGCTAAGGATGTTGAATGGGCCATCCCAAATAACTGTCTACTGGAAGCTAAGGCAATTTGTGCAGCTTCTCAGAAATGTTTGTGGAAACCTTGGGTAGATGGGGAAATGAGAAAAAAGGTAGCCTCTTATTATTTCATACATTATTTATGTTCATCATATATGGAATTGATTAGTGTGGTGTCATAATTACTTGTTTGTGCCACATTCATTRAATGAAAAAATGCATAACTGAAATGCAAAGATGGGTAACAATTCTGCTTCCTGGCTTTTGGGAAACTATTTATGTTTGGGCAGGATACCAGAGATAGACCTGCTCTTTCATATTACTGAGTCTGAGAAGTCTTGACATGAATTGTRTGTCAGCTCCCTCATTCTCTGAATAGTTCACTGCTGTTGTGTTTCACAAATATGGGTAATACGTAGTGAGTGCCTCTGATGTTATGGGGAGCAGTATGACCCTGGTGTTCAAATAATCATTGCTATGTTTCAGGATTAACACATCCTGCTTAGTGGTTTTTAAAAAAACAACAAACCACTGTTTAAACTTTCCTTGCAGCATTTGAGGGAACTAATTGTATCATACTTCACAGCTGGAAAGTTCCACCACTGAACTGAATCTTTGTAAACAAATAGATGTGAGAGACAGTCTTATCCTGAGGATCAAACTTTGTGAAGTTGTATGATGTCCTGAAGAGGACAGCCTATGTTGTTAGGCACTTCTGAGGCACTTGGAAATYTGGTGCTGTGTTTCTTTCTAGTGGAAGCGTTCATTTGTATGGTGCAGCAGAGTGTCAATGTGTTGGAAAGCTGCTCTGATTGCTGTACTGGCAGTATTGACYGGCTGGGATCAATAATGGTGCAGTCAAATGTACTACAAGCACTGCTTACCCTTCAGCTTTGCATCTGACTTTTGGCAAAATGGGAGCATTTCACTTTCTGAAATGTTTGCTTTCATTGCCTTTCATTCTCAGCTAGTGCTGCTTCTGCTCTCYTGGAGTTCTATGTCAGAACTTAAAGCAAGTTTGAGTCCTGCTTTGTAAACATTTATAGATGTTGATAAATTTGCCCCAACACTTCCTGTTGTCTCTGTGTATTAATACAGTAATTTCTGATCTCTTCTACTTCATCAATATACATTCACATAAATTCATGTGGCAGTTTAGARCCAATTAAAATTTATAAGCCACAAGTAGTGAGTGAAATTCTAAGGATTAATTTACTCACTGAAGTATTAATCTGTGTAATGTAGTAGGTTATCCTTCAGTAAACCTGGTTATGTGGMGATAGGGAGATAGATTTCCCTGCATGTTTTACTGTAAATGCAGTAATTGGTCCCACTGGGCTGCTGAGCTTGAATGGTTACAGCCAGCAGTGCCACTGCAGCCTTGGTGTGAACCCTGGGAACCAGAACCAGCTCGTGTTTATCCAGCAGCATCCATCTTTCACTCCCTGCTCAGACTTGGAGATCAGGAAAGAAAAAAAAATCAAATTAATAAAATTAATGGAACTTGAAAACAAAGAAAACCTGTGATGTGAATGTCAGAAAGTACAAAACCTCCTCTCTTTACCTGGCCCAAATCTCTGCTTTTAAAGAAGAGATGGAGARAGGGTTGGAAAAGGGCAGCAGCCATCAGAAATTGCATAACACATTTGGCAGAAGCGACTTCCTCCATAAGGCTTGTGATTAGGATCCTTTTACACTTGGAAAACCTAATTGATCAAGCCTAGCAAATCTGACTTTTGTTAATGGGTTTTTAACTATCATTTATTCAGCTAATGATCTTGCTGATAGGGAGCAGGGACAGAAAGAGATTGTGSCTTATGAAGGCCCACAGGAAAAGCTAGTGCATGATCCAATGTTTTAATTTAGATCCTGTCCCTTCTGCTTCRAGATGTGCTTCCTTTCATCAACTTCTGCCTTCTTCCTGAGTTATTAACTGTGAGCTTGCAATGGTAAACCCGCTGGAACTCATGTGTGTTTAAAAATAATATAAGCTGGGGAAAAAATGGTGACAAGGGAGTCTGGAAAGATAATTTTTTTTTTTTCTGCTGGAAAGACCCAGTCAAGGAAAGCAAATGAATAAATAAATATGCTGTAGGAATTTGTATCATGGGAGCACTGAGGTTTCAGGATTGAGTTGCAGTAAAAGTTTCTCTCACAAAAGATGCTAAGCCTGGTGTTCAGCCTGTCTTCATTGCTGTTTCTGCCTGTGGTTTGGAAAGCCAGCATCCCTGCTGCCTCACTTTACTGGGTTTATTTGCCATATTCCCTCTGCCAGGGATGATACTGAAAGACCTAAACCTGCTGAACTGCCTTTATCTGGACATGTGAATTATCCCTGTGCAGCCTCATGGCCCTCATTCTTGTGTTTGTCAGTTCACGTGGAGCAGAAACAGAGGTGTAAAAAACGTAAAATGGCTTTCTGCAGGTAACCCCATGACAGCTGGGAGCAGATGACAACTTCTTGGTGAGCCCTGCCCTGTCCCCTAAGCTGTGCCTCCTTCCAAATCCTTCTTCTCAGCCCCCAAATGCCAGGTCCTTGGGGAAATGTCTGTCCCTTCAACAATTTGAATCTCGAAGGAGGCAGCAACTAGTCTGGCTGCTGGGTTTAAAGTCACTCACTGTCAGAGGAAAAACCTGGTTTGTGATGCATATCAAGAAAGTAGGCGAGAACTTGTTGGTTTGATTTCTTTTCAGGGTCAACACTGGAACAGAGCCCAGAATAAGGGTGTAGGATTGAAAGGTTTTTTTAGCTGAACATCATGCCACTGTACACTCACTGAAAGACCCTTGTTAATGCTGTCCCACTCTGAAAAGTTTTAAGAACTGTGAAAATAGGGTCATATGCAACAGAGGTGCTTTTTTGGGGAAAAAAACGGCAGCTTGAAAATGTGTACCAAAGAACCTGCTGTTAGGAATGGAAATGGCATTTTGGGTTCCATATATATGGTAGAATTAGTAACTTCTGTGCCAATTGGATTCTGGTTTTTAACAATACTTTGGCTCATGCTGTAGTGGGTTGACCCTGGCTGGATGCCAGGTGCCCTCCAAAACTGCTCTCTCTCCCCTRCTCAGCTGGACAGAACAGAAAATATAACAGAAGTTCATGGATTGAGATAATAATTCACTGATTATTGTCATGGAGAAAACAGACTCAGCTTGGGGAAAACTGATTTATTGCTGGCCAAAGCAGAGTAGGGTAATGAGAAAATAAAAATTAAATATTCAAATGCCTTCCCTCACCTGTGTCATTGTCCTGGGCTCGGCATTACCCCTGATTTTTTCTCCCTCCAAAGTGAATTGCTTTTCTCACTTAGTCTCGTTCCTCTTTCCAGCTGCATTGTCTGTTTCTCCTCTCCTTCCCCCCTTTATGGGTGTGTTAACTCTGAGGTGTTACCAGCTGCATGGCATTGCTCTGTCAGGCACAGGGGAAGCTTCTCACAGAAGCCACCTCTAGTGWCCCCATGTGATAAAAGCTTTGCCAAAATGTGGTCATTTTCAAGTAATTCRGGGGAGAAAGCTACCTTCTTTCATACTGTGTTATTTCTAAATTGTTAATAATAATTCCTTCTCCTGCTTTCTTCCTCTCCAATTACTGAAGCTTGCACACATCATATTTTTGTGTGCAGTTTTCTAATTATCCTCTATGAGGTATTACTGTTACATTCCTACAAAGAATWATAGAAAATGGTAGAGATTCCTGAAGTGCATTTTAAAATCCTCTAATGAACGTGTGAATGTGGGGAGAATAGTGAATTTCTTTTTGTTTTAGCTTTTTAGATGTGTATCTCCATTCACCATGGCATTGCTTTCTTGGGAGAGAGTCTGGTAAGAGTTTTCTTCTCTAAAAGTTCACATCATAAACACGAATGTTTGTTCTCACMATTTTCTTTGTTATTGTTGTTGGTTTTCTTTTTTGTTGCTCATTTTTACAGATTTTTGTAACGAGTATCAAAAAAGATCGTCACCTGCTGAAAATAAAAATGGAAGGAACTTACAAGTATACAAGTGCAAGTGTGAATACCATGGACTTAATTTACTCTTGCAGTTACACAAATTGCTTTGTATTTGAATGAATCATATTCTTAATGACCTAAAGACCCTTACTATGAAGTAAAGTATGAAGTAAAGATTCTTGCACTTCTAGTGTTGAGCCTGAGCAATTGATTGGATTCTTCACTGGTGAATGATTTCATTTTTATTTGGTTTACATTTTCACTCAGGTGTAGCAGGATAAGGGACCATGGCTTTGAAAGCCTTCGCTGGCTTTAAAGGTTCTCTTCATGGATTAAGATTCAGGATAAACTGGCTGATATTGCTCTTGGCAAACATTGCTCTASTTATCAGGATGGGGAACACATCGAATAATGAGCTTTAATCCTTGTTAATAATACAAATGAAAGATTCAGGCCAGCCAGCCTCACTTGTTAGAAGAGCCCGATTAATCAAGCCTCACCTTTTTGGAGGCAAGTGCTGAAGATTGATTACTGCTTTTTGTCCACGGATGTTTGATTGCCATTCCTTTTGTCTTGACCTTCGTTCCCCATGAGCTTTGCTACATGTTAGCAGACCTTCCTGTGGTCTCTTGCAGGTCAAAGAACTGGGCTGTTGGGCAGCATTTCTTCCTTTTTCTCTGGGTTTGTGTTCCTGTTTGTGCCCCAGCACCAAGGGTGCTCACTCCACATSTGGAAGGCCCCGAGAAGGTGGGGTTTGCCTCCAGCCATGGGTCAGTGGAAGCTGATATGCCAGGCTCCCTTCTACAGCCCTGCCTGGGTTACAGAAGGAAGTTCATAATTGAGAAATGCCATATATGCCTTCTTTTTGATCAGAGAGCTGCTATGGATGGTGTAGGGCCCCTTCACCTTGCCCCAGGCCCCATTCCAGCTGGTTTGTGCCTCCCAGCTGCAGGCTGGTGTTGAAATAACAGGAGCAGAACACACCAATGCCTGCAGCTGTGGCAGTAAATTATCATCACTGTGCTTCTGCTGCTGTGTCCTTTGYTCTCCTGGGAGGGAGAAGATGGTGCATTAACCAGCTGTTTGGGACTCCTCTGCTGTCCCTCTGCTCTGCCTCGCTCAGCTGCTGCTCACAGGTTTGCTGTGAGAGAAACCCCTGGCTGCACTGTCAGGCTCTGTGTGGTTCTGTGTTCCTGCAGCTCGGCTCCTCTGCCATCTGCTGTAGGACGCAAATGAAGATCCTACAGTACTTTGTACTGTGATAGCAAATGTCCTCCGGTATTTCACATCTTCCAAAGTCATTTAAGTAGTGACTTAAATTGTGTGCATGTGGGAAAATGTATTTTATTGGTGTTTTCCAGGCAATATCCATATAACTATCTTAATAAAAATGTCTTTTTACAGGCTTTTTAATGAGATTTTTATAATAATTTCAAAGTATTCAAGCACAGTGGTCTTYATCTTTTGCAAACAGAGCTCATACAACAGTATGCTCTGGTACCAGACTTGTAGTGAAGGGGAGGGGAGGCCAGCTTTGCTTTTAGCACTTGTTTTTCAAGCTAGAGCTGCTTCTATTTATATCCACCAGAGGGTTTAAAGGCTGGCTTATTTTACAGGCTGGGTCATGAACTACTGTGCTACATAGACCCATAGCTGCTGCTGTCAGTGATATTTCCCAGGTCCCAATTTCTAGTATCGAAGAGATCTAGCCACTTTTACATTTTTCCTAATTGTCTAGGTGACTTCTGGGAAAAAAATCCACAACAACAAAAAATTCAAAACAAACAAACAAAATAAACCAACCAAAAACCCAACCCCCAAAAAATTTAACAAAACAAGCCCCAACCTAAAGCTGGTTTGGGAGAAAGAAAGAATGAACTCCTGAAGCTGTGGCTCTTAATGAATGATAATTGAATTGTGCATTTAAYGTGAACAAATGATTGGATTTGCATGCCTTAGATCTGCATGCAGCGAGTAAATGAACATATTGCAGTGCAATTTTACTTCAAAAGTTCTGCTTTAGAAAAAACAAACTTGTCTGTACCAAGGAGTGTCCTGTARCTTCTGCCCTGCTCTATATAAGGCCTTTCCAAACTGTTGTTAACTTGAGCTAAATGTTGGCTTTTTAGTTCAATTCCTGTGCTGCAGGTAAAGTAATAGTACAAATATGGCAACTGTAGAATGGCAGGCACTTTGTCTTCTGGGGGACTTGTGTGTTTAGCCACTGTCAGCTTTTATCAGTCTTAGCAGAAAGTGGTACAATAAAGGTCTGGCACCTGGGTAAGTGCAGAATTCACAACATTTGAGCCTGAGGCTGCTGGTAGCCTCAGGCTCAAACTTCTTGCAGTTGTAACAATTCACAGATTTATTTAATTTGGGACATGCATATGTGAAAGAGAATTTATTTACTATTGACTTTTTTTCATAGGATGCTGGAGARGCCAAATGGTAAAATGGTGAAAGCTTTTTCCCATGGAAAACAAGGCATGGGTGCAGGCCTTTCCAGGATTCCTGTGAAGGCCAAACCCTGATGACTCTGATTGCCACCAGCTAGTAACTCTAAATTGCCAGTAGGCTGCTGGCACAATTCTATGCTGTAAGTTGCAGCAAGTCTCAGCTATGCCATCTCTGTGATCCTGTTGGCTCAGGGGAAATGATATCCTGGGTAAGAAAAATGTATGTGTATGTTTTGGAGGGACCAAAACACAGAGAAGTCTTAGGAACAGTTTAAGCTAGTGGTTTTCAGTGACATCTAAGCATTATCAGTCAGTAGCTTCTACATCTGAGTAATTATTGATGTATATAAATACACAASATTGCACTTGATCAGGTGTTATGAATATGCGTGAGTGGCACTGGTTGGGAAAGGCATGAAGGATGCAGAGCTTCACACAACTCAGGCTCATGCTCTTGGCATATTCTACACAAATAGAAATGCATTTGGGTAATAACGAAAACGATCTTGTTCATTGATTGCTGGACGGGACCTTGGAGGAGCCAATCACACATGTAATGCATCAGTACTGTACTGCTCTGAGTGCCTGCAAATGAACTCTCTGCTGAAGATAGCTCCCAGAGATACCCTGGCATCCAGCTTTCAATGACTCTTTAAACAATGCAAGTTGAAGCTCTGCCCACCAAAACTGGAGTTCCCTGAGCATTGTATTTCTGGTGAACCTTGGGTGCARTTTGAGCCTGAAAAGTGAGAGGTTTCCTTTGCTGTGCTGCCTGTTGCATGTCCCAGCACTAGTCATGATTTCTTTGCTAAAACCTCTCTGGAGACAATCACTGCCCCATCTGCTCTTCAAGCTGTTTGTTTATTTTTAGGTTTGTGCTGTACTTGGGCYCCTTCCCCTGCAGCATTGCCTCTGTGACAGAGACCTGACATGAGAATGACAGTTCTGCTTCACACCAGGCAATGGCGACATCGCTCTTTCCCCTGACTGTTCAGGGTATTCTGATGGCCTGAACGCCACCTTGCTCAGACAAAATCAATGGATGCTCACATGTAGATCATGGTCAATATTTTGTTTTGCCCTTATTTAGGGGAACYCAGATTGATAGCAGTCAGAAAGGTTTAGTTTTTCAACTTTTCAAAACCCTCTCTTGTGAACAGACATAAGTGGATGACTTTGAATCTACTAGAAAAATGAATTAATGTTTTCATTCTTGATATATTGRCATCACAGGGCCATGTTTTCCTGCCTTAATTCACTTTTGTAAACAATAAGTATGGAATGGTGTTCTGATGTGCAACTTTTACAGCATATTGCATAAAAAAATAAATATAAATGTAATCATAAGGATTTGTCATGTTTAGGCATCAAGAAAGTGTCCAGTCTTTATCTCTTTGGGTTTATGTTARAAAAAAAAAAWAGAAAATTCTCATAGTCACACTACTTGGATTTCTTGTTGTTGTGGCATTATTATAGAGTGGCTAATTCACTTTTTGGAACAACCTTAAAGAGCCTGTGATGTAAATGTTAATTGTTTTTAACTCTCCATTATGTGATTTGGTAACATTAATATTTAATGGAGTCAAAAGATTAATGCCAGTGTTTATTTCTAAAAAAGGCAGAGATGCTGCAGGACAGCCTTTACCTTTGCTGCTTCTGAAAATATTACTGAGGAAAATATTCATGCTAACAAATATTCCTTTCCCTTGCCTCTCCAGAAATCTTTCTATTCTCTCATTCCTTATTCCTAAAAATAAGCCATAGGGCTCTAATGGAGACACTGATTAAATATGCTGCTCTGTAATTTATGCAAAAGTGAATCCCAACAGGAATCAGGGAGTCTGAAAATCTGTTGTGAAATAATTATCCTGAATGACATTGTAGAAATGGTCCATGAAGATGTTGTCAATAATGCATTACATAAAATTTGTTTGAAATAAACCTTGAAAATTACATGATATTCATAGGAACCTGAAAGAATTATCAGTAAACAAATTTAATCAGCCTGATGTTATGCATACCACTCAACCTCTTATTATCTGATCATCTAGCTTTTAGAATACTATGGGGAATTGAATGACAATTAATACTGAGAGCTGTAGGAGCTCATGTGGTGGTTGCAGGGCTACCTTATTTTCTCAGTTTTTGYTCATCTCTGTTTATCTGCATTAATTTCTTGCTGCCACTCTTCAGTGATGTCCACTGCTGTTGCACCCATTCCCCTAACAAGAAAGCACTTGTAAACAAAGAATGAACCCACTTGACAATGAAATTCTAATTTTTCCCATTTAAGGAGAAGTGTTAATACCACTGCCTAGATGCTTCTGGTTGTGATATCCGTGCTGCATTGTAACAATAGAAGYCAAACTGAAGTCAAGTGCAGAATAAAATATGCACTAGATCATGTAGAGATTTTTTGATGCTTCTTTTGGGAAATGGCAGGACCATGGTCAACTCTATTGCATGGAAGTTCAGAAGAGGTGATGTCYACTTCTGTTTGCTGAAGACAGTAGAAATTTTGCCACTGACTTCACAAGGAGGAATAGGACTAGAATTTGATTCACCTGAACTCTGTTACATCAAACTGCTGCTTACATCTAGCAAGTTTTCTGTAAGGCAATAAAAATTTGCAAGAGAACCTGATAGGGGCTTCAAGTCTTCCTTTCAGTGAATACAAAAAGAGTGCAGAATTCATTGGCATGTCTTTGAGGTTGTTGGTTACAAATGTGCTAGCCTCTAGGACAGAGCTGTAATCTCCACTTTTTGTTTTATATGTGCTTGTTTAAAGGGATTTTCTGTTCTGTGAATGCATTTTGAAGAAATTATTTGACGTTAAAGCTGTGCAATGATGAACTTGTTAAAGGCAGTGTTTCCCTCAGTCCATGAGTTTGGAATATTCGAGTGACAATGCTGCTAGGGAAAGCAGCATCCCTTCACAGAGAAGCCATAAGWTTTTCATGAGGAATTATTTCTCTCTGGCCTTCCCTTTGGGAAATATCTGAATCCAGCAATATGGCTTCTGAGTGAAGATGTCAATTTCTCAARGTCTATCTGTCCTACCTTCAGTATCACTGAAGTTCAAGGCCTTTGGTCATCTTGGACTTTTGTTTCTCTCTCTTCTATGGTTGTTCTAATTACCATGGTCAGGGTTGGACTCAGCTGAAGAACCAGGAGCCAGTTTTTGCATGTCATGAGTTGCCTCAGCCTCAGAAATGTTGTTAGCTTGGTGTGCTCTGCCTCAGTCACAAGCCCAGCAACTTCCCCCAAACATGATCTGCTCACCTTTGGATGTGAGAGCTCACCAAGGCACCAGGTTAGGCCGGGAACATGGGCTTCTGAGGGCAAGCTGCTCTTATGGCTCAGGTCAAATTACAGGCCCAGGAAGATGAGGGATGAGTGAATCTGTCTTTTGAAAAGTCAGACTTTGAGGCTGTGAGGTAGYGCCATCATTGGGGGATGTGATTGGAGCTTATCTGGTTATGCAGATTTTTCTTGCTTATCTAGTTCTATGTTTGTCCACATGTGTTTGTTCTTGTTTTAATCTTTTAAAATAATATGTGCAATTGGAACTGGCTTCATGCTTTCTACTTTCATCAGACCTATTTATACATATCTTTCCATGATCAATTGAAACTTCATGCATCCACCATGACATAGTCAGGCAAAGCATTGTCCTTTTCACACAAGGTACTTGAGAGGCCAAAGTGAGTACTGTTCAGGCAATCATAGTTGAGCCATTCCATGAAGGCAGTGATGACCAAACTTGTTGATACAAGCCTAAACTATTCAGCAAATTCTTGTTATTAGCTGACCTCTGAACACAAGAGCAAGCCAAAATATATATAAAATTATTAGAAAAGGTATCCATGATTACTTAGTCTGTAATATTTCTCCAACAAACATTTGCATTTGCAAAAGGACACAGGGTGCAATGCTTCCTGGTACTTGTGATATATTGTGACAATAAGCAATGCTGCTTGAGATCTTTTTGATCTGAGAATGCTTGTGAAACCTGATGCATGTATAAAAATGTTTCCCAATATCCAATCTAAGCTCCCTGATGCAACTGGAGACCACTTCCTCCTGTTCTATCACTTGTTGAACGAATGATATAAAGCAATCCTACTAGTAAGAGGATTTTACAAGTGATTGTGGAACTTCTTGTAAATGTTTGTCCAGTTAGCAGGTTGGCAATTGTATTAGAATTATTTATGATCACTTTATTTATGGTTATTGTTTTTGGTAAAAAATTTTCTACCAACTGACTATCTGGTAAAATGTTTTTGCAGTGATGAGTAGTACTTGGTTTTCCTACCAGATGTAGGATGCTCAAGCTACAAAAAAATTAGTGTACTTGTTAATGTGAAACAAGACAAGCTGGAAAAAGAGCAACAGCCAAGAAAGTGGGTGCAGACACACAGCATGTCTTGCCTCTAATTTCAGATCCCAGCAGTGAGGTGAAACATCCAGGGAGATAAACCTAACTTGAAGGCTTACTGTAAATAGCACTTGTGTAAGATGTATTTTATTATGGCACAACGAAAATAAAATTAGTATCTCTTAGAAATTAGGACTCTTTGTGCTTTGGGCAAAATAAATACACTGGGGAGGGATAAAAACCTAGTKGTAGTGATTAGAAATAGTATCAGTCTGATTCTGATCTGCAACTCAGTTCRCAAAGTAATAGTTTACAAATCCTCTTTCAGGTTTCTTTTTCTTGTACAGATTCAAAAGCAGGGACAGGTTGTTTACAGTCTTTATTAAACCCCAAAAGCTGAGGGCTCCATATGTCATTGTGATGTTGATTAAATCTGTGCCTTAACCACATTCTTACAGGAGGAAAGAGAAACTTAGYTATGTATCTGGGAAAGACAGAATTTTAAAAAAAAAATCACTAACATGCTCTGAAATGCAGTAGCTTCAAGTGCTTTAGAGATGGTATGTGATTGAATGGTGTTCTCATCTGGCTTGCTGTTCTACATGAAAAATATTTCTGTATATAATGTTTATTACACAATCAAATATACATAGCCACACTTCTGAATATGTTTTTACATGAACTCATTTGAGCTGTTAGTGATAGTAACTCTATTTTTAATTAAATTAAACCCTGTCTGTGTAATTAGTAGCTTTTGCTGGGATTTTCCACRAGTTGATGCCAGGATTGAGAAATATTGCAAAGGAAACATGCGTAAAGATGAAAATTTTTCTTTGAATTCCTGCATTATATATCCTCTCCAGACATACTCTCAAACATGAACTGTGATTGGATTCCTTGCTCATGTCTTTTGGAGGAAGGAATGTATTAGATTAATAATACATGCTTTTTAAACCAGAGTGCATCAGGAGTGGCTCTGAAGACTTTCAAATGCAACACCCTTTAGTGAAAACAGCAGTTGGGTGGCAGAGCAGCTASATTGGTGTGCAAACCCTAGTCTCAGTTTGCTCATCTCTTTCTACTTGAATGATAATTCCACTGTTCTGTGTTGTTCTTTTTCTCTCCCTGTCAAATAGCACAAAGTAGGTGTTTTCTTTCCAAGAAGCAGCTRAGAGATTGAAAATCCTGTATCTTCAGTCATGAGCACTGTAGGAAAATAATCCACTACCAAGTTAAAGCAAGTGGAGATGAAGGCTGAGTCAGGTTTCATACAGAGTGAGGTAAAGCTAGCATGTTAAAACTGGGAAACAGAATGGAGTGAGAGCCACCATCAAGAACTAACACAGCACAATGGAGTATACACGAATTGCAGGAAAAAATTATCACTAAAAGGATGAGAAAGCTGGTGAGGCAGGAAAAAAAAGAAAGGAAATGAGTTGTAAATAAGGCTTTAGGAAGGGTGGWGTGTTAGAATAAAAATTGCCTAATAATGATTGGATTTATTTTCTGTTATTAAAKTAAAAGTAATTGAATTACTTGGTGTGGTGTGTGGGGGGAATTCCAGAATAATAGAAATAGCAAGTGTTGTCTGATTTCCAAATGGTATTACCTGTTTTGACTATTTCCCAAAATGCATCAGGCTCCTGACAAGAGGATGACATGGCTGCTAAAACTAGTTGAAGATTTCTTCTTTTTCCCACTAGGTATAAGAGGTAATAATTTTTTCAGAATTGCTTAGAAACACTTGGTTTGGAAATAAGCCTCCACTTCTCATGACTGGCTCTAAAGGAAAGTTGTTTATGAAGCTGWCAGTGCTTTGGGAAGTGTGTGAGCCCCAGCACAGAGCATGCACATCACCATGGACTTGCATGATCTCACAGAAGCTGGCAAGAGAACTCTGATGCTTAAAAAAAATGTGTGTTTCACTTTCTTGTTCAGCATCTTGCTGACCTGGCATCCTGGTTCATTCCCACGGGTCGCTCTGATTCACTAAGCAAAGAAAATTACAAGGTGAATAGTAGAGCAAAGTGAAATAAATAGTCTCATATCTTGGTGTTGTCATTGTATACAGCAAAGCTGCAGGAGGAGTAAATCCTTTCTGAAAAAGATGTTAATGTTTCTAAAGCACTAGAAGTCTGTAGTGCCTGAGAAAATGAATTGATTACATAGGACATAACAAAATAGTTATAGTTGAAGTCCACTCTTGCCTCTGAAATGTCAGGTTTGATGCTTACTACTATCAACTGCTCTGGCTTTTTTTTTGTGATTAAAAAAGGCTGTAAGTCTGAACTTCTTAGGTAAACATAAGCTTTTCTAACATTTCATAATAAAAGTACAGAAAACCCCGTGCATCTTAGAAGCTGAAAAGTAAGCTGACAAATTGAACCACAATGCTGTCAAAATTAGTCTTGGAAATCTTTGATCTTTATCTGGATTGATGATTTTGAAATGTGGGATCTTCCAATCAAACCTGACAGGGAAATCTTTTTATACATCTGTGGCTCACTTAGCAAATGAGAACCTTTTCAGTGAAATATGAGATTTTTGATTCATATTCTCAATAGAATTGTAATGAGGAAGTAACTGGGAATCGCCCCACTTGTCCACCTCTCCTTATCCATACCCACTGCTGCTCTGGATTGGAGGTCCAAGCTCTGCTCTGTCTTTGAGTCAAATTACTGGAAGCCTGAGGAAGGAACTTTTTTGTCATCCCCAACTGTGTTAAAATATTCTATAATCTTACTCAAAGAAAAGCTGAAAGACTGTAGTCTAGTGACTAAGACCTTGTCTGGCATATGGGAAGAACATGAATTCAGCTCCAGAATTGGTGTATATACTACGTCTTCGTTGAAAACTTGTTACTGATCTGCTTGTTATCCACAGATGGTTCTATCTGTTCCTGTTTCTGTTTGCAAAAACATTTCAAAAGGTCCTGGAGCTGATCAAAGACTGAAGAAATCAAGTGAAAGGGACCCAAAATTTTTGGCAAAATGCACTCAGTTATCACAGTTAGCCCTTTTGGCAATRCTGGATTTCCAGGTTCAGAACCATGCTGGAGTTGCCATTCCCATTGCTGCTGATAAATGCCTTGCTCCTGAAGGCCAACAACTTGCAGTCTCYCATGATTATTACATTATCCATTGAGTTTTCAGAGATGATTCAGATATGCATACATATTCTAATAAGCCAATTATCTATGTACTTGCATTCCACTGTAAATTTTTTACACAAACTTGTACTGTGAAGCTGTGAATGTATTTGTTTAACTACGAGTTAAGAATAATTCTGTTTGCTGCTAAATCATTGTGAGTGAGAACTCAGATAATATATGGATTTAAATAAAATGGCAGAAGGTGTCAAAATGTTACAGTGGCACAGAACAAGCRAACTTGGTTTCCTCTGTTTCACAACTGCGCTGCCACAGAGGCTGGCTCGGTGTTGCTGCCGAGTAGCTGTGTGGGATGGGGGCTGGASTTGAGCTCCCAGACTAATCTATGCTTTCAAAGCAAATCTCAGCTTTTTTGCTGTCTTGAAAATGGTACTTGAGCATGCTAAAACCCCTACAAGTCAGTTGCTGACAGTGTGTCCTGCATCCAAGACACACCTAAGTGGAGCTTAATGTTGAGTTTTCACCTTAGTTCAGTCTGTCCTGGGGAATAATTTTTGCCCCTTGAGTAGTGGAGGGCCAGTGAGTTTTTCTGTGAGATGTAGAGGTTTTTGCCACTTGGTATATAGCAAGTGAGATGGTAAAACCTGGGGGAGGGTATTAAGATAGAGAGAAAAATCTCCAAGTAGCTCTTGACAGATGGTGCTTGAAAATGAGTATCTCTTTGGCACCATGAATGCTCCCTGAGGGGTTCTTCATTCTCCAATTCTTTCCTTTTCTTTTTTCCCTTCGCTTGCTCCCTGACACTTCCCTTCATTTGCTGTAATTTAAATGAAAGCGCAGAAAAGGCATATTTGGTTTTAATATGTAAAGAGCTACTCCTGGGTTTGAAGCAGCCATTTAACATGCAGGTTGAGTGAAAAGAGAAATGGAGGCTGGGGCTGCTGGCTGTCAGTTCCTGCCACAGCAGTCGCTGCCATTGCTTGGCTGCTATCAAAGATTCATCAGGGGGAAAGTCGCTGCTTTGCAGACAAAAATAACAGATGGTCGTTCGTGTTTGCCTTACTCCGGGGGCCTCGCCACAATACACGAGGTCCAAGAGAATTTGAATTACTGGGGGTGGTTGCTTTCTCTGTGTGTGTTCATGCATATTTGAACAGATTTTTTGTTTTTGGGTTTTATAAACTTGCTAATGAATTTAATGATGAACCTATAGATTTCCTGAGATGCTTACAMAATGTGTTGGTTTTGAAGTGAGTTTTAATTAAATTTTCCAGCACTCATCCACAATTTAGCACTGTTCTGTTGCAAAACAAGCTTCTTGCCACAGGTGGCAGGGCATGGATGTGACTCAGAAAAAAAGCTCTCCCTGCTGCCAACCCAAATAAACATGGTTCATTTTGGAAAAATACTGATCACATTTTTGTTTCCAGCAAACTAAATACTGTATAGGCAAAATAAAAGTCTGTTTCAGTAGAAGGTAAGTAGAGCAGAATAGGATAATTAAGATTTGAAATAACTGGTTTTTTAATATCTTTAAAGTTAAACTTAGATTTTTGTTTTCTTGAAACTAACTGGCTTTGCTTTTACAGCAAAGTTCTGTTACTTAAAACTTAATATTAAATGCCTCAAAAAAGGTACCCCAAATACTGTGTATGGCCAAGAAATGTGACCTTTAGCCTTTTAATGTTTTTTAAATATTATTGCTTCCAATTAAGTGTCTCATTTGGTCTTCAGACTTTTTCTATTAAAAAACCATGCATTGTTAGAGTGTATATGTGAGTGTGCAGTCAGTGTGTTTACATTGATCAAGTACCAAGTCTGTGAATTGCAGGACCCAGTCAATTGTTTGGTTCCAAAAGGATTCTGTCTGAGAGTTGAAAACCATCCATAGATGTATTTGGTCAACTTGTGTGCAGTGTGCTGGCAGTACATGATTGGCACCCACACAGGTAGGTGGGTCTTGTGTGGGACGCATCTCATCCTGAGGTGCTGTGTGCCAAGRCAGAGGTTTTCGTCACTTAATTTCACATCTAAAGAACACTGAGCAGTGGTTGGTAATCACAAATTCACAGAATATGCTGAGTTGGAAGCACTCCACATCCTGATCGAGTTGAACTCATGACCCTGCAAAGGGACTCTGCCTAAGAGTCGTATCTTGTGCCTGGGGTTCTTGTCCAAATGCTCCTTCAACTCTGTCAGCCTTGGTTAAAACCCTGTGTGCAAAACTTCAATTTGTTGTTACCAAACAACAATAATAAGGCTCTGTACCCTGTTTGGATTCTGTGGGTCCTGACTCCATTTGCCTGCTTTTAAACACAGTCACTTGGTCTGGGAATCATTCAGAGCAAGTTGTATGAGTGAGTCCAATATATAGCATACTGCAGGCTTTCCAATATAAAGCACACTTCTCCCCAGTGGCAGGTATGGCTTCAGCTGGCCACCCCACTTGCTTCCTTCATGTCAGAAGAGGAGATAGATGAGTAGATAACTGGGCAGTGGTTGGCATGCTTGATTTTAGGAGTGAATTTCATGTTTATGYAGTGTCTATTCAAGCATAACTGAGAATGCATGTAAATTGGCTTAGATCCTTTAGTATGGCTGGCTGATTCTCAAGTGAATTTTGCTAGATGAACTGTGTAATCAAGTTGTACTATAAAGCTATGAGATGTGTACTCTGTGTATAGATGTTTGGTAAATGAAAGTTAATACTGTGATTTTCAACTCGGTAGACCTTTTAATGCCAGAAGGAGAAAAAAGCTGGTTCTGTGGTGGTTGTTGTGATGATGGCCAAGGTAATCTATCAACAAAGGTCTTTGGGTTTTAATTTTAGGCATGCAAAAGTGTGGCCAGTTGGTAAGATGTTTGTTTTGCTAGTCAAGCTTTTTGAACTATGGGATACTCTCAAGACTGGTTGGATTTTTAGGGTGCTCTGGAATAGGCAGAGTTATCTAGGCTAGGACTGGATTTAATACAGCCAGCTGCATCTGGGCTGGAGTTTGKTGGGTGGTTTAGGTTGCTGAGATGACCCAAAAGGATGGGAGTTCCAATGTGGGGAAAATAAAGATGAGCTATGTGACCCATCTGGTTCAAGTGACTGGTACCTCTGTGCTGCATGGCCTGGATATAGAAACTATGTAGACAGAGAAGGCTGACGATGTTAATGAGAAGTGGCAGTTCCACATCTCTAGTGCTGAGTGYGTTACTGAATAATTCAGTCCCTTGTACTGTACATTTCACTTCATTTCCCTTGTAAAGGCTTTTATTATTTGGCATCATAATTCTACTGCTGTCCTTGTCACAGCTTGGCCATAGGAATGCAATAAGGTGTGCTTGGAAGCAAGAAAGAGACTTATAGGAGATCAAAGCTGCTCAGTACTTATCTATTGTAGACTCTATGATAGATCCTTGGAGCTAGTGCAGTTTATAGCTGAGAGGGGAAAAAGCRAGAATGCTTTTTCAAATCAACACCTCACACAGCAGTACTTCTTAATACATGTTACTCAGATCGTGAATTTTTGTAATAAGAAGTTCTTTTGAGTGTGAAAAATTCTCTCCCCAGGAGTTTTTCTTGGTATTGCATATTGCCATGAGCTTAAATTTCCACCTACCCAACTCTTTCAGTAATCTTGAGGTTTTGCAGTTAACTTGGGCCAATTAGTATGAGAACCCAGGTGTCTGAATGCAAAATAATCTAACAGTTCTTTTGAAGCACAGTTGACAGTTAAATTCACTGAGTTCCAACTTTAGAAAAGGCACAGTAGATCCCACAGTTKAAAACTTTGTCATGCAGGGACTTCTAAGATCTATCAGATGCTTCTTCCAAGTGTTGAACACCTATTGGAAATACATTGTTTTTCTCTTCCATGCAGCTTACTGATACCCCTTTTTATCAGGGAAGAAAGCAGTGCTGGTGTTAAAGTTCATGRCTTTAGTTCTCTTGCATTTACCATGGACTAAAATGCAGCAGWTCATTGGGACCTTTTTTGTACCATCCTGTACTTCACAGAGGGCTTTTGTAAGTAGCAAGTCCATTTAACTGCATTATAAAAATACAGGCTGTTGCTTTAGGTGGTACACTGCTGTTTTGCACAGTAAGCTCAAATGATGGTTAAAAGTGGTGGAAGGAGACTCTGGAAAGCATCTCAAGGTGCTTGTGACGATAGTACTGAGATAAGATTCTTTTGCAGTAATTCTTAGGTTTTACCAAAAGTTAAACAGAGCTCACTTACAACAGGGAAACCATGTTCTTTCTTTGCTATTGTTCTCTTTGTCAAGAGTGATAGGCTGTTACATGTCTTGTGCACTGCTAATGGGAGTGTTTTTTGTATAAGTATATAGGTTTCTACAATTACTTTGATGGATTAACACCATAAGTGTTCAAATTTCCCTCAGTTTTTTTCCATTCCTGCCTTTTCAGCTGGCTCCATATATCCAAATTTGAGGTTGTATCTCTCTGACTTTGTTCAGTAAACAAGTGAGGAGATTAATTTGAGTTATCCAGGGTGGCATTCAGCCATCTGTTCAACAGGATCCCTGGCTTGCAGAGYAGCTCTTTGATTATACGGGTGGTTTGTTTTTCAGATGAATTTTTCTGATAATAGGGAGCATTTTACAGTAGGCAATCTCACATCCTTCCATTCTGTTACAGAACTCGGAGGGAAGTGTATGATAACAAGCATAAAGGAGTCAAGGCAGCACATTAAATATGTCTTACCTTATGAGGTACAGAAGCAGGGGGGAAAGGATACAGGATCTCCTCAGAGGTAGATAGAAAATGGCTGAGGATTGAGGAGGTTCCTTCACTTAAAGGAATGGTTCTAGAAAAATAACTATTTAATCTAAATGAGCATAGATGTCTGAAAGATGAACCCAGTAAAATTCAAATTAAATGGRAAATTTTTGCTAGGTGAAGTTGATTAACTGTTGGATCAAAGTGTCAAGAGAATTGTGGAGTCTGTTTGCCTTAATTCCCTCAGGTGGAGACTAGAAAGTATAATTTGATCAAACAAGTTTCTGGCTTAAACACACAGGCAATTGGTTAACGTTTTAAGTGCTATCTCAAGCAGGAAATTACATTACTCTGTAATGGCATTCTTTGGTTTTAGTATGTCTGATCAGCTGGTGGAAAAAAAGAACAGAACATTTTTCTCTGTCACTGGAAAATTAAAATTCATTAGAATTTGATCTGGAGAGTAAAATAATTTTTGTAGCTTTTCATTTAGCATTTTGTGTGGAACAAARTCTGAATTTCTGTATTTCTGCAAAGGCAGTCCTATTTCATGAAAAGCTAATGTCCAAGTGTCTTGTGTGTGCATGCATCCTCTTCATTGTATTTTGAAAATGCATTTCAAGAAGCAATGCTGTGGCATTGGACTGTTGCATATCTGATAGCTTAAGATCAGGAGGAGACAACTGAAGCTCCTTGGTGAAAGGTGTAYGGTGTTTGTTTACCACCTACTGCTGTTCTTTTGAAACACATCTGTGAGCAGAATATTCTCAAAGGATGTTTATAAAATAAGCCAGGAGCCTGTCAGGCGCTCAGCCTTTTCTTGTGTTCTGGTGAATAAGTTAAATTTCCTCTGTGTTTTACTATCCCTCTCCTAACTTAAAAATAATCTGAAATTCACAGTAGTGTAGACAGCTGGGAACCTGGCAGCCCACGTATCCTTTTATGAAGAAAATTGGACCTTGCAAAAATCTTCTCCTGCTGGGAAACTCTGTTTGTGCTGTCTCGCTGGAGTGCTGGGAGCCTCTTGCATGCTTTCACATGCAGCTCCCTAGATAATGTTTGCTTTTTGCTAGAGAGTCCTTCCTTAAGTCCTGAGCTTTGTGCAGAATTTTATAGGATGTTTCATCTTGCTGGCCTTAGAGGTTTTTATTGACTCTGACTTTATGAAGCACACAATGAGTAAACTGCTTCTGCCTACATGTGATTCTTTCCTTGCTAGTGCTGCTTTCAGTGGCTTTTCTGTTCCTGCTTCAGGAATAGTCCCTGACTGGAAGATCARCAGTGGAATTCTTCATTGGAAGTGAAAAAGCTGTTTCTTAAAAAGAAAATAAAGTATCAAACAATCATCTGATCCCTTTTGTGGTGCCAGCTTTGATGGCACTTCCTGCCTGATTGAAGTAACATTAATATGGGCATTTGAGCTTGAAAATATAATCTGGATGCCACTTTTCAACTCTGAACTTAGTCACATTCAGGCTTTATGTTGCATATAATTTAAATTTCATTTTGCTGTAAAATTTCTGTTTGAGAATTATAAATTACTCAAAGATTCTATTGTCTCTGAACTTCTGAATTACTCCAGTTTTAAACATCARCCATCTGCATTACTGTAACCTTTATTATTGAAAGGTGGCAACAAAAGATCTGTTTCCTTCATTGTAAATAAAATGGAAGTAGRTACATTGATTTTCATGTAGTGATAGGCAAATGATAAATTAATTTACCTATGTTATGCATCAATGATGTTTTGTAACTTGCTGAGTATTTTCTGAATTGAGGGTATAAAAATGGCAAAACAAAAGAACCAACCAAAAAAAACAACAGCTGTCCCCCAAACAAACAAGCAAAAAGTCTGAAAACCTTGATTGGGACTCAAAACGCTGGAACTTACTAAAGTGCAGCAGGAAGCAGAGGATACAAACCCAGTGGAATGCAATTTCAGCTCTTTGTCTAAGTCAGTACATGGCTACATTTAAAAAAAAATCTTTCAGAAATGCCTCAACCAAACAAGCAAATGAAATTAAATAAACCCCRAAACAAGCAAACAAACAAAATSCCCATCATGGCAGAACCACSGGCTGGTTCCATGCAGCTGTCAGTTTCATTGTCTATTGCTCCACTCTCATCATTTGCGGTCCACGAATTGGACTGGGCAGCTCTAGTGTCCTGCTCTGGCCGGAGGGCAGCGGTCACTGCAGTCGGGTGTCCCACAGAGCCTGTGCCAGCCTGGGCAGGGCAGGACAGGACAAGTGTGCCAGGCTGGGCCATGGCGGGAGCCAAAGGGGCAGAGATGAGCAGTGCGGGACGGGTGAGGATCCCTCGGGCAGGAGCAGTGCAGGACGGGTGAAAGTCCCTCAGGAGCAGTGCAGTGGAATTCTTCATTGGGTGAGGGTCTCTCAGGAGCCAGCAGATGATGGGTGAGGGTCCCTCAGGCAAGAGCGGTGCAGGATGGGCAAGAGTCCCTCAGGCAGGAGCCAGCAGATGATGCGTGACGGTCCCTCAGGCAGGAGCAGTGTGGGACAGGCGAGGGTCCCTCAGGCAGGAG
>NW_026623281.1:901502-1002023 GCF_030028575.1 Malurus melanocephalus
GGTGGGTGAGGGTTTCTCCATGCCACGCTCAGGCGGTTGAAGGCCTGGAGCAGATCCAGGGAGGCTGATCGGGGCAGGCTGGGCCTGTGGTGCCCACAGGGTCTCAGGGCTGAGCGAGGTCTGCTGTGAAAGTGGGGATGTGCTGGTAAAAGCTGGCTGAGCTGCTCTGAAGGGATGAAAAGGGGTGAGCTGTGCTCTCCCTGTGACCTGGGTGGGCTGGGGCTRYCTGATGCTGCTCTGAACTGYKGCAGARCCCAGCCTGGACTCACCTGTGCCTTGAGGACAGCGCTGGAACCAACTGTGGGCATCCACCGACTGCTGTGGTGWAAAYAGCAACATCCAGCAGACTTATCTTYGGCTGTGCAATAGGTCAGATCATASTTCTTTTGTGATKCTTGTTAATGTGTRACCCTCTGCTAGGATGTCCCATGTCCCACGAGAGCTGTCCAATCATCTGGACAAAGGGTGAGATTGAAGGCAGCACGCTCAGGTCCTTTCTACATGTGTATTGAAAATGCAYCACTGTTTGCCTGATATTGTTAGCATAGACACGGTTCATTAATCAGGTTTCAATCATTGTAGGTGTAAAGCTATTTTTTGTCAGAAAAACAAGGCAAATAGGGGTCTTAACAGTGTTGCATAGTGTTGTAGTGCTTTAAATTAAGTTTTGATCATTTCTGTGASGGTTTTGTGCAAAGGTTTGGTGGGGTGCTGTCTTGTGGCAGCTGTTGTGTGAAGCTTCATCCTGCCCTTGTCCATGTGAATGTATGTTGTATTTAGTGCCGTAAGTGCCAACTAGGTCAATCAACAGTACCAGCACTTACTGAGCTGTCACACTCCATGAAGCAGATATTAATTGCATTGGTACCAGAGCTTCTCACTCCATTTTCTTTTGTGCTAACACATTAGCAGCAATTCAAATGAAATGTCCTAGCTCTCAAGTTTTGCAATAGTTCTGGGGCAAAACCACAGTAATACGTTATTGACTTTATCCCATAACAAAAATATTATGTAGACTGTTAAGCATTCAGCTTCTTGGAGGACAGAATGAGATGTGACTGTAGGCTCATAAAAAAGTTTAACAGAGACCTTTTACAAGAAATATTGGGTGCAAYAACACTATCAGTGGTCTTAGGTTTTCCTGCATCTCTGTTCTTTCTAATTCATTCACCCAGGACCTTGATTTTGTGAAATTAAAGAATTTCAGGACTGCATTAAGGTGATGTATCTGAACTGCATGTTCMTCATGACCTTCAGATTTCTTTTTTSCAGGTTTGCAAATACAGAAKGTAGGTATATAATTTTACAAATGTTCCCTTTGAAGGAAGCAGTGCAKCGGTCCCAGGTTTGSTGGATTAGCCAGGCCCTGATGCAAYTTAACAGGTATGAACCCCTTCACCATATACTGTATCTGCCTGATAGGGTAGAAAACTGCATGATGTCATTGGAGTGTGAAAAACATTGTTTCTGGGAGCTTAAAAAAAGTTTGCCCTAGTGGTAAAGACTTGGAATAATGAGACTCTGATTTATGTTCTGTATGTGTACCTGCTTGAAAATCCTATTTGTGAATAGAAAAGCTCAATACAGAAGTTGTATAGGCAATGTACAAATGTTGATTTCTTTTTGAGGAGGAGCAATTCCCTCCTGGCTTTTTTCATATTCAAGTCAAAGTTCATTGCAATAAAGACTAAAGCCACAAAGAAGTCACCTCTCAGGTGAAAAAAAAAAAGTTACTTGTTTATAATGCATGCATTTAATCCCAAATTGTGAGAGAAAAACCTGGGCAAAATAAAATAAGATGGAAAGAGGGAATTTAAARCAATGCCTTTTTCTGTACTTGTAGTTCTTCTCCAGTACTAGCTTGACAGTACCTCAGGTTGTTGCTGCTTCAATATATTTTCCTAYTGAGTGTATTCAAGATGTACATCATGTGAGGATTGTTCTGTGGTGCTGACACTGCTGTTGGGATGCTAGGACAATTAAAAAACCCAAAAGTGAGTAGCCTTCATGAAATAACTGTTTATTCTGTTACTTGCAAATTACATACAAGCTTATGCATAAAAATCTTGTTMAATTATGTAGTGAGACAACTCAACAGGAAAAAAAAACCCAGAAATAAATAATAAGTTATTTATTTGATCAGGAATCAGTTTAAGTGTGTCTGACAAACCTTTTCTTTAAATTCAGTGCTTCAAGGCTATTAGGCAAGTGCTCACATGGCAGCAAAAATGATGAGAAAACATCACTTGCAGTAAGAAATAGTGACACAGTACTGAAAATGTAGTAGCAACTTAGTGATTAAATTGTGTTTGTTCCCGCAGCTCCCGCTTTGCAGCACTCTTTCATGTATTTATTTAATGTGTCACACAATGCCTTTGCTCAGCTAGAGGCTAAGAGGGAATGTAGGTAGACTACATACCTGCAAGAGAGGCCTGGAATGCTCCATCTGGAAAGCAGTATTTGTAATACAAAGACAGGATCCTACATCTTGTGGCCCTGGTGTCCTTGTTATTTGCATGGATCAGTTCACTGCGGCAGCAGTCCAGCTGATGTGACTTGCATTATTATCAGATACCTGATTGCAGTCTCTGGATGGATGGAGGGTGGGACGTGACGAGCATAGCAATGTGTGTGGCACTGCTGATGCTGTGTGATAGTAATCTATGATGAGGACAGGAGCTCACTCAGTGCTGCACAAAAGTTTTATAGRGACACAATTAAATGGTTTTGTGAAATTCTGATCGTTGCCAGGGTTTTGAACTCTGATGTACTGCCAGCGAGTCCAGAAGATATTTTCACAAACATGCTTAGGCTGTGCAGAATCAAGAAGGTACAGGGCTTCAGTTGGGAAATTGAAAAGGTTTTCTTCTGACAGAGATTTAATATATAATTTGACAGGTTTGTGAGATTCCAAGGCTAAAATAGTCCAAGTGTTAGATTCTGGTGTAGTATTTAATGATTTTTCTTTTCAAAACTTTTTAAAGTTCCTGTTAATGTGTGACTATGCCAATAGAATTTTGTGACAATACTTCTGACTTTTTGTGTGWTGTAATAATTTTGTGACAACACTTCTGACTTTTTGTGTGCTGTAATAAATGGTTCAGATACACAGGGTCTTGAATTTCTGTTTATTAATCAGAGATCTTTGTGATTTCACTGTTTTCAGTGGAACAATTCCTCACCCATACCGGTTGCCGACTATGCAATGTGGTATTMAAAAAATTACCTTTCTAAACCGAATGTAATTACTGAAACATATTATTTGAACACTTTTGAGAGGTTAATAGGAGACATAGGTCTTTATTTTGATATTCCTTTAGGAATTGAAGGTAACTCAAGAAAGTTAACCAAAAAAGTAAAAGAGAAGAAAATGTATCATGGCCTTCACATTGAGAKCAGAAGAAGCTTTTCAGATATGTACAGCAGCAGAGCAATGCCTCAAACTCAGATATATAGAAGTCCTCACTAGAGTAGCGCTGCACATACTCTGTTGGTCTTGGGGAGCCAGTCAGTGAAGGATATTTCTGACTTCTAAACTGATCTCTCAAACACCTATTTAAATCAGAAATAACTCACTAAGCAGAGGGATGAMAAATCAAAACTTGGAGTTGTAAACTTGAAAAATTTATTTGAGCTGCTAAATTTGCATCGCAAACCCCCTTGTTTATCTTGTATGAGCCGATACAAGAAATTACATTAGATATTCAGGATGTAGAACTGTCATCTGGTAGGAGGAAATAAACTTTTTTATGTTTTGTTTTGTGGTCTTAGAGTCTTAGACTTCTGCAAATTATTAAAGTGCATCTTTTGTATTGATATGATCTAAGTTTGTATTGTATTTGAGTACAGTAGAAGATCGGTGACAAGTTTGCATCCATTTTACCTTGCTAACCCTTTTTTTTTACATTATGTTTAAGGGCTTTCTGGGYCTGTGTACCCAAGAGCAATGTCTTAGCTGCTAGCCTGAAATGACAAGGAGAAACAAAATTGCTTGTTAGGAGAATATGCAGCAAGTGGCATGGCTCATGAGTTACAAAAATTTTTAAAGACCATAAGTGCTGAAGATGGCCTGTGCTAACAAGCAAGACTTATTCATAGCCCTTATATCAAGGCAAAAATGTTGGAATGGGACCATGAAATGAGAGTAATCATACTACAAGTGTTCCTTGTTGGGCTTGTAATCAATTTCTTACTCCTGTCCTCCCCCACCCCCCTTGACTAATTTGCTCTCAGGTGTTTTCAATTCTGTCATTTTCATGAAGACTTTATAGGTGCCACTTGATGAGCCTAACAKTGTTTGGCCTGCATCACAGCAGAGGAAGGAGAAAGCAGTCATGGTAAGATGTTTGTCATGATATTTAAATGAYTGGTTTGGTCTGCAATATAAAGGTTCTAGGTCCATTTGGTAGTATGTCTTTGACATTGATTCAGGGTTTTTTTTCCTCTGATAGAATTGGAATTACTGTTTTGAGAGATTGAGCAGAAGTAAGCACATCCATAGGCTTTAGGAAAGAGGTTTTGCTCTAAAGGTCTCAGACTTTTTTCTTTTTTTCTTTTTTTTTTTTTTTTTTTTTGTTGGAATGGTATAGGCTGTAGACTTTAGACTGAACAAAACTTCACTTAAATTTGGAGGGGTTAATTTTCAGGTTAATTTTCAAGTGCAAGTTCTGTAAGCCTACAATAATTTTGAACTCCTCTGTTTATTGATTGTTGATATTGATTGATTGTTTTGCTTGGTCAATGTATGTACACTTAACACCCTCTGTTATAACATACATGCAAAGGCAATCTCTGTCTGTAGTAAGAGTAAAGCTCTGATATCCCAAAAATGCAATATTATGCTTGATCAATGTTAGCTACTTTTGAGCATGATACTATTAATGCTGTAATATCAGTGTTATTTGCACAGTTTTTTTCCTGTATGTAGTTGTACATTAGCTTCCTAAGTTTAAAAAAAAAACATACTGATGAGTACAATTAAATAAATTCCTAWTTTTTTAGCTAGCATGATAACAAGTACCTTTCTGTACCTCACTACTTCAACTGACAAGCAGAAAGCAAGAATTCACCAAGTAACTGAAACGTTTTTCAGTTGCAAAGTAATTTTTAATGAGGTACATTTTGTCTGCAAGGAAGAGGAGGGAGGAAGGAGAAATAGCAAGCACAGTATACAAAAGGTTCTTTGTGTTCCTAATACCGGCTGACACGAGAAGCTTGCAAAACAAAACCAAATCTTTTGCAATGGAAATGAAGTGCATGTACAAAGGAGAGACCAAGGGTGAAATGGAAAGCAAATGAAGCTGGTCATGTAGTTYTGTTTGTACCTGTGAAAAATGAATCCTTTTACTTGAGAGTTGGTAACAAGTTGTATGCTCAAAGAATTACAGCTAAAATGATGTGRTCTGTTTGCATTGGGAAAGCAAAGAGTAGAAAAGTCCTCAGTAGTATTCGTTTTCAAATCTGGGGTTTGGGGTGCTCTTTGGAGGGCAAGCCAAGCTGCAGCACAGMAAAGACCAGTAGAACTGGCTCCTTATAGGGATTAGAACAAATTTCTGTCTGTTATCACTCTGCAGGTAGTCTTTAAACAGCTGTAGCTTTGCTAAATTGTGGATAGTTGTGCAGTGTATTCATGGTGCTCCTAACATAGCAGTGAATGAGGATTGTCCACCAGTTTGCTGCTTTGCTGTCTGTTTGGCTGTTAGATGGAGACGAGAATGTCTGTGTTTCATTTGAAAAAATAGTTTCAAATTGCTGAAAAAAGAGGCTGTGTAAATCCTCAATTCATATAATTTGTTTTTACATAGTGTATTAGAGAGAGAGACTACTCCCAACTGTAGCTTGTATTTTTCCTCAAATTGAGCAGTCCTTTCTGCAGCAGTTAGCTATTTTTTGGGAAAGCATTTTGTCTTTGTGTGTGTATGTAGCATTCATGCTTGCTTTGGGCTTTTAGATGTTGGCCTTCATAGCAAATTAGTGTGACAGATACACACTCYGGTTTATGAAGAAATAAACCTATTAAATTTGGCTGTACCAGATTTCAGAAAGTATTAATTTCCTTTGCACGAAAAATAAAAAGTTATTGGGTCAACTGAAACGTGGCTTAGATGTGTTTTTTTTTCTTTTCAAGTGCTAAGTCTTTTATCAACACAAGGTAAGATTTTTGAAGCAACCACAGTAATTCAGTCAGGCACTATCTACATAATCTCTTTCAGTGTGTTCAGGTCTTTTGTGACCCAGTTTTCTTGCATAAAAATTCTAGCAGTACTGACAAAGCTCAGTGTTCTTATTTTGGCACAACTGTCCGTTCTTGAAGTTGCTCTTTTTAGCTCTACAAAGTAATAACATGACTATTTTCATGGTGTATCTGGGTTGCTCTGCTCAGGTGCTGTTTTGAATGCTCTTTCCCATTTGGTGTGCTGTGCTTTTGGATGTTTTGGTTGCACTTGCTCAAATTCTGCATTTTAATTAATTAGTCTTTGTCATATAATGACCTCTAATGCAGCCAGCACCAGGTTCTTTAGTGAAGTTGCAAGAATGAACAGGTTCTTTGAACAGTTTGTCTTGTGCACTTACCAGAAACAAAGCACCTCATTACCTTTTCTGTTTCTTGTTTAGCACTTGTGCTTCAGTGGTGCTGTGTTTTTCCAGTGGSGGTTTTGTTTTGGTTTTATTTAGGATATTTTTTGTTCTAAAACTTATTCCATTGGAAATGTTAGCCATCCTAAGTGAGGGCTAAAGTTGGATAGTCTGTCATATTTCCTATATTTGTAAGTAATTAATTTTTACAAATGGTTTTGTTCGGAGAACAGCAGTYGGTTCCTGTGTCTCAGAACATTAGTGTTTGCTGCGCTCAGATATATTGAATAGAAATATTAAAGCTTTCTGCAGCTGGGTTTGAACAGGGAGTTTAACTTTGCAGGTGAGAGTTTAGTAGGAATCCCAGAGGGTAAAGTTTGTTTCTAAAGAATACTTGAGATCAATTAGAAATAATCAATTAATCAAATAATGAATTTCAAGTATTTTCTTCARTATACCGGTGTACTAAACTAGGCTATTCCATTATATGAATTACTAGTAAAAATATAATTTCTTTTTTCTATCAACTACTTCCATTACTGTGCTCTGTACCAACTGCTCTTCACAGCATTGCTACATGGCATTTAAAAGCCCACTTTTTGACCATGTTCTTGAACCCCATGCCTTATATTGTAACTGAGGTTTCTTGGGCTCAAGTAGATACTCAAGAAACACTTTCTGTGCCACCTTACAGCAGGATAKCTAGATGTGATTCTGTCTTGTAACTAGTCAGTTAAGAAAAATGGTTGTAAAGCTTTAGATTATTGAATTTAGTTTTGGAGAATGAGCTAATATGGCACTGAAATCTCTGAAGGTTTCTGTTTTAAAATTAGATGCTGTCTTATTCTGCTCTGCTATATTTAGTCCTGGTAGTTTTTTTTTGTTTTTGGGTTTTTTTTGTTGTTTTTGTTTTTTGTTTGTTTTTTTTTTTTTTTTTTTTTATTGCAAACAGCAGCTTGTTTGCTTGGACTGGAGCATTTGAGCATTTCTTGGCAAGTAGAGGTGATGATGTCTCCAGGAAATATGACCTAAACAAGTATGGTAGATGTTGAGTTGTGAATGCATGAAAATAAGTAGCTGACACAGTGGGAGAAAATCTTAGAAAGTATTAAAGAAGTCCTAAGGTGCAGTAGCTTAAAAAAGAAATAGTTTAAGGTGGTATTAAGAAGTATTGCTTAAACTGTGTGAACACATTGAAAGAAACTGCCCCCAATTCTTTCCAAAAACATCTTKCTGAGGTTTTCCTGAGTCAAATTGTGATGATTTTTAGTGTTTTTGTTTTCAAAGAGAAATGTCTTGATAGTGGACAGAACATTTKCTGAGGCTGTGGGACATTTACAGTAGATGGTAGGCTTGCCTTGAAGCAGACGTAAATAACCTAAATAGAAGGCGTAGAGCACTAAATTGCTGAGTGTCAGTCCAGTGCCTTCACCACAAGAACACAAAAGTTCATCTTGCATGCTGTAGATAAAACAGTGAAGCAATAAGGACTTTTTTGGACACAGACTGAACTGGAAATAAAGAATACTTCAGAATTCTTTTATYGTTTATCTTGGGGAACAAATAATTTACTGCAGAGAAGAATGAACTTCAGATAACAGCCCTGACAATGATATAGTGTGATATAGTGTATTACCACTTTATTTTATAGCATCTTTGGTGAAAATGATATGTCAAAGTCTTTGTGTGGTTAGATAATACAGATATAAAGTGAAATAGTAGCAAGGAGAGAGAAATTAAGACTCTTAAGGAAAGAGGGGACAATCCATTTCCAGATAGCATTTAGAAGATAGATTGTATATGAGTGTGGCAGAGGCTCTTTTTTTTTTCTTTTTTTCTTGCAGAAACTTTTTTCTGGACATGGTAGGTAGAGTGGGAAAGGATCTATTTTGAGAATGGTAGGCAGAGAAGTGCATCTGTAAACAGGCTGCTGAAGTTAGCTCTTGCTTGGCAGTACCTGCTTTGTAGTGCACAAGCTGACTTTGACAGTTATTTACATAAGTTTCTTCACTTAGACCCAACTTCAATTGGTTATATTTGTGCTTATTACAGTTAAATTATTCATCACTTGTGCTGATTTAAATGAAGTAAAAGTAGACTGTTTCATTCATGCGCCTCACTCTTTATGGTGAGTTTTAGCTTTTACTTCCCTTCCTCAGCTTTTTGGTAAATGTCCCTAAAAGAACATCCTGGGGAAAACAGTCTTGGGGTTTTTTTGATTGTTGTTTTTAAATTGTTGCTGGTTATCGTGATCTGCACTTTACACCTGATACAGACTATTCGATTCCTGACCTGGAGACGTTTTTCAGAAGTTTATGCTCAGCACGATATTGCATTGTGTATCGGAGAGCCTCTTCAAAACTGAAGCTGGATTGAGCTGTGGAATCTGACTTGGAGAAAAATGCCAACATGTTAGAGAGGAATTTATTTACTGTGCTGTCTCCTGTTCCTTTAATTTGATCCTGACTTGAGAATATGTAACRAAGGCCACAGTAAACATGCTAATACCCTTTGAAGCTGTGCAAATGTGTGAAGTAAATGTAACTTGAGTATGGTCAGGATGTGCACGGTATTGCTTTCTGTGACAYGGTCAGTTGGTGTGGCTGCAACTGTTCAGATGTCTGTGGCTCACTTAGGTTATATGGGGTACCTGTTTTCTACTGGGTAGGAGCTTCCCTGAGTGCTTCTGTTCATAAACTCCCACCTGGAMGACTGTTGTCCCGGAATGGGTTCTTTCACCGGCGCATGAGGCCAATTCCCACACAGTTGGAAATATTTGAACAGAGATTAGCCAACTTTTGTTTTTGAGGTACTAGTATCTTTATGAATCTGTTTGCATGAGCTGCACTAGAAGAAACCCTGAACCCTTGGGACTTTGTATATGAAATATTAAATAAGGCTATCCTAGCAGAGTATGCAAACATAGGCTACTTCAAGTGTCTGTTATACTAATAAAGTTTTGTTGAGGTTGAGTGACATGACTGAGGTAGAATTCAACAACTATTTCTGATGTGATGACACCCGTGTTCTGGAGAGTGGTCAAAATAATAAGCATATTGGTGATGTCTTTGTACAGGGTTTATCATTCTGTTGAAAAACTGTTCTTGGGGCTGGTTTTTGTGTGCTGATAAGTGATTTCAGATGTCAAAGCAGGACCTATATCAGAAAGTAATGACTGAACAATATCATTCTAGACCCTTTGAGAATGTTCAAAATGCTGAACTGTTTGAAGTAGCRGAGTATGATGATTGAAAAACAACTTCAGCTTGGTTTATTGTAGTGGAGTGCTGAAATAGTGTTCTTAAGTGAGAGTGAGAATGGTTCGTATGTATTTGTGAATTTGTTTAGCACTTTTATTCCTGCTCCTAAATATTAAATAAGCATAGCTATCAGGACTTCTGTCTRTAGATGCAGAACCCCCAAATAAAGGATGCTCAAGGCAAAAGTTGAAGGGTGTTAATAATGAGAATAGTTGCACAGGCTGTGAAATTTAAGTTAATTATTGTGTGTGTTCCTATGCAACATTTGGAAGAGTCTTTTTCTGATTTCCTTAAAATGGAAATATGTAGCTAGTACAATAAATATCTTCAAGATTTACTAATTATTTGTAATGCACACACTTAACTGTCATCTTTGCTGACAGTGTTAAAACAATAAGATATGGATACTACAAACAGTGTTTCATCCAGCCTGATGAACAATTAGAGAATCCCYAGAAACTGTATTTTTGCAGAATTGACTTTACTGGTAACAAATGCTAGAAGCAGATGTGTGATTTACATAGAAAAGCAGCTGTTCCTGGTTTTGAGAAGAATATCAAGTCTACCCCCATGTCTTGCATTAGGGTTATATCCATTCTCTTTTCAAGTTCTTGTCTCTTGCGGGCAAAAGAAACAAGCTTCTAAAGACTGGAAAACTACAGCATTCCCCAAGGATGCAGAGAAGAAAAAGAAAGGAATGGAGGAGGGGAGCCACCTTGGAGTAGAATGCAGAGGGAGTTTTGTTAGGAGAAAAGAATRACAAGTTTTGATCACAGGGGTGTTAAACACAAAACACCTTAGGTGATCCCATAGGGAAAGATGGGCTGCTGGTATAGAGCTACTCACTGGAACAGGTTTGTCTRTGTCAGTAGGGTGTAGTCAGAGTAGCTTGATTATAGATTATTTCAAACATATCATTCACTGTTTCCCCAATAAATTAAGTTAATAGTGGTTGGCTGACATAAGCCTGTAGCCATAAAACACAAGATTCCCCCTTAATAGGCAGATGAGGGACTCTGAAATTGCATGTAGCCCATCTTCATTTTTGACCTTGTGCCTAAACAAAGACCAGCTAAGYGGAGGAGGTGAGTAGGCACTTTGGGACACTAATTCAACTTAATGCTGAGTATGAYTGAAGCTATCTCTGTAGGCAGTGAAGTATACACTCCATAAGGTTTAGGAATAATGACATGTTGTCAAATCATTTAATTTTAGTTTTAAAAGCTTGCTCAAAGGTAGAATTACTAGAAGCACTTCAGCTCCAGTGTGGATCTTTGGTCTGGATTACTTTTTTTTTAACCTACCAACTCACCAGGCAGCAGTTATTCAATTAGCGCTCTGGCTTTAAACCTGAGYTGGGTATAGATGGTGTTACTAATGTGGAATCACCCAGAGAAGAAAGCACATGCATTATTTCTGTGGTTTGTAATTTTCCTTTGTAATAAATTTGGGTTAAAACCCCCTAATTTTTAAAAAATATTTGGTCCCATGCACTTACATCTCTAGAGTGTGGAGTTTAAATTCTGCCCATACAATGGGTGTGCAGGGCAGTATTAGAAAGATGAAATGTAACCCATTGTTATATCAGGCAGGAGCTTGCAGCCTATGTAATTATYTATCTCTAGCTAAGCTGAAAAAAACTGTAACCTCAGAGTGAACTCTAGCCCTGGACCTCAACATTAAGAGTAGAGAAATGCCATGCTTCAGCAGTCACTTAGATGAAACACAACATCAGAATATACTCTCATAGGCTGATTTCCTCCTGAAGGCATGGACATGGGTTCTTAGCTTATATTGGAAATGTAGTTTTCTACAGATTAATTTTCTGAATGGGTTCCTCTAGGCTTTAGAGGTTATTATTATGCTATTTTAAAAAAAAAACACTGAAGTATAATTTGCTATTACAGGCAATTATGATCTCTGCTGTCTGAGAACAGTCATTCTTGGAGCCTACCATCCCATTAGATATTGCTGCTAATGCTGCATTTCCACTATCACAACTCTCCCCAATCCCATTTTTGCTGCAGCCCAGTCTTCCATATGTCACTCTCTACTGTTTTGATATAGATACTCTAAAATTTTTGGTATTGCCTATGCTTTGATTTTGGATAGATCTTTGTGCCTCTTCTCTCTACCAGACTCCAGCGGTCATTAACTTTGACTAGTGACAAAATCCATGTCCCCCATCTATTCCGTGCAGTTTTCCTGAGCTAATCTGGCTGCTCAGGTGTGAAGGGGTTAAGAGGTGCAGTAAATAATTCTTTGGCATTTCTCATATGATCAGATGTGCAAACAGACATGTTTGCCACCTGCAGTGGCTTCACCTATATAGGGATACTTGTTTAGCCTGAACTAAAAGGGAAAGAGTTTTCTTCCTTCCATCAGAACAGGTTTCTTAGGATCTGCCCTGCAAGCAATAATGATGGAGAGGCTATGGATCTTCTTTATCAGTTCCTGRCAATTCAATTGGGTGTTTGCCCAAGAGATGGCATGGAACTCTTAAGYTGAAGGGTATAGAGGTATGGGATGGCTCCTCCTGGAATCTGTGTGCACTTTGACATGATCCTTTGTGAACTACCTTTGCTTGCACTTAGGAAAATTGCATTATCTGCTGAATTCCATGATGTTTACATAATAATCTTGTGAAACAACAYTGAGTTAATTTTTTAAAGTAATAATAGAATGGTATGGGAAACTTTACCATTTACCTGATTTACTTCTGATTAGGCCTTTAATTAGCACTTATATGTTGTTTTATTCTACAGATATTCTTAGAACAAAAAACATTGCATGAGTTTTCACACAGACTGTATTCAATCTCATGTACAGCTGTGTGTACTATTTAAAAGAACTATTTAAACGAGTGAGCTATACAGGTCAAGGTTTTATGACTGGTAAATGCTGAAAGTTAAAATCTGTAGAAAAATCATGGGCAAGTGACAGGCAACTGTACCTACTGTAGAGAAGAGTAGTGACAATTAGATAACTCTCAGATTAAGTACTTAAATGCTTAACATGWTTCCTGAACAGACAACAATTTATTAATACATTTTTGTTTCTAAATATAACAATAAATATAGTTTTAATGGTGGCMTATGAAGCTTTTTGTTAAGGAAAGACAGGGGGGCAGCCTTCTTTCAAATGCAGGAAACTCTGTAGTAAGGGAATGTCTCTGAATGTGATTCAATTSTAGCACCAACCCCTGATATATATGTGCTGCAGGGAAATAGAAGGTTAGATTTTTTTTTTACAAAGCATTCGTTAAAATATTGTTGGGATTTTAATGATGTTATACACTGGTAGATCTTTCGTTTAATGTGTTATAAATGCAAGATAATTTTGCATTGATTAGCAGATAGAATTTAAAAACTGGTAAGAATAAGTTCTGTTAGTSTCCTAAACAAAACCACTTCATCTCCAAGAGCTTGGAAAGGTATTCAGTCCAATCTTGCATTTAAATGGTAGCTATGCTCCTGCTTGGCTTCATTAGCTTGCCCCCTGCCAGGCAAACACAGGGTATTGGCTGCTGCCTGGGGAAGGCACCGGTCACCTATGGAGATACAGAAGCAGTAACAGACAGCTGGGGAGGGGCAGTTGGTGTATGTGTCATTCTGTGCCAAGAAGTGGTTCTGTTTATCGTCAAAAGCTATTTGGAGATSTGCAAGTGTCTCTTGTTCTTGTTTTGCGAAAAGACAAAAAAAACCCCTTTTGTAATAATAAGCCTTTTAGTTTAATCTAACTGTGAACCACTGAACACACCTACTTTATCCTCAAATTCATAATTAATTGCGTGACTTGTTACTGGAAATATTTTTGAATGCAGTTTGTTTCTTGAGCAGCAAGTCCCTGCTTCTCAGTTTAAAATGCACATTGGTCTCTATTACTGAGGCCTAAGCAGTCCATAATGAGCAAGTCTTCCATTTTATTTTTTTTTGTCCTGTCTGAATAGCTGTGAAGAGTAAGTACACCTACACCATTCCACAGCATGCCTTTCACAGAAGTGACTCAGCAGGGATGTTCAATTCTTTGACCTCTGACAATCCCTTAAACTTGTGTAAAGGCAGAAAAATCTCCAAATATGAATGTTCTCATGGTGGATTTTTATAGCTTCTACTCTACATGTATCAAAATGGTAAGTTCAGTTCTTAATTCTAAGGAGAGGATCAAGTGACAAGAGAAGTGAACTCTACTTAACTCGCAGCTACCTTCTGGAATAGTTTTTCCACAGCTTGACATTTCCCTTATTGTAAAATATATCACTCCTCATGCATTAGGCTCTTTTAATTTCAGAAGCCTGCCGGGATTGATGTTTTGTAAATCCATCTACATGTGTAATCCTTTCCTATTACTTGGATAAATACTTTGACTCTCCTGCTCCAAGCCAGAGAACTAGAAAAAAATGGATCAGTTCTTTCATAGGAAAGGAACAAGTCTGTCTACAGACAGAATCAGTCATCTCTTTCTAATCTTTTAAAACTATACAGCTGAGTAATGTGCTTGGGTTTGTTTGGTTTTTTTTTTTTTTTTTAGCAGAACTGAGACAGAATTGGGAAATTATTTATTGGAAACCCCCCAGCCTATAAAGTTACAGGGTATTTTGTTCCAGCTTCAAGGGATTTTAGATCTGTAGTGCAATTTTAATATGCAGACATCCTTGTCTAGTCATCCCATTGTTGCTACAGGCTGTTCTATGCTTTCATCAGAGAGCTGACATCAYTTACACCTGCCTGAGTTTGTAAATTTGGATTTCAGAGTGACTTTGGGGTGGCTGCATATACAAAGTGCCAAGTGGTGTTCCAAAGATGTGGTAAATAGTTCTCTTTGCAAGTATTCACTAATTTTATGTCAATACAAACTGAAAACTGTCTGATAGTGTGCTGGAGTGTATTTGCAAGGCCATTTTATTCACAGCTGTTGTAATACATATATCCTAAAAATTCTCTCCTTTTCAGCATTGTTTTCTACACAACACTTTTATGYGAGCCATACTCCAGATAAAAAATGCCGGAGACAAAGCAGATCCCTCYGTCACCTTTGTAACATGTTAATATAGTTAGAACTTGTCCTCAAATCAAGTGATACTATGTACCAGGCTGGCTTTGTTAGCCATGTTAGTTGTGGGACTAATTCTAAATTAATGTTAGGGGGGTTTAGAAATATATTTTCAGTTTGTGGCATCTTTGTTTTAAGGCTTATCTATCCATAGATGTCCACACTGGGTTTATCCCAGGAAAGCTTCTATTATTTGCATGCTAGCAGATATGAAACTGGAATCTCTCTTTGCTAGGTTCTGGACAAGCCTGTAGTAGAAGAGAATTGGTGCCACAGCTGAAAAAATCCACAACTAGAACCCCTTCATTTTTCAAGTAAAAGGCTCAGGTGGCCACTTTCTCCTTGTTTTTTGGCACTAATAAATACTTCCTGTACTTGCAGTGTGACCTGTAGGATGCTATCTGAGGAGAAGTAAAGGAATGCCACAGGCCAGCCAAGGTAGAGCTTCTAGAGAACACTGAAATGAAAAGGATCTTATTGTAGGCCATATTTCAGATGTGCTAATGAGAACCATATCCATGGCCAAGGAAATTTTTATCACCACCATCTAGTGTCTGATACATTTGAGCTGTACTACATGGTGCGCCCACAATTTGCTTATGTGCTGGTATATATGAACCTGCAGCTCTGATAAAAGGGGATTTTATTTTTCTAGATCTTTGTTCTCATCTGTGTTAATATTTGGGCTGGTTTTGTCTGGGGTAAAATTAATTTTCATCATAGCAATTAGTATGGGCTGTGTTTTGGATTTGTGCTGGAAATAGTTTAGATAGTATAAGAATGTTTTTGATGCTGCTGAACAGTGATTCCACAGAGTCCTTTTATTCTCCTCACCCCATCCCACCCCACCCCACCAGAAAGGAGACTGGAGGTGCACAAGTTGTGCGGGGATACAGCTGTGAYAGCTGACTCCACTTGATCAAAGGAATATTTCATACTGTGTAGTGTCATGCTCAACCTATGAAGCTCAGGGGAGAGGGGGAAGGAGGGATTTGCAGAGTGATGACATTTTTCTTTCCAAGTCACCACTGTGTGTCATGGGGACCTGCTTTCATGGGCATGGCTGAACACCTGCTTGCCYGTGGGAAGTACTGAATCATTTCTTTTTTTCTGCTTTGCTTACATGTGTGGCTTTTGTTTTACTTTTTATTGAATTGTCTTTATCTCTACCCATAAGTTCTCTCACTTTTTACTCTTTTGGTTTTTCTCCCCATCCCACTGTACAGGGGAGTGCGTGAGTGGCTCGGTGATGTTTAATGTCCTGCTACGGTTAAACCACAACAACATTTTATGGAAAAASAAAAAGTTAGTAGTTGAAGGGAGGATGCAATGTTTTGCTAGAGGATGATACATTTCATTTACTCTTAGGAGGTGCTATAAACCAAAGAAAACACAAGATGAATGAAGATGTAATTTTTATATTTACTGTGTACAACACTCTCGCCAAAAGGTGCCGCTTCTCTAAGCAGCCTTCTATGCCTCAAACTGACAGTAATTAGGATTACTGTAATAAAAGGGACCCTGAAGAATATTAAAATGAAGCTTGTGCTAAAATATGCCTAAGCTTTATATATCAGACCTAGCACTTCGAATATCCTTTTGGAATGAGAAGAGTCCTGTAATGTATAAAGCACCATCTTAAAAATTGTCCTCTGGGGAGAGAATAAGCTTGGATGTTTTGGTTTTGATTTTGATTTCTGTAGGGMAAAATGCTATGGGCAAATATGGAATCTGAAATGGTGCTCTGGGAGATAACACYGTACTATTTTATCAAAAATTGATTTTGCCTTTTTGTCTGTCATTGTGTCCACACCCCACAGGCCATTGCACTTTGACTCTGGTGAGAATGTTTTAGAACTCGTGAAATTGGAAGTAAAGATTTCAGAATCAAAATGTGGCTCTATCAGAGAACGATTATTCATCTCAAGGTTGCAGATGTTTTYCCCTTGCAAACAAAGGGTTAAACTTTATTGGAAGTTTGGCTGTGAATTTGGACGCTGTAGTCTAATTGGATTTCGTTTCATGTGCACATTAACATAAGCTATAAGTGAGTCTGAAGCAGTCTAGCTGATGGATGACTTYTCCTCTGAAGGTGGCACATTGCCACTGGTGCCAGAGACTCCTTAATGCACTAGAGGAGATGGAGCAGGTGCAATGTTCTCGCCAAAGGCTTGGAATACCTGCTCTGTCTGGCTGAGAAAGAATGGATGCATCCATGTTATTTCTTGCAGTTTCTAGCATGAGTCCTGTGATAGTTGTGTTTTTTAAATGTGACTTATATAAAATATAATTTACCAGGTACTGAAATTTCTTCTAAAGTACAACTAATGGCTGAAACCRCTCATTCCTCTGCATATTTTATTTGCTATCAGCATTATCCAGTTGGCTGGCTTAGTCACAAAATAGCACACAGAATAAAGCYGGGAAAGGGTAGCCAAATTGGCATTATCCTGAATCCAATGTCTGCATCTTTTAGATCTGCTGTGAACTTTCAAGGCATCAAAAGTTGTATGCATGCTTTCTGAAAAATTATGCTCTTTTCAAAGAAAAAATAACTAAAAAAAACCTCCTGGTGTTTATTGGAAAGCATGTGCTTATGAGTGACTTGATACCATTGCAGTTTGAAAACAAAAGCTCAAACATACCACCTCACTCCAAAACAAAAACCCAATGGCCAAACACCCTTCCTGTATTGCCCAATCCCCCCATTTTTTTTTGTTTTTGTTTTGCTTATTTAGATATGTTTGTGTCACTTTTCTTGACAGTTTACAGTATTTTCAGGAGTAGGGTGGCAAAGCTGTAAAAATTGTCACTAGTGTTACCATAGCAGGCAAAATTCAACCTACCATGACTCTGGCTGTTTCTAACACTAGCTGCTTATAATTGAATTTCTACTTCTGGTAGTTTATTCAAACTACTTACTAATGCAAAAGCAGTGAGTCCCTAGATTTATTGATCTGTTGTATTAAACCTCTTATCCAAACATAGAAAACTTAGTGTTATGCTAATTTTTGCRTCCTGTTCTTTAGTGTACACAAGGTTAACATAATTTTCTTTGTTGCTAACTCTTGGGCAGAGAGGGAGAATACCAAACAATGTGGTTAGGCATTCATAGCTAATGTAGATATATTGCAGTTGAAACAGTAATATGATTATCTGTGCTTTTTTGGCTTGAAGATTGGTTAACATGTTAACAGGGAATGGGTGTGGTGTTTGTTGTCTATGTCCATAGACAGACAAATGGTAAAGAACTCTGCCCATTTACTGACGTATTGGACTTGAGACATAACATGCCCATATGTTTTCTGGGTCATTTGGCAAAACTGAGGAATGTGATTTATATACGGATTGCAATTGTCAGAGGATACATGGAGTTCATTGCATGGAAAATATGAAGAAAAAGGACTTGGCATGGTTGGAAGGAATTGGCAGGAGTATGAATTAGGACGGCAGTGTTAAGTGAGAAAGTTTGGTAAAGGAAAAGGAAAAAAATTGAAATGGGAAGAGGAAAAAAAATACAAGAATCGAGATAAGAGTACCAAAGGGACAAGAAAAAATGTGGTGGAGTGAATAGCTACAAGACCAAAATACTGTGTTTGTGGCCAGTAGCACCAGTCTCTGCCCCAGGCAGAGAGCAAGGCAGCTGTGTGGGGATGTAAATTAATATACTTGTCTGGTACAGGAACTGATTGCCCACATGCTAATTTTTAAAGTTTTCATATCCATAGCCTTAAAACACATTAAGTAGTCAGAACATGCTTTTTAGAACCCTCTCTGGAGTGATGTTTATGTCCATAATCTTGCAAGTTGTTTTCCAAGTAGTTTGGAGAAGAGTAGACTAGACTTCAGATTGCCTTTTCAGGATAATCTGAAGTCTAGAATTATGGAACTGTATTATTTGACTRKTTCTTTGATTTGTTTCATTTCTTTGGTGCTTCAGACAGAATGTTCAAATGATGTTTTTTAATTTGGTATACATAACAACACTGGATTTAGGAACTTTTTCACCACATTTTGATCTGTAAGGCCATATGTTCAATTCCTCTTTAAAGGCAGCTATTTCTTCAAATATGTGAATTAGGATTTGTACTTTTCACCTTACCTAAAGTTAAGGATGCTGCCATTAATCTTTCAGTGCCTCAGTTCATCTGTATTAAGATATTAAAACCTTCTTATTTTACAAGGATGCTTTCAGGTTTACTTCCTGCAATGTCTACAAAATACTTCCATAATCTCATTTGAAAGAGCTAATCAGTGCCAAGTGTTAACAAGCCTAAGTGCTCTGAAACTGTCTAGTACTGAACTCCAAGCATGAACAATACACCCTTTTCATCACRAGTTTCCAAGGAAATAGTTTACCTGGAATTGCAGCATGTTGGGATTTTTTTAATGYTAGTGGAAAGGCTAATTTCTGTGCAAACACTAACTTTTGTGTCATAACAGCGTGAAGTTTTATACTCGGTCACAGCAACAGGGCTTGAAAGAGTGCAGAGACACGGAAAGCCTGAAGGCTTAGATCTCACCTAGTGAAAAGATRTAAGAGCTTAGAGCTTAGTTATTCAGAGTATGAATAACTGTGCAGGGGATATTGTAGCAGCCTTCAGTTCGGTATCTACCTGATTTAGAGTTCCTTTGCAGTGAGCCAACAAGAAGGGCTCCTTAGGGATATATGAAAATCTGGCCCTCCAGTACATTCAGTTATCTGTCTTTTTGAGTGAAGTCAGTTCTCAATACAGAAAAGCAGTGCCTTAAAAAAAGAGGGGAGAAAAAAATCACATGATAAATGTACAAGTAATTAATGGATACTTTTTCATTATTGTCATTACTGCTCTGGCTTTTAACAGTTTTACCTATGACATGACATGTTAAACTGCAATTTCATCATGATTTAKAAAATACAAGTCGATCAGCAATTAATCTATTTTTACAAAATTAAAAGTTGTGTATAAATGTGATTCAAAAATTAGAGATGGAAGTAGCACAGAAATATCCTTGGTTCTGTAACTAAATGCTACATTTATGTAGCATCTTCCATTCCTTTTCACTCATTTAATCCAAATTGTATTTTGTTAACCGCCAGGCTGACACACTTCTATTGAAGAACTTGAGTCACTTCTGAGGCACAGGTGATCCAATGGCTTGCAGCAATTGCAAAGCTTGGCAAAGGTGGAACTTTAGTCCTCAGATGAAGGATCCAAATGGTGAAAGAGGGCTACTCTGTTGTGATTGGATGGAATGACAGCCTGATCCATGYAGTCAAGTTTAAGGCATTTATGAAAGGGTAGAAAGCTAATTCTATCCAGATGTGGGGTGAATATATTGCTTCAATATACCTAGCTCTCTTCAGTTAGGTTAGAGTGGATTGTATCCTCATGGGCATGAAGAAACCTGGCTTAGTTTTTGACTGTGTGAATTCAACTACWCTTCTTCATGTTCTGGTGTGTGAACTGGCATGCCTGTTTCTCAGGATCCTGTGAAAATTGCAGGAAGATCACCTTAAAAATATCCTGCTGACTCTCATCTGAGGCATGGCTACTTTAGGAATTAATCACACTGTCTTTTGGACACACTGTAGGTATCTTCTGCACATATTTAAAAATGTTTCAATTAATTGTCTTATTCTCATCACCACAAAATGTAAATGCTGTTAAGGTTTCCTGCCACCCTGACTGTTTCATAGTTTACAGTGGAGTTGTATCTTCGTTGTTTTTAAGTACTGTAGAAGCATCTTGGAAGTTTTGCTGTTGATTTCTGTGACACATGGGTTCTGGCAGCACAATTTGTTCAGTTCCCTCAACTGCAAAACTGTCAATCTGGAACCTGTAGGAGGTTCTTGTTAGAATCACAGCAGTAATGTATCACCCTTATTAATGAGCTGTCCATAAATTAAACTCCTGAAGATGTTTACATGTAAGCCTATCAGTATCAGCCCATGAGGATCAGTGTTTGTATGAGGATTTTCTTATGCAGATTGCTGCCTATTCACTGATGTGGGTGGCACTACAAAAGCAGACAGACACTGGAACAACACTATTTATAGCACTCTGAATCAAGCAGAGCTCTGTTAACTGATGTTTGTTTGTTTCTTTCTTCCTTTCTTCTCTCTSTAGCTCTTTAGTCTCTCATTTGAATAAAGGCGTTCGGATGTGCAATCCGTGATTTCTGGAGAACAGGCCTGTTGGCTGGCACTGCTGAATAGGCTACAGCAGGTGGCACTATTTGGTGACTTTTGCCTAAYGCTGTTTTTATTTCAGTGCACATGAATATGTTGATATACGATCATATTTTCAATAGGATTTTTATGGAAACACTAAATAAGGTAGCCATTCTGAAGAAGTAGGTGCATATGTCCTTTCTTCTAAGGAATAGTAACAACTCCTGTGTACTTCAAATGTGTCTAAGTTGGTTCTGTGTTATATTATTAATAAAGCAAAAGACCTATAGAACTAATTTTTGGACTGATGTTTGGACAAGATGGGCTGAGCTCTTGTGAAAAATTCTGGAGGAGTTTAACTTCTATGCATCAACGGTTAATTATTTTTAAAGGTCTTAGAGGCGTCTACAGAAAAAAGAAAAACACACCTTTTTTTTTTTTTTTTAAACAGGTAGCTTTAATTTCATGTTCCTTTCAATTTTGCCATCATGTCATGAGAGGTAAAGCAAAACCTGGTCTTGCTAAGATGATATCTATGTTTATGATGGAGAGGAGATTTTTTGTTGCATTGCTTTTGCAATGTGGTAGCTTACACAATAAATGCATATTCTATTAAGCATCCAGATGAAAAAAATATGCCTAGGTATCTGCATGTATATATTAAKTTTTGAAGTCTGTCTATCCCCATTAGTTTTGCATCTGGGAGATTTCTTTGAGACACTTGACTAACAGGGATGTCACTAAAAGCAGAATTGATCTGATTAGACCTACACAAGAAAAAAATAAATGCTATTTTCAGCTAATTTCATATTCAGTATAACCATTAACAGCTGTATGAAATGTGTCTGAAAAGCTACAGATAAACTCTTTCTATCAAAAATAAAAAATGGTGTGTCTGGGGGAGAGAAAGCAGTTTGCCAGCAAGCAGTGGTTTCTGCCACTGCTCTTTTCCTAATGTAACAGAGCTATTTTTAGCACTAGAAAGTGCAAAACATGTTTAAGAGAAATAGGCTGGAAAATGTGACATGCACAGCCCATCTTTGTGGGTGGATGAGGTTTCTCTATCTGGGTTGCACTGTTTGCTCTCATTTGCATCCTCTCGCTGAGCGTCATGCTCTCATGAATTACATATGTGTTTGTGGCTTAGAAACCTTATGCAAGCATATTGATATGGCTGGAAAATATATTTAAATTATATAGCATACAAGCTAGTGATGTTGTTACGATCAGTTCTGGAAGAAATAATTTCTCATGTTTTGCCTCAATATTTATAYTTTTTTATCAACCTTACACTAACAGCAGAGTTAGGCTGAGGAGGATGCATTTAGCACGGTATTAATGTAACTTTATATTTAGCAGGAATTGGGAAAAAACAAGTATTTCATGTTTATTTCTAAGGATGAAGAAAATCTTTTGGAACAGAATCGTTTGGAACAGAACAGGGGAATGGGGAGTGGGGATTCCTATTTTCTTGCTGCCTCTATTCTCAGTTCTGGCGCTGGCCTTTTGGGATTACGGTTCTCGTTTTTGTATGAGTTGCATGCCTTCACCTTTAAAATAAGAATAGTGATCATGAACTTTTTGTTTATCCCCTTGTATATGTTTGGATGAAAAGCATTGTATAATGGTTTGTTATTTCTCATATRTGTTGCTTCTGCCATCTGCCTATTTGCTGGCCTGCTTATTCAAATGGAAGGACCTAGGTCGCACCCTGAATTTTTTTCATCTTCAGTGTATCCAACTTTGAGAGTTGGGATGATGCTGATTGACTGGTGATTGGGTAACTTGATCTTAGGTGGAAAAAAGTAGTTTCTCTGAGCACTATGTGGTGGTCAGAAGACTGGGGAGTACAGAGAAGGTGCTACTCCACACACAGAGCCAAGAGAAAGTTGAGAGGGAAGTTTTTTGTGTGTATGGAATCTGCAGCTCCTATGATCTTCTGGTTAGAAAGGGAGAATTTGCCTCCTAGTTGCAGATACAGATTAAGTATTTCTTCATTAAGTTACTGATTCACACCTAATGAATTTGCATGTCTGCCAGACTGCTGATTATTCTTAGGCAGAAAATGGGTTCMTTGTTTGAGACACTGCCAGTAATTTCCCTGTCACACTGCTGGTCACCATGATAACTTCAGTTTGTTCTRCCTCCTTTCTCTGCCTCCAAGGGTTCTTCAATTAAGGATGTCTGAACTCAGTAATCTTAGTTATATTTGACCATGGTAGTGTGCTATTAAGTGCTTCTAGTCCTGTCACATCACCATCAGATGCTTTCTATTCAGTTGTTGCAAAAATATAGTACTGAAAGTTTCTAACAATCATTCTAAAAAAAGATTTGACTTTTCTGCCTCTGTTCTTTTTTTGTTTACACACACTTTTCCTTTCTGGAGCTCTTTTGTGGGGATGAGGGAAGGRATCGTAGTCTCTCTACTGGGAAAAGAATCAGTGTAGCTAATTTCATTTTTACTTTGAGAAGGTTGACAAATAGCAAAGTGACAGCGAGCTTTGCTTTCCTTGATCAGGAATACAGATGATTTACCATAACAGTATTTAAAAAGGCACAAACAACACCCATGCATATACACACACGAGATGCTTAGCAGTAGAAATTACTTGCTCAGGCCGCCTTCTTGCCCTGCTGAGTGAATGCAGGAATTCACAAAATTTCTCCACCAAGAAACCTGCTGTTACTTTGCTTTTTAGCTTAGGTGGAGGTCAAACTTGAGTATAAAGAGACACAGAAAATGTAAAATATATAACAACTCAGTAAACTATATGCAACCTTGATTAACAAGATTCAGGTTTCAAATGTGCAAGTTGACAGAACTAACTGAAAAGGTGAAGGTCTCTGGAGGAAGGGAGTGTTTTCCAGGCTGTYTGGGCACGATTACAATCTGTTCATATTTGGAGCAAGTGATGTTTTTGTTGCCTTTSTATAAAGTGGTGGTGTCCAGATGTTGCCTAGCATTTAGTGCAGTTACACAGCTAAAACCAGAATAGAGGTGTTTGTGAGAGACAGGGCAAATAAAGGTAAAACAAAACACAAATTCCAAACGTCAGAAGATAAAAATGATTTTTTAAATTTAAATTCACACCATGAATTTAACTTCTTTTAACAATGCAGAATTTTTTTTTTTTTGGAAATATTTTGTTTTATCATCTTCTGATGCCTTAATGCCCACCCTTGCCAGTTTCTTAAGGACAGATGTTTATATCTCACTGCAAAGTTAGTATCTCCAGATGGGTGCTCAGATATGCTTTTAAATTCATAGCCATATAATGTTGCTCGCTATCCGTTATTCAGTTTCCTATTTTCTCAGCTTTTCTGAGAATATGAATGATTACAGCTCAAAAGAATAAACTGACAGAGGTTCATTATCTTAGAGCCATTTGTAAAACAACCACTTTGAGATTCTTTATGGTTTACATAGCCTTGTGAATATTAGTATGAATTTCTCTTGGCTTCTGCAGGTGCTGGTTTGCAGAGACAAATATAACCTCCAATTCCCAGCACACTGATCTGTCTAAACACAATTTGACATGCTTTGCTATTAGCTTAGCACCTTATCAAATAATGTGCCTTGATAGAGATAAAAGGTTTTACAACCTTACCGCCTTTGTTTCTGTGTGCGTTCACCCACAGAGACAGCTCTGCAGCAGCTAATAATTAACACAAAAGACAAAGACAAATCTATATGGCTCAGTGTTGGAGGGTCCAATGTGCATGTTAAGCAGCTGGGGAACTGAAATCTACAGCAAGAGGGTCTAAAGTGGGATCTTTAAATGAAGCTTTAAAAGGAGTTGAAGTTGGGCTTTGTAAAATCTCATTTTTACATGAAGGAGCAGATGTCAAAGTGTTTTCTGGAAATCAGCACTGTTCTGTGTGTCAGAACATTTACTCAAGTCTTCAGAGGAGCTCTCGCTGCTCTGTTAGCTGTAACTCTGCATTGCTTTGCATTCCAAGTGTAAGCAAGGTATCTGAGGATGGAATTAAGTGCACTGAAAAAAATCACCGGGGAGATGATCTAAAATGTTCACTGAGCTGAAACTTTCCTTCCTTGCAAACTTAAGTTTTGTGTCTTTGTGGGTATACACAGTTTTAAGTGRTAGCTTGGGGGACTAAACACAAGGCTATACTGTTTTTTTTCTTTTATTTTCCATTCACAGGCCCGTGTGGGCCTTTTTCATTTTCTTGAGTCATCCAGTGCCTTTAACCTACCTGGCAATGTAAGTGTCATCTTAGCTGGACTAGACTCCAAAATGGGAGCTGTTTTGATATCTACAACAAARTGGRTGGTCCAGCATTACACAGGACAGTGAAGCTGTTTAGTTCMCCTCTCCTTCCAAAATCTAGCCAAGTACTTCAAAAGCAAGCATCTTKCTTGTGACTGCTAAAGCTCTATTTYATTGAATGAATAAACCTCCAGTYGCAGTTAACTGAGAACAATGCAGTTTTTAATAGTTTTAAATCAGATCAAAATTCTAGTTGCCTGTAAACATTGTTCTGTTTTTCRGGAAAASCARTTCAAGCCAGAYTTTCAGAGATATTTGATAAYCCGAGTACAAATAGATGCCATGAGSGATTTCTGGAATTGCATGTCTTCAGGTGCTTCTAAAACTACATGAGTCTATGTTTTAATGCTTATGAATACCTCTACAATTTGAATCTAGGTTCAATTCAAAATTTGCTTGAGTATTAATTCAGAGCTATGTTAGAGAAACATGGAAAAACCTGACTGCTTTTCCTAAGAAAGTACAGGAGTGTCTCTTCTTAAGCACTGAAGCTACAGTACAACAATGCCAGTCAGGGAAGGAAGATTCTCTCATAAGATTATAAAACAAAGTGAAGRAAGAGGATGGAAAACCAGAAGAGACCTGCAAGGGCAGTGYTGGGCTTGGCTGATGACAGGCTACKGCTCTGAACCTCMTCTAATTTTCTRATCTCCAACAACCACTGAAATTTTTCAAACTGTACAGCAGCAAATAGAGGCCAAATGTCTGAAAACACAGAGGCTATTATTCTCTGTTCCTTATTTGCGAAAAGAAAGCTTATAGAATAATATCAAATTTTKAAATATTTTCATCAGTATTCATTATCAAGACTGTTATGCATCTAAATAATTTTATTAATATGACATATTTGTGCTTTAATATTTTCTATTAGATGGTGAAAAGCTGTGAGGTTTACCATGTCTGTCATGAAAAACCCRAGAACCTCCTCATCTTTCTTCCTGATACATAATTCACAGAATGAGGACAGCTAAGTTACTGAGTTGTGATAGCTCCCCTATCTAACCCAGCTCTGGCAACTTAGCTTTGTTTCAAGGCTTTTGTTTTGTGCGTGAAGCTTTTTGGGAAGGCTGCCTGCAAGGTGTAGCATGACAGTCTTGTAACTCAAGCAGCTCTTTCACGTAGTTTCACATGGAAGAGTAAGCTGTGCATTGGAAGCATTCAGTCCTGAGGAGATTAATATTTACATAAACTTCTATTTGCATTGTAGCAATTTAGAATTGTTGTTTAAGTAGAGGGGCCCTTTTGTGAATTACACATGTCTAATAAAAGAGTAACTCCAGCATTTGATTATACATTTAGGCCATAATAGATGAGTGTAAGAGCTAGAAGAAAAATGCCACAYAAACCAGAGGTGATAATAGCTAGTGTAACAGCAAGGGAGAATGAAGCTGGAACAAAAACAGAGCCTCAAGACCCTGGAAACTGCAAAATGGTATTTGAAGCAACAGAGTGTTGCTCTTTATCACAGCAAGTAGAGATGAGGACCAATGCAGAGGAACATKATGTAACTTTTGACATCAAATCTATCTTGGCAAACAGCCAAGATAGATATGTGTTCGTGTCCTAAGCTATTCAGGTTCTTCTGTGAGCTTGAAAAGCCTACCCCTGGAGGATTTTGACATATTTCTTACTTTAAAAAGCTAAGGGAAGAAATTGCACACACTACAGCTTTCTTCTTCTTTTGTCACTTTTTAATTTCTTTTTTTTTTGTGTGTTATTTTGTTTTTCATTAAGGAATTGTTACGGTTTTTATCTTGTGAGTGTTGTGGTGGATGCCCAGTGCCATCCTACCCAGTGAACTTGTGGCTATGTTAAAAGTGACTGYATTAAGGTAGCACTCAAGGAGAGGTGAAATATTAGGAGCCAATGGTAATTCTAACTTGGATGTTCCTCCTAAGTTTTAAAAACTATTATGTTGAGCAAGGAAGCTTTTGATTAAATTATGAAAGACATGATCTCTGTGCAAATKTTATGATTTGTTGCATTTTAAATCAAGTTAATTCATTCCTATGAATGCTTCTTCTTTTAGTGTCTTGTAGTTTCACAGACACGCTTTTGTGACCATTTGCATAATTATCTAAATGGGCAGCTCTTTGTCCTCCATCATACTTTCTCCCTCAGGATTTTCTTGGGTTTTTTTTTTTTTTTCTTCCGTCTTTTGAAGTCCAGACCAGGATTTCTGGGGTGTAGGTATTGGCTTGATTAACTTCAAAGCGACACACCGCTGACTATCATATTAGCTTGTCACTTGGCCTCCAGCAGACACYGCAATTGTGAATGGAATTGAGTAGCTTTACTGGAGCTATATTTTCTCTTTTCCTCCAGWGCAATGGCAAAATTATTAAATATGAAGGTTGAACATTGTCACTCAAATATATGTTCATATGCTAGCTAATAGTATCTGCTGCAACTTTAAATGGAGAGAGGTATATGATGCCAWAATATTTTTTGTCTCATGTTCTCTCTTTCGCTGCCCCAAGAAGAATCCAAAAGAATGTGGAGATCTGGCAGATATGTAATCAAATCCCTTTCCCAGGACTTGGGGGTTTGAAATAGCAYGAGACATTTATTTTTTAAATTTTAATTTTTTCTTTTGTAAACTAAAACTTGACTGACATCTAATAAACAATTGTGTTTTCTGTGCAGTACTAAAGATACAAAGGTCAAGGCATTGTATCTCATTATGATTAAACTGTAAACCATCAGTTGCATAAAATAATTTTTATAAACTTCRTCCTCTTAATGTCAGCTGTGTGATACACTTTTTTGCTGTACTAGTTTCCCTGCATTATTGCTGTAATAACAGATCTCAAGATGTCATCTGGCTCTGGTAATAGATGACTCCCAATGATTAAATAGTTGTGGTAATCTGTGGGATGCAAAAAATTTTCCTGAAATCTTGACAAAGATAGCTGAGAGTTTTTAGGGAGAGATTTTCTTGATAGAAACTATCTCAGTATGCTGTTTTGGGATATGGCTGCATCTTATTTTTCCAAAGAAAACACCTTTTCTGTTGTTAATTTCTGTATGCAATTGATGGATACCCAAATGCAAGATCATTTAAACATAACTAGATAGAAAGTTAAAATGAACAAATTGTGAGAAATATTTGTTTTTCTAAGATCTAAAGCTGACTTGCTAGTGAGCAGCATTGGTTTTAATTATCCTTCATAATGTGAATTATATAAAGGCATTAAGGAAAAACATATATTTATAGTTCCATGAAGCTGAATATGTAGTGTGCCYATTTGGATGGTAAATACAGAAATATTTAGAAGTACTATATATGTTGGACAAGAGACATGCRTAGGTACTGTCAGAAGGGTTTATTTTGTTAGTAATTAGAAATTAATGGAATCTGAGTTAGAATAATATGTCACAAATTATCTAATGATATGAACGCAGTAGACCAATGAGTTTTTATAGGGCACTTTGAGTATTTTGGTGATAMTGATGCACCATGACTGCATCTGTGTCAGCCTGTTACTCACTTGATCTGTTTCAGTTATTTTAGAAAGGCTGTCTGTTTCAATACACTTCCATACCCTCCATCTTACACTGTTTGCTGTACAAATGAAGCTCTACGTGTTAACGCAATAAAACCCTGTAACTGATATCTGTAATGAAAGGGGAAATGAGAAATTAAGAATTCAGTCCTAGGAAAGCACTTGCATGTGTCATTCCAGAAACCAGAGCTAACATAAAACACTCCAATTAATACTGAATACTGCATATTATTTGATTACAATTCAGAAAACTTTTTTTTGGTAGGTCGCAGTAGGATGGCTTGATTTAAATCACCAATTTTAATCATGATTTAAGTCAGCAGGCAGGAGCCCTGTATTTAAATAATTAATTTTAATCCCTACTTAATTATTTTCCTAAAGAAATTTCAATCCTGTTRGTAGGTATAAACAATTAAAACACACTGATTTGCAAACAGATGCAATCTTATGGCAATAATTAGTAATATRTTTTGTTAATAGAGAGGGTATATACAAATACATATGTGAGTAATTACATCACTTAAAATGCATTTATTCATATTGTTAATTTTTTCATTTTCTGGTATTAGAGAATGGTGAATTATGTTTGTTGTCTGCTTTGAGGATACTTTCTTACCTAGGGTCTTTTTCAAGAAGCATACTTTGGTTAAGGAAATTAAATTGAGTGATTGAATGATCTGCTAAGTTACTCAAGGAAAAAACATATAAGGAGCTGGATTCACGATTTTAAAAAGTATGTGTTAGAGAAGTTTGACCTGTATTTTCAATAGTCACTGAGCAAAAGAACTGTAGTGAATATCTGTGCTCAGTAAACTATATTTTCAAAACTGTTTAGTTACCAAAAAAAATCCCCCAACTTATCTTCAGATGTCCAAACAACTTTGAGTGTCTTTCCTCATGCATTTTGGAATTTTAGAGCTTGCAGTCTTGTAGTCTTCTGCATCTTTTTTATTTACAGCTGGAAAGAGAACACCATCTCTTTTCAAAGTAAAATTGACCTACTCAAGGAGTTTAACCCAGTGAAGAAAATGTTATTGCTGTTTTTAGTAAATGTTAAGAATAAGTATTAATTTAAGTAAAAATGTGGCTTGAATATGACTGATAAAGAAGGCGTATATGATTTAGTTCTGCTTATAAAAAATAACATCAGGAACACCAAGAAAACAGCATGTTTTTTGAGGAATGAAACAAATAAAAACAAAGGTTCCTTCAAGAAAACAGCTCTTCTACAACTGTGCATCTCATGGCAATAGCTAAATGGATACAGTAAAAAAAGCTTCCAAGTGGACATCATACCATATTAGATCAACAATCTATGAAATAAAGATTCCTGTTTGCAAGTTACACAGTGGAACCTAAGTTGTCGTGGCTACACTGGTTTAAATATACACTTGGCAGGAAATACTGTAGTTGTGCTTTAATGAGGAAAGAATAAACACTCTCTGAAGTCTATAATTATGCATTTATTGCATGTGTGATTTAGGAAATTTCAAAATATATATAACATACTGTAGAAAGTTTTAAACACAATAGTCTGTGCTAATTTAATAGCCAAYGTTAGATCAGCAACCACTGAAGAAAGGAAATAAAATAGATGTTAAAYCCAAGTTTTGCTGTAGATCACAGCTTTGAAGAAACGTAATGGGAGAATCTGTTACAGGCAGATGTGCTGTATTAGGTAGGCTGAGTTCTGTGATTAAATGCTTTTTTGATCTTTCTAGATGACAACAAAAGAAATGATTTCTTTATTATGTTGGTCTTGATAAGGGAATAGTAATTGAGTTCCTTCTAGACAGATGTTCTAGATCCTAGAGAGAGCCCCACTGGGTTTGCAGTAGTTAGCACTTTCTCTGCAGCAAGCGAGTGCAAGGGTTCTTCCCACCAGTACCCAGGAGAAAGGGTTGGCAGCAGGGCTCACTGCTGTCACCCATGATGTCTGCATCTGTCACCTTATCAGCTATTTGTCTGTCACCTGGGCCTGAATGGAGGTGGATCCATGTTGAATATCTAACCCTTTAAGTATCACTCCTGCTACACAGTGCCCTGTCCCCAGCCCAGTTTATCACTGTTACCTGCTAAACAGGGCTGCTTAAGGGTATTGGGCAAAGCTGTGCAGCTTGACAGTAAGGGAGCCTTTGKTTAGGTTGGTGATATTTACCATTCCAAAAGGAATTGTATTTTTTCTGTGAAGCAGTATACTGGGGATGGGGAGGGAGGGGGAAGAAGGGATATGATGATGATTTTCATCCTTCTTCCCTATAACTTCATCAGCCCATTGGTGCTGATTTGAACAGTCCTGTGAGATGGGGAAAAAGGCAAATCTGCATTCTCTGCATTRAGATCCTAGGAATGATCTCAACTGTCATGTCAGATGAAAATTCATGAGTCTAYTCTGTCACCATGTGAGGCAGCATAATAGAATATGGTCTCATTCATATAAATTTCTGTTTTCTTCCCCTGCCACTTGTCTTTTTAGCTATTAAAGAGGGTTAAGGGTCCTCTTGTCACTTTTATTAAAACAGAAAATCTACATCAAAGRGTTTTTTCTCCCCTTCTCTTTCTTGGACAGTTTATCTCAATGGTAGAACTAGAAGTGAAGATGAAAAAGGAAAAAAAATAGGCATTGTAAAAGGGGTAGATATTCAGCAGCTCTTTTTCAGCAAAGAAAACTCAATGGAGATGATATATGTAATCAGATAGCTTAGAGACACTTCTCTTCCCTGCTGATTTAAGAGAGGGAAGTGTGATGTAAACAATAGATCAGTGGCCTCACCATGGAGCATGCTAGAATAGGCTACAGCTTCAATCCTTATCAAATAATCTTGAATATTAGGAGCTTGTTGGTTTCAGCAACTAAATTMTTGCAGTTACCACAGGGATTTGCTCTTTAGATTTCCTAGCTCARGGAACTGAACTTTCCCTTCAGGAGGATTACCATTAGGTCTATAAGACCTAATCAGCATAAACCTTCAGCCCAGCAGGCAGGTGTCACAGTAGCTGTTCGTTTGCAAGGTAAGKAGGTACAAGATGTGAGAAGTTCAGAATTAGTAATGCAAGTCTTCCGTCATTTTTATCATTGGACCCTGCAGGGAGGATCTGATTAAATGGATATTCAACTCTTTGCATTAATGTGAACCCAATTTTAATTTGCATATAATTAACAGCACAAAAAGTATCATTTTATTATTTGCTGTTGGAAAGCAGATTTGTGGTAGCGAGGAGCTACGTACAACTGAAGTGTGATATAAATGACTTTATCTCATACCTTTTCTTTCTTTCTTTCTTTTTTGGTTTCCCATAGCGTATTAGTTTCAACATCTATTTTGTTTGCTGTGAAATGAAGCATCCACATTTTTCTTGAACTGAGCTGCTTCATATGTTTCTTTGTTTTGTTGGTCCTTTATGCAAAAARACCCCAACACTCTAGACCCAGTAATCTCCAAATGCCCTGTATAGTTTCAGAGATGCTTTTCAAGTTCTGTGGTACAAAACACAGGCAAGCAATCTCATTTGTGGACAGAGGGATTCTGTCCACAGCTTCTGACGTGCACTTGGGAAGTGACAGGGAGCAAATCAGTTCACCTCACTGCACCTYGGTTTCCTGTCTCACTGTGGCCTGGCTGATCAGTTTAGACTCTTTGGAGCAGGATTAGAATAAGAAGGGAAGGATAGCTCCCCCTACGTATTCACTAGATGGGTTTCTGGATCTTCTTGGGCATAAACGGTGCTAATTGAGAATTTAGTTTTCTACTAAAAGGTTTTTTATGGATAAGTTATGTTTGAATCTAAATGGGAAATATGCAGTTACCTTTGTTTTNTTTTTTTTTTTTTTTTTTTTTTTTTAAATTTTATTTTTACAAGGCAGCTACTGTGTCTGTATTTGATAAGGAGGAGCTTTATTCCAATCTAGTATGGCAGTTCTTATAATCTTCTATTATCAGCTATGGGTCCTTGTACCTGCTGACAGAGTAAGATGGATACAAGCCATTAGCCATGTGAATGTTTTGCCATGAGACTGGAATGCTTATAGTTGGCAAAATGTAAGATTTGCAGTGTTTTGGGGGCTGAAAAGCCTTAAGCCATCCCCTTTCTAGGAAGCTAGAAGTCAAGAAGCTCCTTGAAAGGTTTGGCAGCTGTTGCTTATGTAATTGTAGTAGGATGGTGAAGCTAATTATGGTACTGTGATGTGAAACTCTTCTGATCTGGTTGCATCAATTATTTTAAGAAACATCTGTATCACCATGAAGATTTTTTTTAAATTATTGAGGCACTTGCAATTTTCATTTGAGCTGTCTTTCCCCAGTTTGGATATCTAGTACATCTTTCATTTATTAACATATGGCCTTAGTATCCTATTTAGTGTATCTTTCCTTGGGCCTGTGCGCACCAGACTAAAAGCAGAAGCAGCAGATCACTGCTGGGAAGGAGCTGCAGTAATTGACTGGTGGGGTCACAAACAGTTAACTCTGTGGGAGAGGCGTTAATGCTAAATGATGTTATAATGGCATTTCTGCTCAAATAAATGATACCAGTATAACAAGGGTTGGAAGTAGCTTCCAAATGACCGGGAAATGCAAGTAAGCAAGTCATAAACTAAGATGTGCATTCTCTTAGCAACGAAAGAACTGTGTCATGTACTGCCATTGGGGCTTCATCTGTGAGCTGAGGGTATGGCTGGATTTAGGAGGGATGCAGGTTTTAAACTTATTGAGAAGTGATGCAACAGGCAAACACTGAACAYAGGGGCTGCTTTAAATATGTGGGCTGAAAGCATATGAAGAAGAGAGGACTTTTGGGTTGGGTGTCCTTCAAATAGATTGGTCTTGTTACAGGCAGCAAAGGATGACACTGAGACTGGCATTGAACTGTTCTGGGGATGGTTTTTTCAAGCAGGAACATTCCCCATCTGGGTCCCAAGTGCCTCTCATTATTGGCATAACAAGGTATACTATAGACAGGGTTGGSTCTATGTCTCTCATAGTCCAACACATGTATGTGCTTTCTATCCATTGGTGCAGTCACAGTGACATTCTCTCCCATGGAATGGAGCACAACTGGAGCTTTGTTCTTGTGTGGGTGTTCATCGATTGCCATGTACCTCTRCAGATTAAAGCTTTCCAGTTCTGTATGCTGCTGCTCCTGGGTTGCAGCAGTGTATGGAACTGAAGGTGGAAGAGATAGAGATTTGTAATTGTAATTGCCTGTTGTCTTCCCTAGCTTAATTACTTTGTCTGATGTGACTAGGATCAAGTTGTAACTCTACATCTTGGACATGGTTGACTTTTCTTTGCCTAATTTTTGTAGGATACCAGCAAATTCACATACCCAAGGTGTGTCTGGTTAATTAGTATTCAGAAAGTATGTTTTTCCTGAGGCACGTGGAAAGCATTAGAATGTAATGAACACAAATTATAATATAATATAAAAGGTAACACTCCTCCTATCCTTTTGCCCAAGATCTAGTTGGGCTGGGCTGAATGTATACACTAATATATGGTTTTAATGTATTTCTGAATAAGTGGTAAAAAAATAATGYAAGGTTGTTATAGTGGCTGGTCACACTGAGTAAAAGCAAGATCAGCATGAGTAATTTACACCATTATGAGACAGAATATAACACAAATTGGTAAGTGTATGTTGTATCTGAGAGATTAACTGTAAACTTTGAATTGGCTTTAGGCACTGGGAAACCTGTGGGATCCCAGGAAGATGTGACTTATGAACAGAAATTTATCTGTTTTGCATGTATGCATTGCACAAAAATTGGGAGTGCTGCATTCCTTAGTGATGACCAATCAAATATTCACTGTGTCCTTGAGGTTTCTTGCTCTCCTTTTCTGGGGCACTGAGCTGTGACTTACTTTTGTTACCAATCATAAATGTGTTAGCTTTTTGGAAATATTTTGTGTATCACATTGTAACATGTGTGTTAAGAATGTCCTTTATACTTTTTAAAGTAAAAAAAGGACATATTCATTTGTGGCAAAGAATGGCCTGGGCCAATGCTCYCAGGCATACCTTCTTTGGATATTTTGACACAGGACTTTCATAAACAGAAAAGTAATTTGGGAGTATGGAAATCCTTTAGTTGAAGTTGTGTTTCTTGAAACACAGGGACCCTTGGAAAATGCTGTTTGCAATGGTTAGAAATACATTTTTCTTAATAACAGGTTCTTATGTGTAGCTTTATGTTAGAAAGATAGTTGTTAAACTCCAAAATATATTTATTTTATATACGTTTACAGTATGTAGAGTATCTGCAGCTGCAGATTATGGTGGCAAACTCAGTCTATTCAAATATATCTRTAGCTTTATTTGAATAAGAAAAAAATGTATTTAATTTGGAAATCAATAGAAGCCAAATAGTACAAAAGTTCTGTGTATAAGAACTTGAAGGCACATGGGATAAAGCAGGTGTAGTTTAACTGCAAAAGGTCTAAGGGTCTGAAAAATCACAAATGAAATAGAATAACTTATTTTCAAGATCTGACTGAGAAAAAACATATTTTCTCCAATAGTCACTATTCTAATTTAGTAGAAGGAAGCTTTTACAAGGTTGTTGTTGCCAAGGTAACCACTTCGTTCACATCCATGTGTTGAGCATATGTGTATCACTTTATCTCTTAGCTCTCAGAGGCAATATCATGGCACTGCATTTGGGAAATGATTTTTTTTAAAAGCGTAAAAAAACTCCTAACATCTAGAAGATTCATTAAATGATCTCACTCAAGACAGACTTAAATTATTCTTTTGGGGTTCTTTTATCCTAAAGTTCTGAATGTGATTGAGTCTTATTATATCTTCAAACTCCACACAGACAAAATTGAAAAAGTAAACAAGTCATTGTCAGTGTTTCATTTGGAATGCATATATACAATGATTTATGGATTATATATACACACAGGCAGATATATATATATATATATATATATAAATAAATAGATTGTGTTTATATTTGTGTGCAGAAAGGACTGACAAAAAGAAACCTAGTGAAATCTTGCCATCTTAACCTTAGGGTTGATATTTGTTGGAGCTAAATATTAACTGTGTAACCACCTGTACCCACTTGAGACTGAGTCACTCAAGCCATTGATATCAAACAGAAATATTCATGACATGAGTGTTTGTGGTGCTGTAGTGATTTTGGGGAAATTATTTAAAATTTGTTGTTGTGTAGCTTGCATCCTGACCAGCAAAGAATGTGTGGTTCTGCAAACTTGAGTATTTGCTTGTAACCTCCAAAGTGCCTGGCAACAGAGTTAACGCAGAGGTTAAGAAACCAAACAAGGGTGGAGGGAACAGGCAGACTCAAAGTTGTGGCATAGACAGGTGTAGACTATACATCATTTGAATCACTAACAGTGTCACTTTTAGTTGAGTAACACCACTTCCTAGATATCTGGTAGAGGTGCTTTTGCTACTGTGTCATATACTGGAAAAATTATGCCAGAAGGGAATGTAAATTTGCTGTACAATACTGCCTGTGTGTTTTACTGTGTCCAAATGGAGTCAGAAAGAGTGAAGCTATGTCAATTTCTGCATTCCAAAAACACTTAGGTGGAAGCTTTGACTTAACTTTTGACTAAATTTCCTATCCTTAATTTAAAGTAGTCTTTATTTTTCTTTAATAAGGATGACCGTGTTATACCATCTTTGAAAGTGGTCAAGGTGGTTGCTGTGGCTTATGGTTGGACTTTATTGCATGGGAACACTCTCCTTTTTTAAAAGGGACAGGGAAAACAGTAGAGGATGACAGTATTAAACCAAATTGAGGCAGGTTTGCTGGAAGGTGTCTGGCACAGGCTCAAATTTTTGTGACATCTTAAAGGCCACAAGAAGAATAGGACTTCAGGTCTTTGCTAGAGACCAAGAATGTTGTTGTAACATTCAGCAGTGTTTCTGTTGAGCACAAACTCAGCTAATGGTAAATTGCATAAAGTGGGTTGGATTTTTCCCCTGATGCTGTTTTGTGATTTGGAGTAAAATAAGAGATTTGGAGGAAAAAAAAGCCTTTTCTGGACAGATCTTGCCAAACAACAACACATTGAAGGGTAAAGTTTGTTTTTTCCTGTAAATGCTATTTCTAAATGTATTTCAATAATCTTTTTATGTGCGGAATGTGTGCCTTCAGAGCTGTCTTTTAACTCTGAAGATATCAACTGGAAGGAAATTTGCATGGCATAAGGAAAGACTAAAAATAAAGGAAATACTGTGAAAGCTTTTATTTCAGAAATACTTTGTTGCTACCTTTTGCTTAAAACACAGTGGAGTTCACAATTATACTCATGCCAGTGTAGAAATGAGCCAGCACTTTCTGTAACAAATTACTGCTTGGTAGTTGACTGTTTGGCTCTAACAGACCAAGCTTCCAGACCAACTTCTACCCACTTTCTGTATGCTTTACTCAGCAGCTGCTGGGCAACCTGTTGAATGGCACAGCTGGTATCCAGAAGTCTCAGCAATTCTTACTCTGYCACCACCCAGCTCCTGCTCAGCGTACCCTCTGAAGCTGAAAGAGTTCTTTCCAATCTTACGTGACCATGTGGGCTTGTGTCTGTAATGTTCAGTACTTGATCTGAGGTTTATTTGCACATGAAAGAGTGGGAGATCCCTGTTCTGCCTACAGATCCTTTAATGAAGAGAGAATACTCAGGGGGGTGAGAAAGTATTCTGTAATGGGAAGTGGGAATAAGATATCCCAGTATAAAGCAAGATTGCACTGACATAACTGCAGTTACACAGGGGACAAGGGCTGAAGAGTGAAATAATTCAAACAGATACATTGGTACAGGAACAGTGTCCAGACAACAGTTAAGGATTTGAATCTCAATGCAATGATCTATGTACAGTCATATGAATGGGAGTTTTCCATTGGCTTGTACAGACTTTGGCTTGAGAGCTTGTGCAAAATTCTAGGCATACAAACACACAAAAAAATAGCAAAGACCAAACAAATGTTTATTTTGAAGGGAAGATGAAGACAGCTATCTGCTTGGGGGTTTATTGGTTTTCTTTTTTATGATGATGCTATTTGGAGTTGCACGTTTTTCACAAAGCTGCCTCAGTATTGTAAATCATTACATATAGATGATTCTGTTCTTTCATTTGTTTTTCTTCTATATTTCAATATTTCTAGGGCACACTCTGTAAGAGCAAAAAACCCTMAACTGGATAATCCTAGTCTTATGTTCTAATACAGTTAGCTAAATAATTTATGATATTTCTGTAGTTTTAATTACCTAAGATAATAAGTGATTATTAGCTTAAAACTAATACTGCTTGGGATAAAGAATCTGAAAATGGGGATCCTTAAGGCCAATATGTAAACACAGCTAGGAACTAAAGGCTATGTATCTCCCTCCCTGACACTTCATCACAGAAAAGTCTCAAAAGGATCTCTTAATACCTGTAACCAGGTATCTGTGCAGGTCCACCTACAGTACAAATGGTGATGATTGAGGTTGAGCAACCCTTATTTTGGAGGTAATTTAATGAACACACTTCCTTTGTCTCACTCACTTTCCTCCTTCTTTTATGGCTTCTTTAATAACAGGAGATGTCCATAACATTTTATATTGAAGAAAATTTTGCTTGGTATTTCTGTGGAGCAGATTTAGCATACAGTTAAATACTCTGTATTGAGTATTCATTTGAATGTTTTTATTTTAATTGACATTTAAACATTTTGGATGGAAAAACTACTACACAGGATGATAGTAGCAGTCTCTGATTTAATTTTCTTTTACCACTGGGAACTCGATAAACAGGAGACTTGTAATGGTTCCTTACTATCAGAATAACAGAAAATGATAAAACTTTATGTATCCACCAATGTTGTCCAAAATGGAAACAGGTGCTTTGAGATGACTGTAGTACTTGGAGTACTGTTGTGTCATATTTGGGAAAATTGAGAGCTCTTCAGTTTCTCAGGTCCTTAAGGAGGTGGTGATTTTTTTTTCTTTTTCTTCTTGCCCCTATGAACTTACAAAAGTACAGTTTAGCAGCAAATGAGTTGCGCAGTCATGGCAATGGTGACAATGCTTTGATTTTTACTACAATCTGCTGGTGCATGGAACTTTTCCTCTAAAAATCAAGCTTTCCAAACAACGTGTAATTTTTCCTGAGAGGTAATGATACAGTTAACCRACAGTATTAACAATTAACAGTATTGTTCCATATTTGGTTTGCTATCTATATTTGTATCTTGACTTACTAATTTGTTAGATAGTAAAAAAAACTTATTTAAAAGTACTGACAGCCTTTGTTTGCCTAAGCTGTACGGAAATGGTGAGGTTTTAGTACAAATAGGTTCTGCATCTGATAGATGCTGATATATGTGAAGAAATAATATGATCTCAGCAACACAAATATTGAATGTTGTTTTTCTTATTTTTCCTTTATACATAACAGCTTTCCTTTGAATCTCAGTTCAGTCTAAGAATCTCATGCATTAATTGAAGAGGTTAGGTTTGTACCTGCTCATTTCATTAACAGCTGTTACTAATTAGTAGAGCTTAGTCATTAAGGGACCTGCTGGGGTTTGAGGAGAACAATTTATACTTTTTCATGGCATTTAAGCACACAATATGCTTGTGAATGGAAAAGTTTCATTTGGGAGCACTCAGTTTTAGCAGCATTAGCATATCTGTGGTGGGCTAGACTTGAGCTATAGAATAATATCYCTGGAATAGGGGGCACGGGAGAGACCCACAACTTGAGTAGTGCTCCAGGGGGAGTTCAGAGCAGCCTTTTGGGCTGTAGCTGTGCCTGTGGCAGGAGGAGCCATGGGSCCTGCTCTGTTTGTGCTTGGTGAAGCTGCATCATTGCAAGCTCTAGCCTCAAGCAGCCTTTGAGTAMMAGTTTTCATGAAGCCTCAGTATACRGACAACATGATGTCTCATAAGAGCATGGGGGAAGAGAATTACCTCTTCATGGGCTGCTCAGGGCATGGCAGGCTGGGCACACATGGTGTAATCAATTAGAAAGGTGCYGGCTGGTTTCCCTAATTAATTATTTTTGTTATGTGAAGCGGAACCATTTTCTCACCTGCCTTAATCTAGCCCCTGCTTCCCATASGTAGTGGTATGCTTTGTATCTGTTTCCAGAGCCTGTTACATTAATAAATCCTGGTATAAATTCCAGGAGCTAGGAGATTTTTTTGGTGTATATTGCTGTCATGCTCTTCTGTACGGGTTCTGATGCTAGTTACCCTGTGAGGTGTGAGGACAGCAGTTTAGATTAGTTTCTCTGCTGGGGAGAGATGAAAGCAGAAGCCTTTCTGCTCCTTCCTCCCCTTGAGCAGCTGTGCAGGACAAGTCACCCACTGTTGGGCTGATGTCAAGATTAATGTTTTGCTCTTGAGAAGTCTCTTTCTAATGGCACCGTTTAATCTACTCCATCACACTACCAGGTCAGTCTTCAAACTTTTGTCTGTGGACTTCCAGCTCTATCTGGCTACATTGAATTTAAACACATTCCTAATGTCTTCAYTGGTGGTATGCATGTATTAAGTTGGTTGAGTTCTTGCTTGTACAATCTTGTTACTTTAGAAGCTGCCTATAGTTGCATTTTGAAGTATTTCAGCTCCATGTAATAAAAGTGTACTGCAGTAAGGTACTGTTAGTTGAAAACTGACGTAGTTTCTGGGTAGAGGCAGTATTCTTTCACCCAGGTATCTTTATACTTTAAACCATTAATTTAAAAAAAAAAATCAAAATAACCAGAGTTATCTACTGATTGAACTTACCCATAACAAACAAATAATTGAAAAAAAGAGTTTATATTTTTGTGACTCTGCATTTACTACTAACAGCAGATGACTACAATTTTTTTTCCTCTGCCCCAACTTGCAATCAGACTAATGTCTTCCTAAGTAAGTCTCTGCAGTGTGTGGCCATGTGTGAGTATTGTGAGAAGTGACAGCTTGCTGCTGTTTCKTGGCTCACATAAGGGCTGCTGGAGGTCACAACAAGCAAGATGAGTCCAGTRCCATCCCATAAACTGCAGGAGGGCAGAGCTGGACAGTAGAGARCATTTCTGTTTAAAGAAGCATTTCAAAGCAAATTTTGCAACTGAAAATAGAAGGTTGCTACTAACTAAAAATCTGACCTTTTTTAATCTGGAATATATCAAAATATTTTGACAGCATGGGAAAATCTCCTTCTCTCCTCTCCTCAATATGTTCCAAAAAAMCCCCTTCTGGCTAAAGGGAATTGATTTTGCCAATTATTTCAGTTTTTATGGAAAACAACAGAGGCTGTTCAAATTTCTGAAATCAGCTCTACTGGGAAGTAAGTTGGAGCAGTGGAGCAAAAGGATAATAGGATTTACCAATGGTGAGGAGAAAATAGGTGTCTGTCCTCATTTGTTCACATTTCTGAGTGTCACACGAACCCCCAGCCCCTTGTCTCCAGCCATGCAGCTGCTGCTTGGCTCAGGTACAGGAGTTACAGGCAATTTCTTTGCTGTGAGTGGGCCCTGTGGACTTTCCTTCCATAATTATCTTCTCTTGTATCTCCTTATGGGTTACCTTAAGTCTTGTAGAGAACCTTCATCTGTCAGGAGTTTCAGATTTGCTACAAACTGCATGCTCATTATTTTAATAAGGATGCCTTGGCAGGAGCCTTTTCTTTGGGCATTAAACTCCCACAAGCAAGGACTGAATTGGTTTCATTGGCTGTTAATCCTGGCTGCCAGTATGTTTTAGAAATCGAATATGAAAGGAGCTSCATTTCTCCATGCCATTTTATATTGCTGAGTCTCTTGGACTCTTGTTTTGCTCTCACATTTTGCATCTTAAATGGAATGTCAGAGGAACATTGGTGCCTTTTAGAATATCACTTTTTTTTCCCTTTTTTTTTCTGAAGATGTATTTCAAATCTAAAGTGAATAGTAAGAATGAACTCCTGATCTCATGGGAATCATTGAAAACTTAGTCTTTATTGGCAGACTTTCCCAGGAAGTGTTTCTTCTTAAATATGTGTTTGGTACCCAGTTATCTCTGGAGGATTGTGCAAAGTGGCRAAGTACACTTCCCACATATTAAATAGAAACACMAACAAAAAAACCTGAAAAGAACCCAAACCCTTTCATCAGAACTATCAACAAGAGCCCAAGCATGAATCCTTAACTGAAGCAGTAGTGCTTGCCCTTGTCTTTGTAGGCTCACTGACAACATAGCAGCAGCTTGAGTTAACCTAATGGGTAAGAATGATGCACTTAGACATGAGAGGTTCTTCACATGTTGTATAGCACTTTAAAATGCTAAGTACTTCCATATTTGGAAGTACTTATCTTTTATTTTCTACAGTATCTTATTTTTTTWAAATGCCACAGAAATAATATTAGGTTTTCATAAGTGTTTGCTTTTATATTAATAAATCTTCAGGAAAACACATAATTTTTCTGATTGATTTTATAATTTGACACCTGCTTCTTGTGAATTTATTTTGAACATTTAAAAACAGTATTAAGCYATCTTTTTCATTTCTGCGGGATGCTATCATGTGACAGTAACAGATAACCACTGCCTGCCAGTAATATCATTAATATTTTAAGTTTAGGAATATTGGGACACACACTTCATAACAGGACATTTTTTTTCTGCTGTTCCTTTCCCTTTTAAGGGTACTCTAGAAGTAATTTGTAACTTATAATGTTGTTAATCTTCCTGTTATGAGGGCAAACTTCCTTTTCAGGACTTCAGAAAGGAAATGAATGCTGAAGAAATGTGAAAGATTCACAAAAATGTAAACAAAACAGTGGCACTGGATGACATAACAGGCCAACTAGAAGGATCAGAAGTACAAAACTCCCTTTTAACTCTCAAATTTAGATTTTGAGCACTCCTTTTCTTAGGCCCTGCATTTCATGATGTCCTTACTCAAATTTCTTTGAGTAAAGACTTGTAAAAGAAAAATTTGTGTTCTACACCTGTTTCTCTCAGACTTTATATTTCATGGTTACAAATTACTTTGGATATTTAAGGTAAAAAAAAGGCCCTCTTAAACATGCACTAAACATAACTGCTACAGAAAAATATATCTGCCTTATCCATGTGTCACTGTAATTACTATGTAGTAAAAGCCACAAAAAAAAAGCAGGGCTTAGTGCAAGAGCTCTATTAATTGGGCAAAGGCTTGGCTTAAAAAAACTTCTTAATAAGAAATGGAGGTCTGAGTGTGCAGTACCATAAGATCTTATTTMCCAAATATAAATGAACTGTTGAGCCGTGTGGGAAGGAAAAGAAAAAAACAGAAGGTGTGGTCAAATTTCATGCAAATGATTGTCTTCAAAAGGAATTTTATCAACTGTTTATTCCTTGAAAATATAAATACCCTTAACAATCATAGTTCAGCAAGTAACCATCTCTTGCRGCAGAACTGCACATTTTTCTGACTTTGCTTTTGAAACGCTTCATCTAAAAGGATTTTCTTTAAGTGGTGCACTACTCCCCAGGTTTCCATGTCTTTGAAGATTGCTGGTATACTTTCCTGTTTAAAAATAGAAAAAAGCTTCTGGATTTAGCTTAACAGTGATCACATTCTAATTAATCCATAAAAAAGGAGTGAGATAATTCTGAGTTCAGACCAGTGTTTTGATTGTAATTAACTTGGAAGATGTTGGTTARCTGAGATGTAAATGACTTTTTGATGGGAAATTCCTTACTTTTGCACCAAATTAAGTAATATTTAAAAAATACTTTAAAATAAGTAATGTTGATAGAAATATTCWTTTGTCATGAAGGCTTTTAAATTATTTTATAAGGTTACAAATGAAGATCTTTTAGGGATTTTTAATGAGGCCTTACATCAGTTTACCAAGTGATGCCACTCAGGTCCTGCTCTATCTTTACATTTAGTGCTGTCCAAATTGTTTAAATGTAAGTGGTAGCAGTGTGCTGGGATTATCAGTCATCCCCTTGGAAATACCCTGTGCTATCCCAGCAGAGACAAGCATGAGGAGGAGCTAAATAAAGTTTCCTCTGACACAAATAGCTAAAGACTCCAAAGAGATGGTTCCTCATGTGTTCACTTATCTGGGTTTTCATTTCTGAGGCATTTTCTGAAAGAAGCTGTGAATGAAACAGCACCTGCAATGACCAGATGGTAAATTTGTGGGATTTTATCAGATGCTGAAGCTGCATGAGTGTTTTGTACAGAGATGGAGATGATCACTTTTAGTCCCAGTCTCATTCCTTCAACATAAATATTGCATGAGTTTCAGGAGCTTATTAAGCATATGTATAGTTATTTATTGAGTTTTATTTACTCATTTTAGTCAGTTGTATGTTAGGACAGCTTTTACTCTATGTGGGCTAGTCTCTGTGTTAGACTTTGTAAAATTAATGGACAAGGGGATTTAATTTCAATTAGATGCATTAATATGGCTTTAGAACCTTGCCCTGTTTTTGACTAATGAGATGCTCGTGTAGCCAGCCTGTCTCATCTGTGACAGTGGCCAAAAGTGCATGCCCTGGAATGAGTAAGAACATGGCAAGTGGACGTCATGTGTCATGGGTATTTTATGATCTTTCAGCTGGTTCAGATGCTAATTTTGTGTTAGTACTTGGGTTTCTTTTCTCTCTGAAGTTGTGTAGCTTTCCCCTAAACTGGATCTCCCTGGTTCCTCTTTGTCTTGCAGTCACATTTGCCACTGACTAGTCTTCAAGCATCATAACAGTTTTAAGCAAAGCTGTTACTTTTTATTGTTAATGATCAAACTTCTATTCTGAGTTGCATTTGAATTCTCGGCTGGGTATAACCTAGTCCTGGGAATTTGACACTTGGTCTAGTTTTTCCCTTATTCTTTTAGAAGTGTTTTAATTTTAGAGAGACCCTTAGAATTCTTCCAAAATTAAGGACCACAGCATGGGACTCTCTCTTGCCTTTTCCCTTATTAAATGACTTTGATTTTTTTCTGCACTTTTGGAAGCTTCATTTGCTTTGAGATCTTCACCTGACTTTCCGATTATCTGTTATTATTTGTGTTCATACAGTTGATCTTACAGTATTCATGTTGCTTATGTATGTGAAAGATCATTTATGAGCCCTGATAATCTGGATTTGCTATACCTTGGGGGGTTTAGTTTAACTGCTTCATTTAATCCTGTGCAGTTTTTTTAAACTGAGGATAGTCCCAGTTTTGTGAGTGAGATCTTGCTCCAACGAGGCTTTCTTACTCTACTGGTGAGCCATGCAGACTTTATTCTGCCATTTTAATTTACTGATAGTGACACTCCTTGTTCATAGGACATCACACTAAGCCTTGTCAGTGTGATACAACACCAGATTTACAACTCTTACTTTTTTTTTTGTTAACTAGCAGGCCCATGGAATGTTTCTTAATAAGTATTAATATATTTTCTCTGAATTCTTTCCTGATGGATCACTTTCTTGATTATTTTCCTATTTACCGCAAAATGGATTGGTAGTATTTGAAGGGCAAAGAAATTTGATTCTATGATATTTCTTTAGAATGCACCAAAATACAGGAAAGTTATTTAGGAGAGAATTAGCAATTAATTTCCCCCGTAATTTAGACCTCAGATTCTCAGCCCCATTAACAACCATTAGCAGTGCTTTCTATGAGAAAGATGTGACCCATTCAGTTGGAGATGAGCTCCACTGCACAAACCTCAGAGGAGTTATAGGATGCAGCCTTCTTTGGTGTTTGGGCTGTTTGTTTTTAGAGTGTCTTAGGTGAAAAGGTTTGGTACAATCAGTCCCCTGATGGGCTCAGTTCCGYGTTTCCTGTCATTTCTATACAGAGGAAGGAAAAAGAAAATTACAGAAGAGGACATGTAGTTGCAACACATAAAAGTACTCATTATTTAGATAGGAATAATTTGCTTGCTAGATAGTTACCTTAGCATTCTTGTATGATTTTAGAAATAAAAGATAATTTTAATATTTTTACTGGAATGCTTAAAAGGATGTATAACTCATTTCATACCCTTTCAAGATATGATATTCTTCCTCTCTTCATCCTTAAGAAACTCCATAAATCCTCAAAACTAGAGGTAAAATTACCTCATGGTGATCTCATTTTTTTTTCTTGGCATCAAGTTCTGAAGTTGCTAATCCAGTCTTTTATCTTGAATTCACCATTTTAATGTCAAGATTGAATAATCTGCCTTTATCTCCAGGGTGACAGCTATGTAGAAACTTCAAAAGAGATAGTTTTGCCAGCATCTAAAGACTCTTGTTAATTACTACATCTTGAAGTAAAGTGAAATAAAGCAGGATGAAAAATGATATTTTCCTTTGACAACCTTGTAAAAATATCAGTGATGAAGCAGTACATTATAAGTACTTTCAGAATGCATTTACTGAGATCAAGACTATTCTGATCATGGTTCAGGTTAATTTCTACAAGATACATTATAGAAAGATGTGTGTGTCACTGATGGTTTAGAAAGCTTTTAACTGAAAATGAAATTTTTGCCTCTATTTTCTTACTGGAATGGATTGAGGTGAGTTACTAATGGTGTTTCTTTACAACTGGCAGAAGGACTTGTATTGTTGTGTCTTTCAAGTATAAATCAACTTGTTCTCCCATTTTCATATCTCAGCTTTACCCTGTTTTCACTGCTGCTGGCCCTAAACGACCTTATTACGTAAAGCCAGATAGACCATTTATATTATGACCCATGGCAAGCACTGTGTTGTTAACAGTGAATGCTAATACTGAATTAACTACATGTTTTTTCAGGATTGGGATTTGAGGTGTTAGTTCTGCACTGTGTTTGTCTATGCCCTGCTTCTGGAGATTGGGGCTGAGTGGAGCTGTGAGGGTCAATCAGTGGAGGATATTTGCTCCATAGGAAAGATGTCCTCATCTCAAACCCGCAGGCCAGTCTGGGAAAGTTATGGATTAGTTCTTTTAAAGGGCTCTTTTACTGGTTGATTCTGAAAATCTGAGGAAAGTTAATGCAAGTAAGAAACCAATTGATCCCTTGTTAGTGCAAAGTTTTAAGTAAATATTTCATGACTTATGATATGTAAAATCAGGCTCWGGTTTTCAGAAAATTGATAGCTTTTTCTATTTTCTGTTTTTGATGTAGTTTAGCACACAACAATTTATAACACAAAATACATAGTATAAACCACAGTGAATAACTGAGTTGGCTGAGCTGATGGTGCTACAACACTGTGAGCAGTTTGCTGACCCACAGTGAAAGCAGTGCCTGAAGTATTTCCAACAATATTTATGGCTTGGAAGCATTTAAAGGGTTCTGTTCTTACAACAATTGTCATAATATATCAGTAACRAAGCTAAAAATTTTTGTTAATGTGTCTTCAAGTAGTTCAACATTTAACATGCTTGATATCCTGTGCTTTCCTGAACCAAAACACTGTCTAGTCACTGCTGGACACTACAGTGTATTGCTGATATAAAAGTTACGGCAGTTACTTAAACAGATGTCTCTACACTCATCTTTGCTGGGACTTTTAAAACTAGTTTATCTCATTCTAGGGAGAAGAACAAAGTATTTTATTATATTTTTTWAAATTTCAGGCCTTAAATTAATGAGCAGAACATAAGCTTATTTCTGAACATAAGTCTGAGAGGGATAGTGACTGAAGCGTGAAAAACAATCAAATAATATGAATGGAAGCAATTCCCAGAGTATGCATTAATAATTAATAATACTGCAATTTGAGAAAAATCTGTGGGTTTTCAGTTGCTGTACTGGTGGGTCATCTGAAACAGAAGGGGTTGGTAACAGCACTGYATTTTCACTTAACAATGCCTCCAGGTCTGGAGTGGTTTAGCTCAAGATTTTAGGGATGAATTTGCTTTTTGTGTGGGCCTGCTGTAAATAACCAGCCACATAATAAATCCAAAGAATAAGACTGTTTTTTTTCCTCCTCTCTTCCATTCCTTTGTCTGTACAAAGTGATTCATAGTTTTAATTAACCTGCCTTTTTCACAAAATACACTCTTTTGAAAAGCAAAAATTATAAATATTTACTAAATGCTTTCTTCTTTGGTGCATCCTTTGGTTTCTATTTATTTTTCTTTGTAGYGTTTTCTAGAAATGTGAACTTACTGAGAATTTTTAAATATAAAATTACCAAAAGAGACTGTTTCTAAACTGTTGTGGGGKAGGGGGGAGGTGTGCTCCTTATAGGAAGTATTTTCTTTCAAAAACAATATCACTTCCTTTTTAAGCATCTTGGGAGAAGATTTGTGTAGAGAGGTCTGTGTGTTTCAGACTCCAAACGCATGGCAAACTGTTGTCAACTCACTTCTGCTCATTTGATATCAGAAAATCTGTCGCAGGCTTATTTGTCTTGAACAGTTCATCAAAAACAATTGTACTGGCAAGTCCTGGCCTGAAAATATAAATGCTGAAATGTTTACTGTACTAATTAATACACAGTCACTAGATCAGTTCAATAGTGTGGCTATATATAAATTTAGTCTGTGGATATTCAAATCCAGCACAACAGTTACATGTAATCTGATTGAAGCTGATGTAATTGCAGTCACATACATCCTCAAGTGCTTTTTTTTTTTTTTTTTTTTTTTTTTTNTTTTTTTATGTAACAAAATGCTGTCTTGCTCCTCGATCTTGAATATTCTTGCTCATAGAAATAAAGGTTGTAAACTAAATTAGTAAATAATAGTGAGGAGGTCTCTGGTCCCAGTGATTTGTGAAGCTGGGATGTGCCTAAGCTTGTATGTTTTGGGTCAAGAAACACATGATAGAGCTGAGAGGCTGGGGAGCAGTTGACTCCACTAGCCAGGTGCTGATGGAAGAAGAGACAGCTTTAATTCCAGAAAGAGAAGTGCAGATCAACTGTGTGAACACAAGTTTTAGGTAAATGCATGTTATTTTAGAGCAACTTGTAATCTACCTTTTTTGTCYGGGATCTTGTTGCAGTTAAGAGTCATCAGATCTTTCTTTTAAATGCTTACAATTCCTGAAGGAAAATGMTTCCAGCTTGCTCAGGAATAGCTATTTTAGAAACTGAAATGGAAATGAAAAACAGAGAATTAAACAACCCCCTCCTCTCTTGAAAGCAAAACTGTGGGTGTGATGGTAACACAGCTAGGGATGAGTGTCCTGCTCTGGAAAGGGGTTCCTGAATCAGGAAAGCACTGTGAAGTATGGTAGYTGAGGATAAAATACTATGTGGATTACAGGGATCAGAGAGCAGACACATGAGATTTCTTTTGTATTTTACAGGCTAATTGTTGATATTTTTCTCTTTCTACTCCTAAATCTCTCCTTTTTMTATATATGACACAAGAATTTAATGTGAATTTAAAAAAAAATGCTTTGAAACTCTGGAAATTAATTTTTACACCCTTACAAGGGCCTCTAAATAGATTGTTGTCACTTTAGACCAGCACCTTGCAATGGGATTAAAGGATAAGGAAAGACAAATATAGTAAATACAGTTGATGGCCTCCAAGATGTATTTCACCACGAGCATTTTGCATTCAATTCATTAAAAGTAGCTGCTTTGCCTGCAGGACAATTGTCTTGGGTTGATATTTGATGCCAGTTTTGTTCTGTATTCCTTCTCCGTTGATCAAATATCAACCCAAGACAACAATGTATTTAGCATTCATCTCTTGCTCTCTCCATCTTACTCAAAATATTTTTACCTCTTTAGTTAAAATCAAAAGTGTCTTCCACCTACATAAGATTCTGTTACACAGTTCTGTTGSTCTGCCAGGCTTTTTCCTGTCCTTTCTTTCATCTTTGCGTTCTGCACAAGCAKCTTTATCACCAAGGTCTTCTACAGCTACTACTGCTACATTTCACAGAATCCAAGGTGCTCCAAGGACAGGGATTTTGTCATCTCTGATATTGGTTTTTTGAGTAGCATGCCTGAAAATTACCAGGTGTAGAAATAGGAACACTACAATTTTCTGATAAAATTTAAGATGAAACATAATGCAAAGCTCTTGACATTGAGGAAGTGCTAACATGACTAAATCCAGATTTAAGAGCATTCTGCAGCAGCACTGGAATCAAAACTAATGACTCTGCTCAGCTTGGATGGGAGGCACAGTGCTGTCAGTGTGTCACTCCTGTATTCAGACTCAAATAGCAAAGCCCATCCTAAAGAGCTGGCACTASTGGATCTGTGGCAGCTGTTGCAATGCATAATTAATGCAGCCCTGGGATCCAGTTTCAAACACTCCGTGTCAGTGCGTACAGGAAGCCTGCAAAATGGGCACTACTTCCAATAGTCAAATACTTATTTTTAACTAACTTTATAGTGGCATACACACTTCTGCAAAATTGGGTGRAAAGAGGAAGAGTTCCCAAGTAGCTTGTAATTGAGAGATTCTTATGGAAATTAAGGTCATTTTTATTCTCTACAAACAGCAGGGAAAAGATGAATAGATGTTTGTGTAGTTAGTTTTGGTCAACATACAGCCTAAACACTAAAATGAACAAAGAAAGAAACTTCTAGTTGGTTATTTTAGATTTCAGTAGGTCAAAAGAAGATACTGGATGAAGAAAAAATTCTCTTAACATTTGAGTMGTGTGATTAGAGATGGTTTTGAAGCAAGCTGGTAGGGGAAGGATTCTGAAGACGATACTTTCGTCCACAATGTACACAATATTTATATTGAGAACTGCTATTCTGGGAGGTTGTCAAAACCAAGGATTAACAACATTTCCTTCTCTCTATGCTAAAAGCCTTTCCCATTTGATGGGAGGAGTCTTGTCCTTCAGCTGGGGCTGACTCCCCCCAGCAGAGGATGGCACTGGAGAGTGCGCTTGCGTGTTGAGTTCTGACCCATACTGCCTTGATTAGCTGGAACAAGCTGCTGTAAGAATGAATTCTCCAGGGAAAATTTTTGAGAAGATGTAAAACTGATCTAAGTATGTGTTGCACTTGTTTTGCTGTGCATTTGAGCACCGCCAGCAGTACTATGTAGCAATAGTAGAGAATCTCTGGGTRGGGTAGTAATTACACTGTGTATGTGTCTTTCTAATTTCACGTGTCTAAAAAAATATAAAACACAGCTGTTTGAAAGATCCAAATGTAAAAATTGAATGTCTCTGACCTTAAACTTCATTCCTTCAGTCCATGTGTTTTTACAAGACTATCCCTTGTTGCATATGAATTATGTAAATTACTTGAATTATACTTCCAATGCCCAAAGTGGAAAACCCGATTCATGTGTGAAATTTAACAGATAAGAGGTAGAAATTGATTTTGAAATTTTGATTTTATTCCACCAATTTTAGCACTTTGATTCAATTAGTAAAGTTCTGTGCCTTTCAAGTAGCTGAAAAGTTATAGTATCTTCATACAGCTAAAGACATCTAAATGTACTTTTAAGTGGAATGTAATTTAAAAAAAACCCAACAAAATAGTCTATTTGAAAATCTGTGGTAGTCACAGGAAGAAATTATTGAAGAAAACTAGTATGTGTGTTATATAAACTTTCCTCCTGATGATGATTCCTTTCCATGCTTATGTACTGGGATGGTTGGTTTCTCCAAAGACAGGCAGCCCAGTTCTCAAAGGCTCTCTTTTGCACAGGTATTTGTAACAAGCAGAATTAGTAACTAGGTCTGTCAGAGAACTCTTTAGCTCTGAAAGGTCTGAAATGGTGAACTATAAAGGCTGACTTTTCTTTTTAAATAATGGTTCTAAAAAACCTGGAGAAATGTTGTGAGGAATACTAAGGCTCTGCTTAATACACCACCCCTGTAAGAGAATGATGGCTAATGGACTTGCATTGAAACGTGTGTTCTGAATCTGGCTAATGATTGGTTCCCCTGGATTGTGAAACAAAGAAATCACGTGCAACTTTACCTCACAAAAAGGCAAAATATGTATAATACATGTCTGCTGTAACTCATTTACGTATACATATCTAATTTGTTTCTTAGTAGATTGGCACACATTTAAACAAGAGCTAATTTGATGCAGAAAAAATCTGTGAACGGAGCTGGACTGCATTTAAAGTACAACCCTTAACCAAAAAGAGGAAATACCTGAATTGAAGGATTTTTCTTTTCTCAGTTTTGCAAGACAGTTTTGTTAATTTTTTTTTACTCTTTTCCATAACTCTTACTGACAAGTGTACAGTTCCCTTTCTTACACAGACTGCACGCTGTTGAGCAATGCCTGCCCCATTTAYATGAGTAGACCTGTTTTAATTGACTACACTTAAGCTGGATGTATAACATAACTTAGAGGGCAAAGGGAAAATAATTTTTCTGTAGAGAATAATCTCTAGTTAATAGATAAGATTTTATTAATAGTCATGGGGAAATATCAAGATGCCATTTTTTTTAGCCACAGACAAACWTGATCTATGAGAGTCACTTTAAATAAGGCACATCCCACCACAGAGGAAAATTAAGGGCTTCATGCCTTGTTATGGTCCTGGGTGATGCTTAAATGAGTCAGAACAAAGAATCTATTTGGGAAGAAGTTACATTAGGATTTGGTCCAGTTACTTCATATGTATCCCCTTTTGTTGTCAACCACAGAAGGTGATCCCATAATGGGTGGCCCTGTCAGTGACCATTTAGGTATAACAGAGTCTCCCAGTAGAAATGTAAGTAAATTTTTCATTTACCAGTGACAATGAGCTGAAATGCTTGAAGGGAGGAAAACCAGACTAGTTTATTTTATTTATTTTGTCTGAAAGACTTGGAACAATTCTGCAGTGCAGTTCTGACCTTTTCATGCAMAGAACTAAGTAGTAAGGGAAGTTGGGCTTCCTGACAGCTTTTACAAGCTGCTATTTCTCTCCTTTTTTCTTGTGGTCAATACTTGGCTTTTCTCTAAAGCCTTGCTTGATTGTTATTTCAGTTAGACCATAAAGACCCTCACCTGCCACTGCCAACGTGTTTCCTAGCTGAAATAGATTATCTCAAATGACAGCATCCAGGCAAAAGTTCAACTTTAATRTCTGATGCTTTATAGAAAACTAGCAGCATGCAATACATGACTTAGCTGCACTGCACTGCCAATATGTGCTTTATTCAAGATTATCTTCACCTTTCCTTAGAAATAATTTTAAATGCAGAGTTAGAATAGAACCTGTTTTGTGTAAAGAAAAAAAAAAAATCCTGGCTTGATTTAGGATGAGATGACAAGAAAGAACAGAAGAAAATACAAGATGATGACACGTAAAAGAATGGTATTGAAAAAGGATAAATTCAGTGTAACAGTCTGATTTGTGAAATTTATAAAATTAGGCAATTTTCAAAGCAAAAGGGAAAATTATTTATTGAAACTGAATTGTGGGAGTTCAGACAATGAGTAAACTCATGTGTGACACTGTTTTTAAAGCAGTAAAAGTTTTCACAGGTGAAATTTCAAATGTGAAATTAGTTTACAATTTTGAGGAAAAGGAACTGTGTTCCGTAAAATGCCTCATGGGTTTAGTGGTCATTACTTGGAGTGAAAATRAGGACTTAGCTTGAAAAGTGAGATTTAAAACTGTGTTGTAGTAAAGCAATGTGAATATATACATAAAGATGAACCATTGAAAGCACTGGTTGGTTCTATGTTGTAATATGCAGCTCTCCCTCTCTGAGTCTGTGATAGTGTAATAAAGGAGAATTATTTGCCATGGGGAGGCCTTGTTAAACCTAATTCTGGTAATAAAAGGGGCTAGAATGGCTAGTCTTCCATATTTTGAGCTTATCTGTGAAAGACCTTGTGAAGATGAAAAACAAAAGCAAACATTTATTGGAGACKGAAATGTCAGGATGTCAGAAGGCTTCACAGGAAGAAGAAATAGGCATTCTGGCATAATTTGAACAAAAAAAAATAAAACAGATTTTTGGGACCGAAGACTGGTTACTTTTTCTCTTTGGYATTTTTTTGGAAAAGGTTCTTTGGAAAATCCTAATTACAGGAACATGGACTTAGAAAAGGTTGTAAGTAGGCAAATAGTGAAAAAAAATGTCTTTCCTGTAGAGCAYGTTCAGCCCATGGATTATGACAGAAAAGGATAAGAGATTGCATTGAAATAGGAGACGGTGTGAACACTGYCACAGTGCACTATTCTATACAAAACTGCATGTGTATCTGTAAATGTTYGTCATAGGTACATAAAAATCAGGAGTGCAAATGAAAGGCATTATAGTCTCTTAGGCAGCCTGTTGGGCACAGTTCACTAGCTTTGGATTCACAAAAGAAAAAATCCACATAGCCAAAACATGAGAGGCAAGTGGCTGGGAAGATCCGGTGGAAATTTTAGGGCCCCTAATGTTGAAGAGATGCAGCTTTTTGGTAGGGAGAAGGTTCAGAGACACTGTTCCATTTYAAATACAGGCTTTTTCTGTCTGGTGGAGGACTGCTTGGTGATCTGAGCATGTTTACTCTACCTACCGTTTTCTTTCTGTGCTGCTACTGTCATTATTCAGTGACAATATCCTGCAGGCTAGGGGGATCACTGGAAGGCCAGGTCAAGGATACTGGCAGCAAATAGTCCACTGAAAAGTCAGGACAAAGCAGCTGAAAAGACCTGAGCAGCGATTGTGGAAAGATGCTGCAATGGAAAGTGATATAGCAGAAAAATACTCTGTACTGAGCTTCATTTAAAAGTATTGACTCATCTGGTATTGTCCTACCCAAATTCCTCCAGGCCTTACTGAAWAGCTTGATTGCTTTTCCTAGATTGAGCTGTCCTTGTGAGGAAAAAGTCTAAAGAGAAAGGGCTTTGATCAGGCCATGCCTGTTACACCAAAGGCTGTGCAAAACAAGTGGTACTCAATGCCACCTTTGCTTCAGTCTTTACTTGTAAGGATAATATTCAGAACTCCCAGGTCCTTCAAACCAGTGGGAAAGTCTGGAGGAAGGCTTGTTTTCCGTAGAATGGAAGAGGAYCATGCTATGGAGCTTGTAATTTAATAGGATTTGCATAAATCCATGGGACTTGATGGGATACAGCCCCAGTAGCTGAGGAAGCTGGCTGGTGTCATGGTGAAACTGTTCTTGACTGAGGTCATGGCATGCTTGGACWATACAACACTCAGAGGTTATCTCCAACCCCAGCCACTCCATGATTTGATCATACTGAACCTTTACTGAAGGTGAATGAAATTGTTTTTACCACACCAGCACCTGAAATCTCCCTATTGGAGGAATGTATGAAGTAAGGTGTTACTGGAATGATAAGGCTCTTGCTGACAAAGACWTAAAACATTTTGTTTCAAAACTTGTCTACAGGGCTGCTTTTTAGATGACATAGATATGAGATGCTCTGTGGCTTATCCTGTACTTCATAAAATCAGTGATTACATTTCCACTGGGAATAGGATGTAACTGGTGAGCATAGGGAGGGGTTCAATATCATAAATGTAGTTGCTGYTCTCTCAGGAGTGCCTCAGGGAACAGGATATTTAAAGTAAAAATCTGTCTCYTGCTTGCCCTCTGAGCTGTAGCTCCTCCTGAAAGCTGCTAGACTTGGTTGATCCTTGGGGGGCAGCTGCTGAAATTGCAGTGGAATGCCCACAGATAAGAGATGTAGGAATTTGAATCATTCTCTATTTATCCTTTTTTTTTTTTTTTTTTTTTTTTTTTTTTTTGTTTTTTTTTTTTTTTTGTTTTTTTTTTTTTTTTTTTTTTTTTTTTTTTTTTTTTTTTTTTTTTTTTTTTTTTTTTTTTCCAGTGAGTGACTCAGTTACATAGGGATACCTTGTACTATCTGCTAGATATGCTGCTCATGTTGTTTTGTATTCACAATGTTTAAATAGATGTTTTCTTTCCAATTTCACTTGTTCTGGTACAGATATTCAAGAAATCTGTATAGCCTTATTGTGCTGAGAATTTCTTTCTGACCTCCTGCTTGTCTAGCTCAGTTCAATTATAAAGACMTTTGCTTTCTTCTGTATATATGAGCATTCCTACAAACCAGTGGCAGTCTTTACATCCTGTTGTAAGAATAAAGAGAGAACATGAAGAGTTAAATGATACCTGTTAGTAAATGATGCTTCCATAATATGTGACTGTGTGGAATGCTGTGGAACAGCAGACAGCCGTTCTGCTGTGTTGCAGTTAGTTACTGTGTTAGTCAAACCATGCTTCATAAGCTGACCAGCGTGTGCTTTTTCATCCTGGGTATATCTTATCCCATACACTAAGCGTTTGTGCTATCTATTACCAAAGGGGAGTCGAGGCAGGTTTTTTTGGGAATTAAAAATCAGTGAGACTGAGTTGTTTTTTCACTGATTGGAATTTTGTAGCAGGCTGTGTTCTTTTTTATACTTATTGGGTGATGGCTATAAATATGTCCATTGCTGAGTGTGTTTGGTGAGAATAATTTGGTATGCAATTTGATTTCCCTCTCATTTTAATGTGTTTTGTTGGGGGAAAATGACAGAACTGTTTTGATGTTATGGCAATGCAAAACTRATATTAGAAGGTTTTTTAACAAGACAGTACTCTGAGTATTATGTTCTTGAATAGTTGTCAGAGGAATTAATTTGCAATCTTGTCTCTAGACAGGAGGAGTTCTCATAGCAGACATCACATTCATGCTCAGACCTTGTTTACTGTACTTAATGAGAATGAATGTTTGTATTTTTCTGTTCTTAGTCACTTTACTTATCCTTAATTTGTTTATGAAGAAGGACTGAATGTTCTGCAGCATGTGTGAAGTATTAACAATTACTTCCCAATTACATCATTGTTCAATAGAACACTGGTTTTAYTGCTGAGATATTAGTGAATTTCTAAAGAAAGGAAAAGTTGGCTTGTTTTTTTTTTTTTTCTGAGATGATATTTTTAATGAAACACCTGTTCATACAGACAGGTTTAAGATTCTTAGTTATAGTTTTAAATAATTACTTTTTCCTTTGAAAAATCTCCACTGCATATCCTCATGTTCCAATTAGCAAGAAGTGAACAGGATGAGTGCAGAGACACTGAGAAGTTTCATTTGGCTGAAAACTTGAGAGCAGCCTACCAGCCAAATTTTGTATTTGACAGAAAGGGGTCAGGTTGTTAATATGCAGTCTCAAGCAGGTTACAGGGGGGCCACCTGAGGAGTACAGGAAATCAATGGTGACTGACAGGTTCTACTTGTGGGTACAAATTACTGCTGTTCTCATTCACTGCTTAAGATGACAGAAACCTGTGACAGTTGTTCTGCTAGGATAAAATTTCTTATTGGTGTGTCACTTACGAGGCTTGATTTAGCTTGCAAAGGACCAAACAAAGTTGCTTTTCCCCTGAAAATGTCTCATGCCCCACATGCCTCCAAAGGGCAGCAGGTGACAATTTGGTGGTGGTTTCTTTTCCCATTGTTAGTTTTAGTGATAAAAATAGTTTGTCTGCAGAAAATAAACTTGACTTGATTGAAGATCATGTAGCCAACCTCAAGACTATAAACAAGGACAAATGTATCCCAAAAGTGCGTGGGAAACACACCTACTCTTGTAGAAGCACTGASCCTAGTGGGCCATTTTGCTAGATAAAATGTCTGTGCCAGCTGCAACTTGAGCAAGTGGRTACCAAAATGGTGTAAACAAACACACATAAAACTTCTCTTTCAGAGCTGTGATATTGCCAGGAACAAAAYTTGAGAAAATTAGGTTCTCCTAATTAAGGACTCTTAATGTCATTTGTATGCAGTGAAATGGACAAGTTGTTTTCATTGCTTGGTTGACAGTCAAATACAAAAGAAAATGTTGTGGCTTACAGAATCAAGAGATCAGTTTGGTGTTTTGTTGTTTGTGGTGAGTTGTTTTTGTTTGGTTTTTTTTTTTCCTGGCACACTGAAGCTGGAAAAATACACCCTGCTAAGCCTCAGACTCTTTGTATTCTGTTATGAAATACAAGTATATGGATTCCTTTGCTTTTATACATATGTGGAACAGTGAGTCTTGGGAAATAAATGCARTAAGATTTTGGCAGTTAACATTGCATTTGCTTTGGAATTTTTTATTGGGTTTTGGGGATTTTTGGCTGTTACAGCTTTCTAAGAGAACACAGTGAAGGACTAACCACAAAGAGATTTCTGTAGTGAGTTTCTCTCCTTAGTTTCTGTTTATAGACATTTTATTTTCTGTTGTGAGAGTATGAGCTGGAAATRGCAGAGGAAGAGCAGGACTTGTCAGTCAGTCCAGAGTCAGCTGGATGAAGGAAAGAAGACAGTCCTAGATTTTGGGAAATACAGTATACTCACTTGACACTGAACAGTGACAGTTCAGTAGTGCAACATAATGCCAGACTTCAGAGTACAAGTTTGTTCATCCATGTTCTGGAAAAATGAAACAGGTACACAGAATTACCATGAGCTTAATGAAAAACCTTTGTGAGAAGTGACTGAAAAGAAATTGCTCATTTAACTTAGGACAATGAAACTGACTGGAGATCAAACAATGTGGAGGTAGTTTAAAYAGAGAGGGAAAAGAAATGACTTAATGGAAAGGACAGGCACAGGAACAAATGGTTATTAAGTGGTCATGAATAAATTTTAGGTTGGAAATGGAAGAAGGATCCTTGCCATGGAAGTGGCCTTTTATTTAGAGTAGCAGGGGCAAGAAATTACCAAGKAATTTCTATGGTATAATGCTGCTGCCTGGGAACTGGAAATGACAATAAGGTGGTCCATTTCAGGCTCACTTCCTACATGCTTGGTGTCCTTTTCTGGGAAGATAAACTAAATGAGTTTCCCTTTCAAAAGATGGAAGTAAAAACCATGGCATTATTCAAAGCCATCTCACAGTCCCTTCATACACAATAACTGTGAAGGGTATTTTGAGGAAAACAATMATCTATATCACTATTAAGCTATTGGCATTGTGGTATAGGTAGATTCAATATACACACAACAACTGGGTATAGAACAAGAAATGATCATTGGACTAAACAGCTTTTTCAGTGAAAATTGTAAAGTTGGAGTCAGTATATTTTAATGTGGCCAAAACACAAACGGGAAAATTTTGTAGCAAGCATCATCAAACTGTAGGAATCAAGTAGTGAGAGCAAAAAGAGATTATTTACATTACTTACTAATATCTTAGAGGATATATTGAAAGTAGTAATGTTCCCTTGATATTCTTTTTTTTTTCTCCAGTCTTTTTTAATTTTACTTTTATAGAAGTAGCAAAGTGTGATTGGTTTRAGACCTACCATGCAGAGCAGGCTGGCCTTAGGAATGAGAGTAACAGTTAATTAATTAATTACCAGCCTGTGTCCTTTTACTGCTAAAGCGATCCTGTGCTACCCCAAATGGATAATTCAGTTTATGATAACTAGTAAGAAAGCTGCAAAAAACAAACATTAGGTGAATTTWTATTACATCACAAAGCAAAACTAGTTCACATTTTTACTTTAAATGTTGAATCTGTTACATTGTCTGATATAAAAAATGTCACTCAGTCTAGTAATAAGTGTGTAAGTGTTCGGGGAAGGATGGGTTTGTAAGGTAATAAACATTGACTGTGTTCTTCAGACCTTGCTGTCAGATTGGCCTGGTGGGAGCTCAAGCTTTGACCTTGGGTGACCCAGTGAGGCTACAGATACCTTCATTGTGTTTATATTTAGGTATATCAGAACCCAATCCCTAAGAATAATTTGTATCTCAACAAGATAAAATGTGGCAACAATTTTTGGGAGTTTTTTCAAGTTGCAGACACATAACTGGGACCCAAACAAGTGCATCTAGACAACTAAAATCAAAGCATTCCTTCTGAAAGTCTTTCATAAGGCAAAACCCCATAATTGCATGGTAAATATTCAGCTTTTAATAGCATTAATGACCTTGATGGAAGTAGTTGTAGGGATTAATGAGCACCTGAGGTTAACAGAATCAGCTCCACCCAACTGATCATTAATTCAGAGYCTGTGCCCTAGATTTTGATCATTAGTACTAAAAAGGAAAATAAATTTTACATGGTTTGGGGCACCTTTTGACCAGCAACATCAACAGTATGGATTCTTAATTTGGAAAATGACCTTCCTGCTAGATTTTTCTCTTTTTCTTTCTTACATTGCCCTCTGCTCAATAATATGTAAGCACTAAATGAAAATGCCAAATTTCAGCATGCTGTGTTTTGAAATGCCTRCTTTATTAAGTCCTGAGGCGTGTTGATAATAGAAGCATAACAGCTTTTTACATGAGGCACTTGCAGTTTCCAAAGTCTTACAAATGGCAGTTCTTAATGTTTTGAAAGTATTTTATAAACACTTTGGACACTGTGTTTGAATTAACAACTTTGGAGTTCAACATAGGATTAAATTCGCTGGTTGTGTGCAAGCCCTGCACCAGTAGGTGGTGGTTAAGGATTTGTGTCCATAAACACTTGTGCTAATGGCTGTTTTTAGAAACAGATCTTGAACTTCTGGGCATTTTGAAAATACAAAGGTATATTTCAGAAAGATTCCAGTAACTTCAGTTGTTTCAGACGCAGAACACATAATATTCAGTTTTACACTGGGCAGAAAAAAGAAATACCCCAGTATTGCTCTGGTAGGGGATAAACATGCACAACAAATATCAAGAACCATCTGAATTGCATAGACTGAATGTTCCTACATCTGTGTTAGAATATGTAATGTGTAAATTTAAATTTAGCAGATCGTTTCTGTGATGATGTGGATGTAAGCCTTCCTTAAAAAACCTAAAAAAAAAAACCCCAAAAACAAATGTTTTATAATGAAACCCCTTGCTACATGCAGATTAGATTATGAAGTATGAGAGTGTAAGGAAGTTAATAAGAACTGTCCAATTTTTAAAGTGAAACATGGAAATAGAGTTCTGTATCTCAGTGCCACAAGGTGATCTTAGTTGCAGCAATACATGCAGAAGCAGCGAGAATCTCACAGGATGTCCAAATCTAAAAAGTACTCTTCACAACTCATTGTGAAATATTCCATGAATAATGTGTATTTGTTTTTATTTATCCAAACAAYGACATGCATATTGTTAAAATACAAGGAGGCATTTTCAAAAATTAGTACTTTGCAAAAATGGCATTACTACAAGGTATTATAAGARCTATTTTTGTGTTTGTTACAAATGACTATTTTATTTTACTGCAGAATACATTTTTGCCTAATTCTCTATCTTTTATTCAAAGAGTAGGAGTGAATTATTTGCCCATTCAATACATAGGTCAAATATCTTTCTTTTTTTCTGTGGGATCATAATTAAATATAAAAATTCTTGAGATTAAAAAATCATGACCAGCAAAGTATAGAAAAAGGAGAGGATATTACCTTACAGAAAATCTGTACAAAATACACCTGGCTTGTTCAGTGTCAGGATGTGTGTTCTAAGAAATTAAAAATGTTTTTCTTACATTCTTGAAAAAAAAATCAGCTTTTTGCAGTGTAATGTTAAAACATGTGCTTAAGTTACATTTTTGGCTGGCTTGAAAATTCTGTAGGTCTCACACCTTTCAACTACATTTTACCTTAAACATCCTCTAAATTTCATCTTCAGTATGCATGTTAGTTGATAGCACAATTTGTTTCTGCTTGGTCTAATTAGAAGCACCTAAAGATTTCARTTGACATCTATTTTGTTTGGGATTTTTTTTTGTTGTTGGATTCACCTTAGAAACACTTGAACAATTATTCAAGCATAGTGACACTGTCTGTTGTACTGTGAGCAAATTTCTAATCAGTTTTTGATTGTGGAGTGTAACACTCTTACACAACCCACGTAAACACTCCCCCACTTAATTCAGCAGAGTCTTATTAATGTCATTTTTTTATAGCACTGTTAGTTTTCATAGGCTGTTTCTCGATKGGATTTTGTTTACTGTTTAAAACACATCTAAAAATCTTCTAATACATGTTCGGTTCTTCCCAGTGAAATGCTGGGGGAGGCTGGTGAGGCTATAAAAGAAATGGTGAATGCAGGGAAGGTGCAGAGAAGGCTCTGCCCTGCGCTCTGCAGCCCCATAAACAACTTGCTAACGAGCACCGGGTAATGGCTGTGGATGCTAAATAATCTCTTTCCCTGCCACTGAGCAGACATGTTTAAAATATGGTAGTTTTTAAAAATTAGTCTTTCTAGGGGAAAACAAATAATTTTCTGTTTGATCTACACCACCTTTTTAATAACATTTTACGCTATCACACAGAGGAGAAAACAAAATAAATTCAGCAAATGTAGAAATCGATAGAGAAGCTGGTATTTCCTCCGGTGAATAAAATCAATTATATCTTCAGAAGAGGTGTATCTTTAAAATAAATTAAAAACSCGGGCAGAAAGAGGGAAGAGAGCTCCCCCCGCGGTCCCCGCAGCAGCGGCGGTGCTGCTGTAGGTGTCACTGTGAACATGGCTCAGGGGTCGGGGCCGGGCTGTCCCCGCAGCACACGGAGCTGTCCGCCTCGCTGCGACAGCGCCGTCCGCATGTTGAGCGTGCTCGGGACATTGTGTGCCGGGCTGTTGGAGGCGCTGGCAGCAGAAGGTGACATCTGGTGACTAATGGGCTCAGATGCGAGCGCCGTTCCCAGCGCTCCTCGGGCGGCAGCTGCGCGGGATGCGGGACCGGGGGGAGCGGCTCGCCGGGRAAGATCGATACCTTCTGATTTCCGAGGAGCCCTAACATGGCCCCAGCGCGGACATTTTCCCAGCCAGGGCTTCTGATAAATGCGCAGACCACACAGCCAAGCGCGGCGCTCACCGCGTCWCATTTTTCTCTTATCAAAACCCATCTACCTTTGAGGAAATGGCTCCACCTTATGAAACAAAGATGGACCCTTTCCAGGCACAGTGCGGGCTCCGCGAGGATTCTCGGGTTAGACGGGGCTGTGTCAGAGTCAAACCGCTCTGGTTCAGGGTAATYCCAGCTGCTGATCATCTCTCTGTAATGTGCTCAAACCTGAACCGCGGCTCTCGCCGGTTCCGCTGATGTGTGTTAGGAGATACATCTGTCATTTAAACTCTGAGACAAAAGATCAAGCTGGAATGCGGGGCCCGTATTTTTCTCATTTGATCTGCCGATGAAATGTGATTTATTAGTCAAATTCTTAGAAATGGCAGAGAGAAACCACAGGAAGAGCTCGATGTTGCAGATGGTGGTAAAAACTCTGTTATTAGCAGATGACAGCACAAACCACACAATGGAAAGCAAAGACAAATTCATAGCTGGAAGTTAGTGTTTACAGCAGAAAAGGGATTTTAACAGGGTCTTTCTGCTGTGTGCTGGGGAGGGAAAGGGGAAGTGGGCTGTGAGGTGGTAAAAGAKCATTGCTTAGTTATTGTGCCCGTCCAGTACAGCTAAACGAGAATGTTTGGTGTTAGGGAGTCACTGAAAAGAGCTGACAGAAGAAAGGAAMAACAAGAACCTGAGAATAGAAATATTTTGGTGTGCACGCATACATACACACACAGATAATTGCATGATTTTCCATCATCTGAGCCTCTAGTGTGACAGAGGGAGGGAGGATAGTCACATGCTTCAGCCCCATAAAATCTGCAAAAGCACTGTTCTTAATTCAGCCATCGGCGGTTCCAAGACCTCACGCAGAGAATTACAACGAAATTCTATTTTCAGACTGACAACCCTAATGCTGCTGTGTCCTTATGTTTACTTCGGTTAACTGTCAGCCCTTATAATGTGCACCGTACCACAGCTGCTGCTGTGGAAAAGAAAACCCTTGGAGTAGCTGCTTTGGGGGGAGGAATTTGAGAGAAATGAAAACAGAAAAAGCAGGGGGAAAAAAAGCAAAATCTGCTTGTGTATCTGCACAATGTGAGACTCAAAACAGACATCATTCAACTCTTGTTTTCAGCACATTTCTTGGTTTTAGTCTTGGCTGATAAAATATTTAACAGCCATCTTAACACTCAGCACAGCAATAACCAAAGAACAGTGAAGCTCTCATCCCCCACCAAGACAGAATTCCAGGGACATGAAGTTTTCTTTTCCCCCTTCCAATATGATGTGTTGTCTAGTTTAGCTCCAGATTTAATGTGAAATTAAAAAAAAATTCAATGCAGCATGCCCTGTTTCTGAAACACATGGAAATTACAAATTGAACTGGCACTGCCACCTTTATTGGTCAGCTTACAGTGTTTGACTGCTTTTAAAAATCTAAATAAGTTTACTTAATTTCAGTCCCCCAGTAGGATGGAAATCCCCAGTTAAGATGGAATTACATATTTTTTTTCATGTGGACATAAATCAGAATGCAGTCTCTACCCCCAGGAGTGTGYTTTCTTAAAAATAAATAATAAAAAGAAAATTGGTGAAAAAAATCAGCATGGGAATTCTGGTGAACAGAATTAAGTACCAGGTAGAAGATTCTCCCTCATTTCTCATTCATTGTGCTCAAGTCGGGAATTAGAAAAAGCTACAGTCCAGCTTGTGCATTACGAATACTAATTTTAAGATCACTGGAAATTGTTGTTCAGGTGGGAAACTGGGAAAATGATAATTAAGAAGTTGCTTTAACATCAGCTTTCCTTGTGACAATTCATACGGAAATAGAGTACATTAATTACTAGACCGTGATATGWGATGGGATCTGGGTATTTGGTGATTTTTTTCTTTTCTTTTGGAATTGCTAAATACTCACATCTCCCATTCTGATTGAGCAATGTCTTTTCAACATCGTTAGAGGGTTGGCCTTCATAGCCTTTTTGTAAGAGGGGGCAGTATCACTTCTTGAGATTTTTATTAGATCTGTCATGGGTTTTGTTGTTTTTTTCTATGTGCCAGCTGTCAGATTCAGGAAATTGCACCATCCATTCAGCTGCTGTTACTAAATAAGTAAACAGGCCTAACCCTTTCTTATGGGAAACTTGCAATTTGGCGAGGCTCAAAAACTGCTCATCAAATACCAGGCTCCAAATCTTATAATTTGGAAATGATATATCCTTAYGAATTTTGTTCATCTAGGTTTTCATATCGAATGAATCTTGGTTGTTATCACTAAAGGTAGAATCCAGTATTATGCTTTTATTTAAGATTGCTTMTTCTTTTTCCTCAATATTGTTATGCATTGCATGGGGTGTCAACAACTTCTCAGAGAGAGTTTTCTCATGTCAAGTTTTATGTATTGAGATGATCACCTTTTTCTCCTCTTAATCCAAAATTTTAGCTTTTACTCAGAATTATATCAGGCACTCCTTAATTTTGAGTCCCTAAATCTTTAGTGCTTGCTTGCTCTGGAGAAGGGGCTAAAATACAGCAAAAAAGTTGAAGACACTGTTAGAAKACCACATCAGTGTATAAGGAGAGGGGAAGAGAGATGTCTTGAGGAAAAGCAATTACGAAATGTAGGAAGGGAGAGTGGGAAGTAGTAGCAATTAGAGAAACACTTTAGAAGAGACTGGTGGGGCTCTACAAGCAAAGGCTTTTAACAGTGTGATGCTGCTTAGGTTGTAACCTTAAATCTCAGAGGGAGTTTCATGAGAAATCTGGCATATTTAAAATTATTAAATCAGCTAWAAGTACACCTTTTTGCAACATCTGAGTAGCATTTTGTTATTATTATTGACTGAGATAATTTTTAATTTTTTTTCAACAAATTCCTAACACTAGAATGATAATGAACCTTCTTATTGAATTATTAAACTAAGCCCTAAACCACTATTYTATATGTGTAAATTACTTGGATTTTAATGGTAAATGAATTAATGTTACAACTGAGTTTCAGTGCCACTGATACATGAAGGGAACTTCAGCGGTTCCTCAGCTTCCCAAGACCTATGTTTTTCCATCTATAACATGGTGACAGGTTTTACCATTTTCTGAATGAAATCATMGGGGTCTTCTAACAGACTGCTTGAAATTATCTTYTTCCAAAATAATGAACAGGTTCTCTAGGAAAGTAATTTTCTCCAGACAGTTTGAGAAGGCATGACGGATCTGTACATATATTGATATTTGCTTTTCAGGARCTCTGTAGAACTTGGATAGCAGTCTTTCTAAATTTTCTGTAAGGCATATTGCAATATATTATAATAATCTTGAGATCTTCATGCTCTAAATGTGGTGTGTGTGCATGTTCACTAGGGCTTTGTCTGACTGGTCCTCCTGCAGTCCCTTGGGAAGTTGTTACTTCTATCTGTAAGATGTGGGAAGTAGATCTGTCAGCCTCATGCTGTGACTTCAGGTGCTGATCTTTGCATTTTCTGTCACTTTTCAAGTAACAAGGGCTGAGGCAGAGTGGTTGTGACCATGAAAGCTAGTGTAGAAGGCATTTAGGACACAGAGAGATCTTCTGTATCCATCAGTAACAACTGGAGGAAGAGGGAAGAGAACATGCTCCTTTTTATGTCAAATGACTGACCTTGCCATGCAAGGAAAAAAAAAACTTGTTAAAGGGTGCTAAACTACTCATAGTTGAGATTTTTTATTGGGGGCCTGGTAAGACGATAAAAAGGTCTGAAAGGATTAGGAATCAAGGAGTGTTTGTAGAGTTCCCTGCATGAACCCGGATCCATAGTGTGGGRTTTTGCACATAAAACCAAGTTGTCWGTGTTCRGCATTGTCAGTGATGTGCTGCAGTATTATTTCCATGTCTATGTTGCTAATAACCTACACAACTAAATGTGAAGGAGTAGTAAAAATCCAGTTTGATTCTGACTGGACTTCTGGTGGCAGAGCTTTTGCTAGAAGTGTGACTGTTATTAGGACTGCGTGGTGCCTTTGCTAATCACGTGAGAGTAGCAGGGTTAGAGTGGAGGCAGAGCTACTCTCTCCACTGAACAACTCAGTTTGAAGCCCACCTTAAATTAGTGTGAGGGGACAATCTCATACCATTTCGAGAATTTGCTGTTGGAGTGGGTCCCTTTATTAACTTAGGATAAACATATGCTTATTTATTAAGAAGACTTTGAGAAGTCCCTATTACTTCCTGGGTTTTTGGTTGCTGAGATTATACAGTGAGGTGATGCTTTGAACTCCTTCACTGAAATGTGCTCTTTCATGTGAAAGGAAATATTTGCTAAAGTACAGGCTGTGTTCAGTTGGGCTAWAGGTAAATTTCACTTACCTGAATTGCTTTTTGAAAACTGTTACTCTCCTTTATAAAGCCTCTCCACCACTTCTGCTGTTGCAATGATTATAGATTATGTGCCTGAACATACAAACTCGTTTGATGCAGTCATGTCTGTTGAAGATGACAGTGCTCTGGGAGGGAACCTTCAGTTTTTTAACTGAAATCTTGTTTTTAAGTCCTTGTGTGAAGATAGCTGTGAGCAAATACAATGAATTACTTAGTTTCTTGTCAGAAATGTTTATGTTATTCTGCAGTTATGAATGCTGCACTGTGTTTTGCTAGACAAATTAACATAGTTAATAACACTACAATGATAAGGCTTTTACTGTTTACTGAAAAACATTCGGCTCTGGTGTCTCTGGGGATTCATTTGGAATATCTGTATTTTCGCAGCTGCAAAATACAGGTGGCGTGGGCTGTTGTTGAATGAGTATGACATGTTTTTCAAAGGCAGAAAAATGAAGTCAACAGTCACACGACTAATTGACAATCATTAGTGAGTTGATCTTTTGCACCAATTGTTGGTTTAAGGCTTGAAAAATCTATCATTATCCCTGACAGCAAAAATTAGCCTGGTGAGATTCCAGCTCTCAGTTGACTAATTAACTTTTGTAATGCTGATAGACTTCCACCAGGTACACCTAGGAAATACAGCTATGGTAAGAATCCTCAGATACCGCATCATTTGAACGTAGCCCCTCTTGGGAACCCCGGTGCCCGGGGATGGGTGAGCAGTCTGTCAGCATTGAAGGTGTTAAGCAGAGAAAGMGCTCTCTTGGTTGCCTTAGGAAACAAGGTGGTCATGCCTAAGCTAAAATATCTTATCAGAATATTAAGAATGCTGTCTGGATTAGGGAGCTAGCAAGTACTATCTCAAAAATATACACAATGTTGTAGATGCTTCTGACTTGATTTCTTTTTTCCTTACAGACACTATTAAGTTTATGGAAGCAGCAGATCAAATTTCTTTTACTGCAATTCTGCTGTGTTTGTGTTTTTACTCCAGCTGAAATTGGATTTGTAATCTTGTACTATTTGACTAATTTTGAAAATTACATTTCTRATTTTGTAACAGCCAAGTTCATACTGAGAAAAACACTGTAATTAATAGAGTTGAATTGAGGTAATAGAAAGATTAAAAATGAATTTTCAAGGTAATATGACTATACCTGTATTCCTTTAAAGCATAATGACCCACCGGTATTTCACAGCAATAAGGTAAAGATCTTTCAAGAAAAACCTGATGTTTATTGTCTTGACTGAGGATGATCTAGAACAAATTGCATGTTAGTAGTGGTAGATAGGGAAATGTTACATGAAAGACACTGTATGACACACAGGATCAAGTTATGAGGCACATCTGTTTTATTTCTTAAGATTTTTTTCCTTCATTTAKTTCTTCACTAGGCTGAAACTGAAACAAGGATACATTTTTGAATATTATGAAGTTTTACAGCTTATCCTCTCCACCCTTTCTGTCACATAATTTGGGCAGTCCTGTGGCTTTGTACTCTAATCTATTGCTGTCACAGACTTTCACTGACAACCTAAAGAGTGTTAATCATTAGTTTTATCTTCAATTTGACTACATCTGGGTATTCTGTAGGGAGGGGATGTACTTTTGTATAACTGATCACTTTCTCACACTATCCTTTGGGATACAATTTTTAGTGGAAATGCTGATATGTACTTGGGTTCAAATATGTTAGTACCAGATTTTAATGCTGATTGACTGCAGAAGTTCAATTTCAAGAATCAGTTAATAAATGTATGCTTGTATTTATATACTAAGAGAGAATAATTCCAGGCTTCAGTCCTGGGTTATTTTTCTGTTTTCTTATGGCTACCCCCTGCACAACAAACCAAAAGATTAGAAGAGAAACAATCAAAAAAAACCCTGAAAACTGAACCAAAATCCCAAAACAGCCTCAAAACTCAATGATAACCAAATGAAAAATCAACGATAACAGCAACAAAAAACCCAAGCCAAAACCTACAATCCGCAAGCCAATGTGATGATTGAAGCTTGAGGAGTTAGGTTTAAGTGACCAGGGAGTTGCTGGTAGTACACACCAGAGCCAAAGCCATGGCTCAGTGTGAGAGTCAAGTGTGCCCCACCTTGCTGACAGGTGAAGAGGAATGTGTCTTTCTACCTCGGAAGCTCCTTGCAGTGAACGAAAGGGATTTCCCTTTAGGAATTCAGGTGATGGACAGGTTGAGAATATTTGTTTGTACTTTGACCCACAAAGCATATTAATGAAAGGGCTCTTCAGGCACAGTATAGCAAGATTATAGAAAGGTGAAAAATGGGAAAGGTCTGCACCCAACTGCCCAGTGCAGGGCAAGCCCTGACCTTCTTAGCTGCAAAGATGCAACAAGCTGTAATGGAGCGAGCAGGAGCAGCCTGGTCATCCTGTTCAAATGCCAAAGTATTCCATCCTCAATCACCTTTAAGTGTACATGTGAGTTTTTGGTGTATAAGAATTGTCACAGGTGTGCACTTAGTGTTAAGCATGTGGTTAAACGCTTCCGTGAGTTGCATTTGAAGAGATGAAGAAATGTAGTCTTCATGTAATCTGAGTCATGAGTGCATAAATGGCTGGTCTGTTACTAATGAGTGATTGTAGCCCTTTATCTTAGAATGGTATAAAAATGTCTCTTGCACACTCAATTTTTTCTGTTCAGTGACTTGTCCGCGTGTTTAATGTATTTGCCAAAATCCTTACTGCAGAAGTGTGTTCTGCTTGTGATTGGGGCCCTCAATATGTGCTGCAGCCCTCAGTTAAACATATTTCTTAGCATGYGTTGGAGTAGCTGATTTGGGTAATTTGGATGCTCCTTTTACAAAACTGTGAGTATGCACCAAGTTTTATGTTGAATCTGACTTCTGTGGTTAAAGAGAAACCAGCATGATGCCCTCAGCCATTACAAATACATTTAACTTGATAAATGTTAAACTTCGGGTAGTCACATACTCAGACACTGGTCGCATATTAAAGGCTTTTTAGAGAAACAAAATGTGCAACATGAGAATCAGTCCATTAGATATTTGCAGATGTTAACACTGCAGCTTCTTTCAGTGCCTGGAGTTTCTGCACTCCAGTGCTGCATACATCACTGACTCACAATGCTGTGTTTTACAAGCGTACCTGAAAAGTCTCTGTGAAAATCTTGCATCTGTCCTTTTCCTCATTTGTAATACATKATTTAAATGGTTGATTTCACAGGAAAGGTAGTTAGTGCGTTGCAAAATTCTTTGTGTTTAAAATTCTCTTTACTTTAGATACTGTTATATGACTGGAATATGTGAAATAACAGTGTGCCTTAGTTCTTATGCAGCACCAATCAGCCTCTCTGTAGTCCTCGTCTCCTCTCCTCCCCCATTAATTAATTTTTTCTCTGTGTGCTGGTTTAAAATTACCTAATTACCTGTAAACAAAAGGAAACATGTTTCTGGGTTTTTTAAATGGTGGAGTTTAATTTTTACTAATCTTATTAAATAATAATATTAATAAGACTTAACAGTTCTCACACAAAGGGAAAGAGTGCTCTATAGAAAACATGAATACATTTAGCCAGTGTAAAACAGCTTGAGCCGTTTTCGTTTCTACTGTGTATTATGTATTTTTTTGAGAAAATCAGACATGGGAAAATCAGTTTTAACTACATGATTTATGAATTATTAATTCCTCATGACTKGGATTATTTACACACTGAATAGGCAAAGAGCAATTAGGAAGGTGTAGCTTTATCAAACGTTTAAGAAAAATACAAGGGTGTTGCCTATTTGTGTGTTGTGTTTTTGCTTTTGGATTTTGTTTGGGGTTTTTGTTTGTTTGTTTTGACAAATTTCCTTTAGATTTCGCATGTGGATATGTGTACTTTTAGATATATTCTTGGAAAGGTAACATTGTATCTTTGATATTCTCTGCTTTTCATATTCCTCTAGATTTCCCAGTAAAACTTTAGCAGTTTTGTATTTTGACTATATATTGAATATATTCTGTTGGACCACCAGTATCCTAATTCARTATTCAATATCTCAAATTCAATTGCTTTCCAGCAGCTCTGCTTTCCTTTCTGCTTCTCAGAGTGACTTTTGTGCTGCTGAGTCCATCTCCTGCTCATTCTTTCARCCCTTCACTGACTGTCTCTTCGTGTAAAATTTAACTCTATTTGTTACTTTTCAGATTCTTAAATATCTGACATCTTCATTCTCTGCTGTATTTCTTTTTCATTCTTCTAGTCTAGAAACTGTTTTTACAATTCTGTAACTCACCTCCTTCCTGTTCTTGGCTCTAGGTCACATATGGGGATATTTTCCCTACTCAGATTGCTTCCACGGCTCCGTTAGTCTTTAGAGAAAACAGACATGGATATAGTTCTTGGATTTGTAACATTTTGCTACAATACTTCATTCATTAATTCTCTTAGAACAAAAATGAATTTTTATTTAAAGACATGTGCATGTTTAATATATATCTGTGGCCATTGTTGGAGCAGTGTTTGTCATAACTTGTGCCTTAAAATTATAGCTTCCTACAGCAAATCATGGAATGGCTTGGGTTGGAAGGGACCCTAGAGACCATCTTGTTCCAACCTCCTGTCATGTGCAGGAACACCTTCCACCAGACCAGGGAGGTGTTCATCCTGTTCATCCAAGCTGTCCTTGAATACTCTCAGAAACAGGACATTCCCARCTTTTCTGGGCAACCTTGCCCAGTGCCCTACAACTCACTGGGTGAAGAATTTCTTTGTAGTACTCGCTCTAGACTTACCCTCTTTCAGTTTAATGCAATTCTCCCTTATTTTATCCTATATGAGAAGCCCTTTTCAAAAGTCCCCCTCTGGCTTTCTCTTAGGTCACCTTCAGGTSCTGGAAGGTGTTTTTAAGGTCTACCTGGACAGACAGGTTTACTCTGTCCCATTTTCCCSGATGTGGGCTATCAGTTACTTCAGTTTTGTGGACATTTATGCTCACCAAGGACTTCTGACAGTTTTTAGAGTCAATGGGAAKTAATGGTGTTACCAAGTGCCCCTGCTGTTGGACAGGCCAAGTCTTTTCTGAAGAACTTTATGTTGTAATACTCAAGTCAAATTATAGAAATGCTGAGACATTAGTGACACTAATATTTTGGAGTATTTCATGCCATATGGTGGAAGTACCTGGGGTCTCTGATAATAAGATCTCAAAGCTATTCAAGGCTTGTTTCRAGATGAAGTTGCAAAGGAAAGAATAGAGGCCTGAATATTATTCCTTCCCTAATGCCAGATGGATTAATGTTATGATAGCGAATATCCAAGGAATTAAAAGTGATTTGTCACTTTTTGTGAAGCGTTGCCCAGAGTAGTAATCCATTGCWTTTCACAAAAGAAACTTGATCTGTGAATGGGATCTCAGAGATATTGGTACCTTCAAAAAATACGTATTGCCGCTGTTAACAGAAACGCAGGGTAAGCCCTGACAGTTTAGTGGAAATCGAGACAGKACTGAACTAAAATCTGTAAGATTCCATTGGTTTACAGTAATGGGTTAACTTTCCTSCCAGTTACCGTCATGCATGACTATCCTGTTCTTCCCTGCAGTGTGCAAMAAGCAGATGGAATGGTCAGCAAGTCAAAATATGAAGTGTTGGAAAGGTCACGGTACTACAGGATGCCGCTGTCTTTCTCATCTGTCTTACAATTAAGGTATCTTGTTCTGGTAGCAGGAGTCATAATGAGGACTCTAATGAGTRCCATGTATATCTGTTCCTCTCACCCAGAAGCTGAAAACAAAGGACMGGTGAATTTGTTCTAATGAAGGGACCAGGAAACACAGCTTTTATTTATGTGGGCAAATGTTTCTCATTTATATAGTTGTACTTACATTTGGAATTCAAGAGAAAAAGTATRAGCTAGGTGAACTAGTTAACTCCTGAGGGAAGGGGGGATTACTTGAAGACTGTTTTGAGTCTTTGGCTTTTTGAGGTTAAAAAAGAAACTGGTTWATTTGCATTATTAAAAAAAGACATKTGCTCAAGATATYTATGGTGAGGTTAATGGGCTTAAGTTCAGGAGACTTGGGTCCTGGCCACAAAACTCACATAGAATTTAGAGATTATCCAAAGACCACTGATGTTGTTGGAAGATTTGGGAAAAGTTTTTWTGCAGCTTCAGAGTTCTTCTAAATATTTTGAAGCAGTTGATGAGGGAATTTATTACTGAATATCTATGGGATGGCAGGGTTGGATTACGTGTCTCTGTCAGCCTGGGACAACAGTAAGYTATTAGAATTAAAAAAAATAACTGCTCAAGGAGAACTTTCTCAACTACCTGCTCTTAAAGGAACCGGCACAAGAGGAGAACAAACAAAAGACAGTCATCAACGTATCAGGACTGAAACATAAATGGGATTTGGTTGTAGTGAGAGATCAGACTAATTCACACAAAGAATGTTGCAGCTTTGCAGATGACACACCTTGCAAACCTGCAACATTCTTCTGTTTTTCCACATCCTTGTAGTTTATGGAAAAGCATGTGTAGCTTGTATATTCAGCCTCTATGACAGCCCCAAGATAATGAAGCTCTCTAAGTTCCCTCAGCAGCTCTGGCAGCTCTACTGGAACGCTCTCTTTAYGAAAATGAGCAACCCTTCTTTGTGGTATCCACTAATGCCAACTGTGGAAGGTGTCTTTGCTTTAGTGTGAATGGAGGTAGTGAAACACTTCTCACAGCTGCTTTTTGGTGTCTCTGTTCTCTGCTTTCAATATGTTGGCTGCATTTTAAACCGTAGTTGAAGTAAATTTGGGTGAGTTGTATCAGAGGTTCATCCCTACATATCCTGATGTCCAGGATATCTGTCAATCTGTGCAGTGTTCTCACGACTTATCAGCTAATCACTGCTGGACAAGCCTGCATCTCCCAGTCAGGTAAAYACAAGCATAGAAATAGTAGGGAAGATTCTAGCGTTTGTATTAAAACTCTTCAGATATCATTCAATGTCAGGTGGTTTTTATACACAATTTGAACAAACTCCCCCATTCATCAGAGAATGCARTGTACCTGATTCAGGGGCTGATCCTCTGCTTTGAGACTGGAACTGTAGAATGTCAGGCCTTTGCTATAATTGGATAAACATAGAGAAAAAGTATGTTTATTCTAGTTTACGGCCGAAGATTTATACAACGATATTGTGAAAAGGTTTCAAGAGTTTTCTTTAGAGTTGGCGAGTATTGAAGTTATGTCAGTATCAGAAATGTAGGTGTTTTCCAAATATTTTTGTGAAAATTTGATTTTTGGCGAAGAGGAAAARCATCAGAAGCATGCATAGATAGATGTTCCAGTCATGTGGTCTATATTTTGACTCTGCATTTGGTGGCAGGAAMAACGACGGACAGTATACAAAAACACTCAGTGAGTTATGTTCTGCACTTTTTCTGAAAGCTGTAGTGCACCAGAATTCATTCTTGGTCTTTATCTCTYCCAGCTCACAAGCTGAATTTCCATGATTATGTACAAAGTCCTTTGCATTGTCATCAAAATCTTTTAGCCAAATCACGATGTATTTCCTACAGGACATCTAAAGATCAGTGCAGGGAATCTTCCCACTGACTTCTTTGAATCTCACTGTAAGTCACTCTTTGGAGCATTACGAATAGAAGATCTGAAGGCARGAGTGTATTTACTTATCTCCTTAGCCCCTTGAAATACTAGAGGTGGTTAAATTCCTATAACTTTAGACTTCCATGAGACTTTTATCCTTACCTCCGTTTCCTCTTATCCAATTCCCACCCCCAACCCATCCCTCCCTAGTTTGATTTCAGCCCCCATTCCTTTTCACCATGTTTCATATTTTGTTCTCTGTCTCTTCTTCCTGCTGGGAGGAGGAAAATCTGGTTAGATTTACAAGATCTGGTTAGATTTACAAACTATGTTTCAAAAACAAATACAGGATGTGTGGAGATAAATAACTTGAATATTTTATTTGCTGCAAGGATGTAGTTCTTTGCTAAGTGTTCCTAAATTCAGGGGGTTTTGTTACAAAATCCTTTTTAAGATACTTAGTGAATGTAAGTCCTATAAAAATTAATCAGAGAAGCAAGCTGATATTTCAGAATACTTCATGCTGTTAAATTTAACACTGAAATGTCAAATCTCTCCAGTTTTTCAAGGATACTAAGTGGGAATGGACTCCACTGCAGGATTTGACCCTGTGTTTACATAATCCCTGAATAGCAAGGTTTATATTCTTAAGGTTAAATCACACAAACTAATTTTCTGTTATAATTAAATGAGCAAGAAGCCYGTAGAACTACAAAGAGTCAGTTATTTACTTTGTTGGTTGATTGACTCTTTGCTATTGCCTCAAGTGAAGGGGAAATACCAACAAGATCTTGTTGGTCTTCGGTCACAGATGAAATTATTTCCATAAAGCTTTTTCAGGTAATAATACCTATTTCTCACTATTGTAGATATGAAAGTATTAGTGGGAAGGTATCCTTATATGAAAGGGTTGCTTTATTAGGTTACACTGTTGCTGTAAATGTTTCCTAATTATCTCTGTTATGGTAGAAATCTGAAAAAGTGTAAATTGAGTGCTTTGCATAATTTATAAAAGCTGAATGTTTCCTAATTAGTTCTGTTAGGTTAATGATACTGCAGCCTCATTTTTCCATGGCCTTAAGCAATGACCTTTACCCTCCCCATTTTTAGCACTTTCTTTTAGTTCAAAAACATGTGGTGACCTTCCTCATCTCGAATGATCTTTGGCAGACATAATGCTTTGGAAAATGTTACAAATCCTTTCTCCCTTCTCCCTTTGAAAGTAAAGAAATGGCCTGCTTTATGCAGGCAGAGTTAAAGCCTGATTTATACAGATCCTCTGAAGAATGCCGGTGAAGTGCATTCCTTCAGTGTTTTCATAGAAACTGATGTGAGCTGCATTAGCAGAAGATGTGAAAATGGTGAGGTGGGGGAGAGAAAAACCTCTCTCAAAAGGATTCTAAAATAACATTTTGCATCCTCGAGTAATTCCCAGCTCTCCCTGGCAACCATTCATTTCTTCCGAACAGCAGAAATTTGCAATATGAAAGTGGATTGGCTTGCTTTTCCCATGGGGCTCTGTATCTCTTCATCCACCGCCTAGGGTAAAAAGCAATGCATACGTTTACAATATAAATGTGATTTAATCGACCTCCCTGTCAGAGAGAAATGGCAAGCATATCAAACAAGCCCAAGATGTTAGGAAGAAAAAATCATAAATTATTCCAGTGATGAGTTTCTGAGCAGCATTCTGGACTCCTAGATGATTCTATGTAAAGCTGTTCCTTGAAACAATAATTAAGATAATTCTGTGTGACAAGGAGAAAAATGTTCAGCTTTGTCTGAAATGTGCTTTATGTTTAGGAAGCTGAATGTTCACTGTATTGATCAGAATTTCCCTTAGCTGCTGCAATGGAAAGCTAAAACTAATGGAATGATTCACCATTTTATTTCTAAGTCATTATTTATTTTATCCTATGYAAAATCAGTTGGCTTCTAAATCAGGAAGGTTATAGGTTTCTTTGTGGATATGAGTCTGTGAATATACACTGTGGGGTCTTCAATAAYGGTATCTTTTTGAGCTGTGAATATATAGCTTTGTGAAGAAAAAAATAATAATTATTATTTGGATTTCTGTTGCTTGAAAGACATTTGAGTTTTCCTGAGGAGCTAAGCAAAATAATTTTTTGTGGGAAAGGGCTCATAGAATCACTATGTCACTTAGTTTGTCTATAAGAAACCTTTCTAAATTTTTTTTCCTATTCATAGGCATRAGTGCACGTGGTTTTATATGCTTTATTTCTTAAAAATGGAGGAAAACTGGGAAAAGGGTTCTTTTGGCAAATGGGACATTAATAAATTTATTACTTGAGTTTGGATCAAGCCATAGGAATGTGAGTTGATAACTCCACACTGGGATTTTTGTACTCTCCAGATCTCTTTCTGCAGAATATCTGGTCATGTCAATTTAGGTTCACTGAAGGAATCTAACTCTGTTAAATTTCTGTATTACTGAGAGATGCCGTGACTGGGTTTTCAGACCACTTTGCCTTCCTGACTCTGGTAGTTATTCTTTCCAGTGTTATGCCATTGCATGTATCTACTTACTATKCATATAACACTGCCCTAATTGGTGGAAACATTAGTTTTACCATCAATTTTTTATACAAGGGACTTTGACACTTTGTTATCCTTTTTTTTATTCTTTTTTATTATTTGCTTAATCCTTTTCATAGTGAAAAATGCTTCCTGTTCATCAGTGAGTTCCATTGCAATGCTTAATTTGTGCATTGTTTATTTTTCTCTTTCTTTCCTCTTAGGAACRTGGAACTTTATTTACCACTTTTATTTCAATGTCATCCCCATCATCACTTGCTTTGCATCGTTGTGTAACAACTAAGGTTTTGATTAAAACCAGTGATGTTCTAGTAGATTTTTTCCAAGTAATTTGCCCCATTTTCATGTTTTGACCTGGTGTGTTATGTCTCTTTCAATTTCCTTTKACAGAATGTGTAGTTTTTGAACTTCACACTTGGATTCTTGGCTCTAACACACTTTGAATTACTGCCTTTCTCCCCTTCTGGTGAATAAATTATAGTTCCTACCTCTTAGAGGACTATCAAACCGTCTCCTTCACTGACCTCATGTTCTTAATTCACTTGAAATTTCTTATTTAGCTAGGCCTCTTGTGTGTATTTTCTTTCTTCCTCTGAGGTGCATTTTCTTTCCGTGCTCTCAGAACTTCAATATGTAATCTTCCCATCTTCTTTTGTACCTGATGTTCTACCTCTTGAAGGTCTTTATAGCAGGCAAGGCTCCAGTTTAAGTAATTACTTCTGTCTTTCTAAATTCTTCTTACCCTTTTGAATTGAATGTGATGGTCCCTGTGTTCCTGCCCTTCGCTRTTGTGTGCATTGCTAAGTAGTCCCTGTGCTTCAGCCTGCAGCTTCCCCGCTAGATTGTCCTGTCTCATCTGCTTTGGARCAAAGGGGAAATTTAGGATGCTATTTATCATTATTTTAACATGTAAGTCACCCCTCCTTTATGTTTTATTTTTACTGAATTAGAGATTGTTCCTATTTAGTGCTTCTCTCTGTCATTCCAATAGGTTTAATTTGTTCTACAGTCACTTCTGCATTCATTTGAGTATTTTGTCCAACACGTGTTTCTCTCCTTCTCTCACACATCTCCCATCATGCATATTGATTTCCTCTCCCCAGCCCCCACTGTTATCCCAGTCTTTGTGCTTTAAAGTTCTCTGTTTCTAGTGAAGTTCTCTGTTCTGGACTCTGCTCACAAGTAAACGGGGTGCGTGTACATTCTTTTACTTTATTATTCTACATTTATAGTAYATTTCCCTACTGCCTGTGCCTCAACGGGCAGACCAAGCTCTCTCAGRGCTCTCTGCAGACTTCAGCAGGTATAAAGCCAAATCCATCTGGTTTTGTTTTCTTTTGGTCTGTCTGTTTAATCTAAGGTGGTATCACTCCAGAGGTTAAGAGATGGAAATGTCTCGGATCCCTACAGGATTCACATTGCACAATAAAGAGGAGAGGATGGTATTTCACTTATGGTCCTGTTCTTTGCAATGCTGTTCTGTATTACATGTCTTGGTGCAGGAATGGGTGCTGTAATGAGCTGTAACAACCAGCAGTTGGTCCAACCATCTGCTCTCAAAAGGCCGTGAAGACTGGKGGTAGAAGTGCACCGATGAAGATCAGACGCACAGTCCCCTGTTTTGTTCGTGCCTTGGCCTCTCAGAAGGGACTGTGCCACACTGCCAAGTGAGAGCTGTGGCAAATAAAATAGTGTGGAAATGTTCCTTCCCCGAGCTTCCATTCTTTTTCTTAAAGGARGGTTTTCTTCTGAAATGTACTGTGTCACAATGAATAGATGCTGATGACTCCTGGTGTAAAATAATTGTGTTGAATTGACATGCTGCATGAATCAGATCCTGATGTTGTGCACTGCCATGAACATAGCAAGAAATCTGAAGAGCTTGGCTATTGTGTAAGAGTTAGGCTGATTACTTGATGCAACCTCTGTGAGTTTTGCTAGGCCAACAATGAGATAATGAGGGTATCTAGGTTTGGAGCAGCATAAACCTCTGCAACATTGGCAGAAAATTGTCTTTAACTCTTTAAATGGATGTATGTTTTTGCTTAAGAACTACAGTTTGCTTAAAATGTGAGGTGTCTGAGAGAAAACAGCTACTGTTCTGCTAAGTGTAGGATTAGGGTACAATATAATGTGAAATGYAGGAAAATCAACAGAAGGTTTCATATGGTGATTAAATGACTTAAAACCAGAGCCAGTTTTTCTTATCAAAACACTTATCTCACAAAATTTGGTACACAGAAATAAGGGGCTAATATTATTGTGTCCTTTAAATCAGTGTCTGTGGCTATCTATGGCTGCATTGATATTTATTGTGCAGTTTCTTTAAGCCTTCAGTGTTCCTCAGCTCAGGGGTAAAATAGATTGCTGTATTAGTTCTTCGTGCTAATGCCAGCAGGCCCTATTGTAAAGACTAATGTAGGGGCTGGATCACAAGGAGTGGTCAAGAGCAAGGTATATAATTAGGGAAAAGCACTAATATATCTGTCATAACCATAGAAACAGTCAAGTTGAACTATAGGCATGAGATTGTTTGTGTGACTTTGATGCAGATCCATGTGACAGTCGGGATGTACGCTGTGTGACTGATTCAATAATAATAATTGAAGACTTGCAGAGATGCAAAGCAGCATGGAGAAGAGAATAGCAAGTAGAAATTAAACACCCAGAAGAGAGATATGTGTTTCTAACTGGATTATTAACATATTCAAATATAGATGGAGAACCTTCTCTTATTCAGTAAAATAGCTGTAACCAGCAATAATGGGCTCCCCCCTGCCCTCCCACAAACTGCAGTACAGGGAAGGAAAGGCTGTTGCTCATTTATTGTGTTTCCTTTCATTTTCATGAAAACAGTGCTAAAAAGAGACAGAGTTTACGAATCAGCATTGAGTAGTAGGAAAACAATCTACTTGAATGATAAAAACTGTAACATTGCTGAAGAATACAGTTAGAAACCTGGCACATTGTTGATATTGCTGTGAGCAGATGGACCATAAGCACATTGACTGCCAAACATCCCTAAATCCCACACACCAGACGTGGCTGCATGGCAGGACGATTTGAGTGACTGGCAGTTTGCTATCTCCTTCCTAGCATTTGTTTTTTTTTTTAAATTAGGTGGATATAGAAATTTATATTTTTGTTTATTTGTGTATAAATAAACATACCTAATCCTTATGAAAAGGYTAATAGTACCAGTGAACTTACCCTCATGTCCTATGGATAACTTGTTGTTTTACTGGTRTTATTGATCGATGATGCAGACTATGGCCCAAAATCTGATTGTTGAAGCARTGATGGCACTTCTTCTGTCAGGGCAGGACAGAGCAGCGGATCTGAGCACCACAGGGTGGGAACAGGAGAAGCTGGCTGTTCCTATCATCTGGCCAGTAAGTGTTTCTTAGAAGCAGAGAAGCATTTCTCAACTGGTGRGCTGTGGCAGTTGAAAGAAAATTAAATGTATTTACACTGGCTGTCAGGAGAAATGAAAAGGACAGTATTACAAGCCTTTTTATGATATAAAGCAAAACTGAACTCCTTCACACAGTGCTGCCCTCAAGACCAAGTAGCTTTGAGCTTGTTGCAAGAAAATAGTAATTTAGGTTTTTTCTGTGGTATGTTTTWACTCTGATTCTTATAAGTAACTATTGAGTAATAAAAATCCTGCATACATGTTCACTAGTATACTGAAGTTATACTGAAACAAGTAAAATTGGAAAACAGGAAATACTGTTTGAAAAAATACAWCAAGCAGATCTTCACCAGCTTCCCTAAAATATATACCAAAATTCTTCACTCGTGGTGAACTGCTGAGAGCAGAATTTCTATTCAGTTTTTGGACTATTTTGAAGATTTCTGGAGTGTGCACAACTATAAGACATAAGGTGGGCTAATCCAATTGGGTAATGGTGAGTTTGTCTTCAAACCATGAGGGCCATTTGACATTCACAGTGTGTTTCACTGAGCTTGTTTCCTAGAGCTCCAGCAAATGGAATTAATGCTTCACTAAATGGAACAAAATCTGTTTCTCCCTGGCTGGTGTCAGTCATGAAAGGCACTGTATTTACCTGCAGCCCTGTTCAAGAATGTAGGCTGCCTTCTGCACCCCTATAGGGATGAGGGAAGGATCTTTATTTTCTCAGAGATTTTTTTTTTTTTTTGGAGTGTCTGCAGATCTGGGAAATAATGGTGTCTTTTATCAGAGTAACATGATTGAGTTTTTCACTATGATCTTGATGTATCTTGGAACTTCTGCTTCATTTAAAAAAGAACACAAGGAGAAGGGATTCTACATTTAAGCTGTTTGCATCTTAATGGTTATTTCATGCTGTTTGTTAGGTGGCTCTCATTTGTTCTCTTCTTTTCTCCCTTCTTTATTATACATCATCAAACTTCTCTTGAAGCTTTTTCTCTTTGGATTACTTGCTTTCATGAATATGGGTACCATCCTGAAAACAAGTCTTCTGATCCACAGGCTCTTTAGCTCACTTCTAGACTTCTCTGATCATTAGAGACTATTCACAAAGGGGAAAAGTACAGCTGAAAGGAAGAATTCCCCTTAGCAACTTATAAAGGAAATGGGCATTGAAAGGGCAAAGCAGAGATACTGCGTCCCTCAGTAATCCAGCCAAGAGATTAATAGCCAAGATAAAAATAGAAAAATATAATTATTCTAACTTCATTTCCTCTCTTGGAAAATATAAGAGGAGGCAAGACCTTCACAACCCTGATTCCCAGGTTGCTATCTCCCTATCACACTTGTGTGGCTTGAAGCACATGGAAGCCTTAGTAGTAAAACTAAGTGAATAATTCATGGCGAGCAGCTTATTTGATGAATTACTGAAGCCCCTTTTTCTGTTTGCACAGTTTCTAGCAGATGACAATGTCTTTCAACTTATGTATTATTCAAATTTTCTCCACCATTTTTTTTAGCATGCTGATTTAATGCAAGGAGCTTTCCAGGTGCTGAGCAGTAGCAGACTCTGGATGCTGCAGCTGTTCCCCAAAGCCACGTGGGGAGAGCCCATCTCTCCCAAGGCTGAGCATAACCTTTATACACGAGGAAAAGTATTGAGAAAAGAAACAGTGCTCATGCTTTGTTGTGTATATAGGGAGACAGCAGTGGCTTTGAAATTCCCTGTAATTACTTCATCTTTTCCCTATCTTGATCACAGAGGCATTGGGTGAGGTGTCATTCATTCAGATAAAAGACTAATATAAAATATATTAGTTGTGGGTAGAGCTCAGGCTTAAATTTCTCWGTTACGTTCATGCAAAGTAAGGGCTGTGTGTTTACAGACCTAGTAGGGAAAGGGACAGTCAGGCCCCTGTCTATCTTTAATGCTGGAAACGCATATTAACTGTAGTATATTTTTTATTTCCCTGACATTTGTTTTACTTCTGTGTCAAGCATTGCCATGTCACCCCACAGCTTCACCTTTTGTGGTACAAAGCCTTTATATGCTGTAGTAATAGTGAGAAAGAGAAAAGTTATTAGGATTTGTAAACCCAAAATTACTTCAGGAAGTGTGATGAACCTGTTCTTAATTGAATATAGGCAATAAGCAGCAGATCTACACTGGCACTGACCTTAGTGAAGAAAAACTGGGTTTGGAAATGGAGACCTGATAAAATCAGTTGGTAAATTAAATAAAGGAAGAATATTTGGTAGTCTGTAGACCAGGCTCAGATAATATTGCTGAAACAGAGGTTAAACATTATAGCTTTTATTCATAGTTAATTATCAGGGAGCGTCTTTGCAGACATTTGAGGCTTTGTACTTGAGGGGCAAGTGAGACCCAAGGGGTTATTTGCAAGTAACATTCTTAAACATTTAGCAGAGAGATGAATTTGTAGTGGTAACTCTCAGCAATTCATTCTCTAAATCTTTGTTTTTTTTTCCTGAGTGTTGCACTTATTTTATAGTGAGTTGCCTAACATTTTAGAATTATTTTTATTTATGGAAATAAAATAAAGAAATTGCTGTATAATTGACATATTGTTTTATTTTGGCAATTTTTTCTTTTATTAGATTGGAAGGTGGAAACTTATGCCTTGATGAGACAGATTCTTGTGTGAGCAAGGCACATCTTTTAACAAAGATATCCTCAGAGCCCATCTTCCACTGTTTTGCATTAACTGCTGAGGTGAAAAAGATTGTGCTGTATATTCAGGATATATTACTTCAATTAATGTGGGGGAAAATTAGTATTGCTTGTTTCTATGTGAAACATGTAGAGATTGGAAAGAATTGACAGAAATGGGAATGCAGTAAGTTAAGGGTGCAGTTTAACAATGTGTCCAACCAATGTCACAAGAAATTATTTGGGATTTTGCTTGACTCATACCTTCTGATTTTCCTTAGAAAGGAGTTGTTTCCATAGTAACAGCCACATTACAGAGTTCTGTACTTATGATACCTCTGAGATAGACCAGCATCAAAAAGAAATATACTTCTCAATATGTCATATAAAAATCCTGTACTTGTTAGTAAGAAAAATCTTATTTTCAGCAAAGTGAGACACTTGTTTTAGGTTTCCAGGCTATAGTTAATTTGTTTATACTCTCTTTTTCTGTCACTCCTTCATTTATTATAGGTGGTGCTTATATSGTTGCCTATTAAGATGCCTGACACTTCTCATTGTGGCTTTTGTCTTCAGCTGCTTACAGCTTTACCAAATATTAACTGTTTAGACTCATTTTCTGTTCAAAGTCTCTGCCTTGTGCAGAGTCCTTTTGGAATAGCTCATAGCTGTGCAGGCATTTCTGAGAATTATTGTGTGTGTGTTTTCTGTTTTTTCCCTAGGTTAATTGTTAGTTGGTTCTTTTTTGAAGAATTCTATATTCCTTCTGGGCTTAAACCTAGTGTAGCATGTGCTTTTTGTTGTGTGTCCTTTTTGTGGCCCTGACCCCCATCCTGGAATTTCCTTCATGACCATCTGCAGTCTCTTAGTACCCCAAAAGTCAATTCCTKACTTTTGAATGCTTCTGGTAGATCTTTGTAACGTGCTGCTAAAACATACATGTATTTATTAAATGCATGTGTACATACAGAYATAGTGCATGTATTTATGCACTTACATAGATTCCACTGGTTGTCTGGAGAATGACAGGTATAACAGTACTAATCCATTTGTGTCAGAGGGCTAAAAGATCAGRAAAAGATATTAGAATAATTGGAAAATGAAGACAGGATAGGACTCTAGCTCTTAACAATTCATCCAGTCAATGAAGAACTYGAATAGGTAAGGAGCTCAGTTGTCAGAGCATGTTAATTTGCAGCCTGTTCAGAAGCTGCCATGGAGACTGTTAATACCTCAGTTGCTTCTTAATGAATTTTAAAACCATGTGCACTTGGTTTCTGCAGATTGGAATGCTGTATTTTGATTCGCTCTTGTCACAAATCATAATGAGACTCTATTTCTGAGTTCCATGCTGTTCAGTGCATGCAGAATTATTTCTCTGGTTTTTGGTACAACACACAAAGTATTTTCTTATATCTTAATATTTCTGTATTGTACTTTCTTTTGTGTTTTTACAAGCTCTATGGTTATATTGCTATGTACAAAATAATGTGGTGTCAAGATACATGAATTAACTCTGGAGTTTTGGTGCAGTACTCCATCACTGTTAAGTGTAGTTATTTGGCTGAGCCACAGCACTGCACAAAYACATATCCTGACCCCTGAATTTTCTCATCTATTGACACCTTGGAATATTGCATCACATCATATAGATTTAAATTTTGCATCATTTACCAGATKCCTTCTGGTTGCACGTTTATTCTGGCATCCAAAAGTGGCAGAAATCTGCTGGCAGAGTATCTGTTGGCAGAGTCCCTCAGCTGTTTCTCCGTTTTCTGTTTTCTGAAGAGARCACACATGGGGTTGTAAAGGTCGTGTTATTTAGTACAGAAGTGACAAGTGAACTGCTCCCTCCTGCAGCCTCCCCATGCTTCTTTCACATCTGCTACTTTGATTTGTCACTGGGGTAGTCTCCTCCAGTCACCTCCTCGCATGACTATAGCTAGTGCTTTGTCACTTCACTTCCTAGTGCAGATCTAAAGGGCTCGGTTCATAGCAGTGAACTGCCATTCCTAACCTGTCAGGCAGCAAACAAATCAAACTCAGTAATGCAGCAACATCTCAGTAATTCATGAATCTGTGTAGCACCAAAGATAGCAAAAGACATATTTGTAGATGGGCATAGGCTCTGTTATACTATCACTGTAACACTTTATTTTGACAAGCTAACAAATTTGTGGTTGTTTTCTTCCTCAGAATTTCGATCTCTCTCATACTGTAACTCTAGCATTATTGATTGGGTTGCARTGGGTTGGGAGCAGCAAGTTGGATGTGGGAGGTTTTCAAGAGCACAGCAGTGCAGACACAGCTGGAGTCCTAAGAGTACCATGTCTGAGACGGAGATGCTTTTTCCTCAAGGAAAAACTACTCAGGGAAATGAGCAAAACATGGCAGCAGCAGGTAYTGATCTGTGTTAGGTCATGCCATTTGTATAATTTTGGTACTTTTCCTTGCAATTCCTCTTTTAAGAGCAAGCAAGAAGTATATTGAACATGAGCGGAAATGCAGCAGGAAGGTGAACATAAAAGTTTTGTCAGCAAGTTTGGGGCTGTGTGAAGGTAGTTGAGTGTGTGGTGTTCTTTTCAATGATGATCATTTCCAGGAAAGCCTGGAATTATGAGCTGCAAAGTGGTGTTCCTAGTTATTTGCATTTTTCTGTCAGCTCTCCTATAGTCTACCTGTGTATTCTCYTAACCTATTATTTAATCCAGTACAAAAAGGCTAGAAGTGAGGCAAGATGAATAAACTTAAGAATAGATGTGAACTTTTGCAAGTGAGAGCAATTAATAAGTAGAACAGTGTACCTAAGGCTGCAGTGGGTGTCTGCCTCTTGCAATCCTCCAGTCAACACTGGATGTGTTTCTAGTAGATATGCTTAACACAGAGTTTGATGCAGAGTTGACTCAATTAGAAACTGTAGTAGGTGTGTATAGTCATCCCATGAGATGAGCCTTYTGGGAAAACGTTCCCTAAGTCCTGTTTCCTTGGCTGATTGTCTCAGCTTCCTTAATTATTTTAATTTAATTTTACCGAATGCCAATACTCACTAGTAAAATTATATGAAAGTGTAGATTGATCCTTTCATCTGGATAAAAGGAGGTAAATTTATCAAATGAACATGTCTAATATTAAAGAACTGTGTTATTGAAGCAGTAGTTTTCAATATTAAGTCTTGCAATGAGATCAGTTTAAGCATATTTTTGTGTACATACAGCATTCATTGCCTTTGATTCCAAGATCCATTTGCCGGATTACTGTCTTTGTTTTCCTCTGCATTTCTGAGAGGATCATAATCCATGTTCAAAATTATGGWATTCACACCTCAAGTAATATTTCTTATTAGGATGAAAATTCATATGGGGCCACATCTGAAAGATCCTAATAATTGTTAATTATTACGTTAAAAAATTAATGATTACGTTAATTTTGCTGAGAGCAAATAGATATGTTCAGGTGAAAAAAATTAGCCGTCTTTGTGTCTATGTATACATGTGTATAAAATAATTCATCCTGATGGAAGTGATGGCAGAAATTTATTTCCATATTTATTATGGGATGGCTCTTCATATTGTGCCCAAGACTGATTTCTTAGGAGTACAGACAAAAGGACTTACTGAAGCACATCTCTCAACTTTGCTTGATTACACATGTTTATTTTGACAGGAGAGGTGGGTACTTAAATCTTGGGTTTGTGCAYAGCCGGTGAAAATTCTCACCAACGCCTCAGAAAATCCTTCTTTTGGTCCCATAGCTTAGAAAAGCCTCTTAGGAACAGTTTTCTGAAAACACCACCTTATTGCTCTGAAGTTGTCAAAGGCCCAACAGAATGATTACAAGGTTYTTATTGAGTTATATACCACAGAAGAACCTCACAGCCACATTATATCGTTAAAAGATGCATGAATTTTCTTACAGTTTTAATCTTCCTGAAGCAGGAATAAAAGAACTGAAGAAACAGTAAAGGGTCAAAAAGGGTGAGGTAGAAAAACAGTTTTCCTACAAGGTGAGAAYATGGCCCTTGAGCTTGAGAAGAAATGGCAGAATGGAGACTATGTGAGAGCTCAGTCTAGCCTTGGGGAAGGGATTAGAGAATCATTATATGACTGAAATGGATTGKTTTTTTTCCTGTGTAGTGTGTAAGAGTTATGCGGTGTAACCCAACGCATGTGATGCTGTCAGTACCTAAAGAGTTTTGCAGAAAGGTCCATAGCGAGCTGGTAAATATAAAAATCTGGATGACTTACCTAGGTTACAAAATCCCTGAATTTTATTGACCTTTCAGAAGGCAGTAAGATCCACAGAAGAGATCAAGTTCTGGTTTTGCAACTCTGCATGTGCATTCACTGCAAGGTTGTGGACTTCAGGAATCTTTGGCTCACAGTATGATTTTGCTTTTCTTCTTAACCAGGTACATTATTTTATGTGCATTGCAATCAAAAACGTTTGCTGGATTTATACCAAAAGATCTATCCAACACAATATTTGCATCTTGAAGRTAAATTTTGCTACTTATTAATATAATCCTTTTCCCTTAATGATTTTACAGTGAAGTTTATACTTAATATTTGTTTTTAATTACTACATTGAGACTGTCTCCAAAGTAAGGTCTGTCATCTAGTTCTGTCTTCAAGTTTCCAAATGAGCTTTTTAAAGCGTTTCAAGCAAAAACACAAAATTACCCACATGGTGTGTTTGATTTCTTTAGACTGTTCACACATGATAATAAGGACAGCACTGCAAATGTCAAATTAAAAGATCAGTTTTATGCCTGGTATAAACCAACTGTACTATGTTGCCTTCAAGTAGCATGATGCCTTTTATCAGAAAGGGAGTAGTAATGAATCCCTGTGCCAATCAACCCTATGGGCTTGAATGGAGAAAAGGAAACTGGGAGGAACAAATTTCATGGGTAAATACCTATTTGATATTTTTTTTTTCTAACTGTATAAGAAAGTTCTTCCATTTGTAGTCTCCAATCACCTGCGTTATCGTGATTACAATCTTTTAAATGTTCAGCAGTGTTGTTGCAGTGCTAACACATATTCATGCTTTGTTTCAAGGGAAGTCAGAAAGTGACAGAAGAAAGAATACAGGGCCAAGAAAACAGGAAAAAATGAAATAAGTGATTTGTATCATATCTTGAATCTGCAAAGATTCTGTGCAGTTTAAAATGCTTAAAATGATAGCTTCCCTCTTTTCTTTTGGATCCACATAAATCCCCTCCTCTATGTTTGTTTATCTGTGGGGAAAAAAACTGCCATAATTTGTGTGCTTCCAAATATAAAACTGAAAACTTTGTAGGAAATATAAGGTAAATATTAATGTTCATTTTTTTTAACCTGAAAACAATATGCCTTTTTTAAAATAAAATGAAAATAGCTTCTAAATTATATTCAAGTGAAGAACTGCATTCATTTAGTAACATTATTCTTATTGCACACAGTAATTCTAAAGTTTTTCTGTTTCTAAAAACTTTTGGCTTGTGCTTTTAAATGTCATCCCAGCTGTGCATTAAAGTCCAGGATACTTTATCAAAATTTCAAAGTTTTGAAATGTTTCAAAGACAACCTAAATCATTAGGAAAAACCACTGATTTTTAGGAGTTTTTCACTAGGCCTTTAAAGAGGTTTTTGCTTGTTGATTTTGTGTCACTGACACTGTCCAACCCTTGTAGGTTTGGTAAATAACAAAGAATCAGATTTTCAGTATCTTCTTTTGTAGCTGAGGCCATGAAAGCACAACAAGCTGCAGTCACAAGTCAGTCAGTAGAAGGAAAAAAACTGGCTCTGAATAMTGTAAATCCTAGACCATAGCACACCACACAGAGATGGCTCAAATTGTAGAAATGATCAGTGTCATCCTGGATTGCCTGTACCTGTCTTTTCAATTTTTATCATATGTAAAAATATAGGTAAAAAAAGTTTGTAATGCTCTAGTTCTTTTGTACCTTTAGATTAAAATTAAAGTAGGATATGTCTGAGCTTTTTCTTACTCTTCTACTTGAGTGGGTTTTTTAAGTAACAAAATCCCATTACATATTGTTGTTTTGAAGAAGCCCTTGACTGGCTGCTGTTTACCTGCTGTGTTTCCTTCACATAGTGATGAACTTTCTTGCCTTCCAAGATATCTATTTCTGCATAGACATTGGAATTTCTTAAATACACAGTATGAAAAGGGAACCTGTATGGGTAAATCTGGGCAAAGCTGCAGAATCAAGAACTTTAACCTTGCGTGGTGATGCCTGTGGTTAGTTCTTGGATATCTATTTTTCATGAGTGGAAAGTATCTATTTCTTCAAAACTTCTGCCATCACTGTGTTGCTAGAACCAACTGTAAGAATAGCAATATTATAAGCAGAGCTGCTGTCTGCCCCTTTTACAGTCAGCAGGATTTTTGAGAACTTAAATAAAGTCAGCTGTGACTTCTATTCACCAATAGGTATGTGATTTTCTTTACTTACATGGTCCTGTTCAGGTCAGAGGGACTGTTGCTGATACTGTCCCAAGTAAAACACTAAACATAGTAGAACTAAAAGATGTAATTATTTGTCTCTGTATTGCACAGTGTAAATCTGACTGATCAGACATTGCTTCTAGGATGCAGCTAGTGAAAAAATAATGCACAGCCATGAATGTAATGTCATGCTCTTGTTAGGAAATCAAGCTGATGTCAATTGTCTCCCTGTGTTTGGAAATTTTTATAGAGTAGTGGTTTACTGTAGAGAAGAGTAAGACTTACTCTAACTTTATTATTATGCCCATAAAATTACTTGATCTGTGACAATCAATTTTTATTATTTCTTTTGCAGCACTGATAGCTTTGAAATTCTGTTCTTAGAATTGTGTTTTTATACTTACAAAACCTCTAACATTGAAAATCAATGCAGGATTTGACCTTTGGTGTAGTTATGAAGAATAGAACTCAGATAACTTAAATGAAATGTCCTCTTAATTTTGTAATTTTAGGTGTGCCTAAATGGCTGTTAATGTCTCTTGTCACTTGGGATTTTTGAGCATACAGAAAAATTGAATGGTAAATGATTGACCTCCTTCAAGAGGTGATAGTGGTGTAGTGTTTGTCAATTTAATGTCCTAATTGTTTTGGTTATGCCTTAGATAATGTCTTTTCATTTACACTCAGTCACTTTGAGTGCTTTTTCTTCATTGGAAACTACTCTAAAAGGTTTTTTTTTTTTTCTTTTTAATTCCTGCGTGCACATAAGGAGACTGAGTCTACTTTGTTGTTGCAGAGAGTATTAGTGGGGAAGAACTTGCTTACTTGCAGCAGCTTTGGTGAAAGCTTAGTGTGACCTGCCCTTCTGTTCCAGGCTGCCACAGTGCCATAAGGGATTGTAGAGAAGCTGCTAGGGTGAGAGTTGTGTGAATTAAAGTTCTGCTAGGAGTAGGCATTGCAGAAGGGCTCACAAAATTAATAATTTATGGAAAAGGTCAAAGTCTTTAGTAATGTTTTAAAATTTATTTATATCTAATATGTCCGCACATACACATATACACATATATATAAATAGACTTTTATTCTGTTATCTGAAGAGCAGAGGGTTCAAACTAAGGCCAGGAGACAGTAGGAAAACAAAGCACAACAGAAACTATTTTCTACCCTATTTGGTGTTATCTCAGCCTACCTATGGCTTAACTTTTTCCTTTATGTATTGGTAAATTTTTGAATGAGTGTTTGAATGAAGTGAGCTAAAAGCTCTAAAGAGATGTCACAGTCTATAGTGGGAGGAAGAACAATTGACACTATTACAAAATGCTTATTGTAATAGATGCAATTATTTCCAGGACAGTGGTTTTGAAATGACATTTCCCTACCAAATGAAAAATTTGAAGCAGGGTAGACATAAATGATAATGAGCCTTGAATTGAAAGAAGAAGGAACTGATTCTTACCTTTGTGTTTGAAAACTCCTTTCCTAAAATAATGTATGAAATATACAAAATAACTCAAATATTTAATAAACTCAACACAGATTTTGCAATGTATCTTGAGTTTGGAGAATAAGGTATTATTTGGTCAGAAGTCATGTTAGTCTTACAATAAAAGATGACTGAAGACTGTAGACTTTTAAGTGTACACAGCATTGTTCAATTGATCTGTCCTTTGGCAAGGCAGGGCTGCCTAAGTGTTTGCCTCTGAGGTTAATACGTTGCAGTTTTGTTATAACTTTAATGATTATAAGGGCTGAAGGAGGAAAAGGAAGCCTCAAACCTTCCTGTGAGGCAGTTCTATTTGTGGCAAGCTTCTCAACCCTGCAGCCTGAAGTGGGAAGAGGTGCCCAGATGAAAGCCTGCAGCACTGATTCACCTCATTTTCCTCTCTCTCCTGTGCAACAAACTGATAGCCAAAGAGGTTTGTCTTTGCTCTTTCTCCTTTCCGTACAGTGAGTCAGAGAGGCACAAAAGAACATATTTATTCTCTAACTATTACTTTTATCTCTTGTGATAATGATTAAATTGTATAAGATCCAGGTCAGATGTATGAACAACCCCAGCTAATAAATTTTATTGTAAACTATTCTCACTTGATGCCGAGGTCCAGTCAGCTTGGTGCATGTCTTTTCGTAGTTTCTAGTCCTTGTTTCCCAAAGTCTTCTTCAAAAAGCAGTGCTTGTAAAGACAAGAAGCAGTAATCACCATCTTGTTTCTGTTTTTTGTCTCTTTCCCTATTGGAAAAAGATTAAGAGAGAGAAAAGAAGGAATTCTGTGTTTTAAATACTTTATCTTGTGTGGCATTTACATACATGCTGTAATAGAGGGGGCCTTGCAGAAACCTGTCCCACTTACAAATGACCCAGAGAAACCGAAGTGTCACAGTCCTTTGCAGAAAGAAATCACCCAATCCTGAGAACAGAGATTGTGCTAAAGGAGAGAAATTCTCACTCTTCCAGTTGTGCTGCAGGTTGCCAACAATTTATTGGAAAAGCATTTTTTCAAGAAGACTTGTTCTTAACCATCTGTAGCTTCTATCTGCTCTTTCCTTGAGCCTTTCACATTCTCTGTTGGCTCCCCAAACCTTGCTGCTTCTGTCTCCCCTGCAGTGCTTATGTTGCTGCTATTCCCGGTACAATAGCTGGCAAATGACAGCTCTGCTTCTATCAGCAGTTTTGAGGCTGCTTCTCCTTATCTCCAGCTTACTATAAAAATGTCCTGGTTTTCCAATGAAGAGATGAGTTTGCTTGGATATCTGCAAGACCAGCTAAGAACAAGAGGGAATCATTGCTGTGTGAGATGAAACTTCTCTTCACAGCAAGAGTTTGCCAGCCACTTGGAAAAAATACTGTTTGTTAATGTTTCATACAGTAAGACACTGAAACTATCCAGTTGTTCTTTCAGGTTTCCCTGCACCTCTTGATGTAAAACTACTTGAGCTAGAAATGGTCACAGTCTAAGTTCATTAAACCTCTTGACTTCAAATTATTGTTAATTGCTGAGGTATTTGTTGGCTGATCCTTGGCCTGTTCATTGCTTTTAGATCTTAAAAAAAGATTAATGATCCCATCTGGAAAAAAACCAGTCAAGATGTTTGGCTGATATTTGACTGTATKACTGGAGTCCTGAACTTCTGAAAAAGGAAATTGCTTTCTTGCCCTTGACCTTTCACATTAACATKTATAGCTCTTGTTGCCTTATTTTGATTCTTTGACAGTTAGAGTGTGTTTGCAAGAGATGTAATTCTTCCTGTGTTAATGGCTCTTGTTTGCACCTGAATGGTTATGTGTAAACATGMGAGGGGCAGATGGCCTGAACTGCTCCCCATAACTCAGGCCTTTTTTCATAACTTAAGGGACTTCACCAAGAAACTTGAGCTTCTAGACTGCTGCCAGGGCAGTTCTGAAGAAGGTAACTGAAATAGTTGGTAAAGCTTTCAGAAAATCATTTATTACTGCCAAATGTTTTCGGTTCCCTCTTTCACCATCTGCTGGAAAATAGTTTTGTCTTGCTGGCCTGGTCCTGTTCAACCCCTCCCTCCTCCCCCCTCTTGTTCAGAAATATTTTTGTTAGATAAATACAGGGAGGGAGAAGGAGTGAATATTTCATCAGAGCAATAGAGAGTATTCTTSTAAGTCAATCCTGAGAAGACAAGTAAAGGAAGAGGAAAGTAACAGCAACTGTGGGAAATGAAAGAATAAGACTTAGAAATGATGAGGCAACAGGGGATTTTGTTTTTCCTTCCACCGGGTTTGGGTAATTTTTTTTTTACCAATTAATATTGTACATACTGAACATAAGAAACATTATCAATTCAGCTCAGAGATTGCATTTCATAACTAGTACTCTCCTGCCTACTTGGCTGTCACCCAGACTCCTGCTTTTTCCATTTGGGAATGAATCCTAGTGATCTTTCAGGCTTTTAGAAGTGTATGTTTTTGACAAGCTATTGACAATTGTTTTCTATTTCTGCTATGCTCTCCTTATATAAATGTCAAAATCAGCATTGAGAAAATATGATAGCTAAATGATTATAGTTAAAAGGGTCTCACTTCTGAAGAGTACCCTGGAGAAGAGAGAGGAAYTCTGATGAGCTGTGCAGGGGTGTTCTGCGCTGAATAGACACTTACTAAGCTGGTAAAAATGTCTTAAATGGTTAATCAGCTGCCTTAACTCTGAATTGGAGAGGAGAATCTCTAAGGTAGAAGCAAATATTTGTGACCCCTCAGGATCCCCTAATTCAGTCTGCAAATGTCAGGAGTGTTACCAGACAGTAACTCTGAGTCCTTTATCCCAGTGTGCAAAGGACACACAGGCTGCCTGAACTGTAGGACTGTGTAAGAACAGGGGACAGTGATGTTGCAGGAGGGTCATGAAATCATCTTGTGTAACATGACTTCCTGTCCTGTGCCCACTGTCYAGAGACCATAGCCAAATGGGCCAAGACAACATCAGAAAAAAAAGCTTTCTCAGTCAACTCATGAACTTTAGTTTTAGAAGTCAACTAAATTTGATTAAGTAAAACTAAATTTAAATTTAGCCTCTGGTTACTGGTTCTATGATAGGTAACACCATCTTTATTAGATGCTCTCCTTTATTACAGATATTAGCAGTACTTTTGTTACCATTTTTTTATGTATTTAGTTTAAAAATTCATAGGCTTTAAGAGCTCACTTTTTCTAGATGGGTACTGAAGTCTCTGCTTCCATGTTTTCAGGTGACTATTAATACTGAAGTAATAAAGCAGGCTTTCATCTGGCTTACAGTGTATTTGCCATATCCTGATGCTTAAGAATTTATCTTTTATAAATATACATAGAATTTTTTCCAATGTCTTTGGATGAACATTTAGCAAGAATTAACAACGTTCTGAAATGTTCAGAAACATTGAGCTCTATAGGGGCATTTCTCCTTAGAGTGACTGCTTTGCAGAACTGACCGCATCTGCTGTTTATTTCTACTCTGGAAGATCTTTTTAGGAGTACAGATATTTTTAAGTTTGAATTTACTATGAAAAAAACCTCAACCTGTTCAGTTTTTTGGTTCATTAGTACTAATTAGAACTCATTGTGAATTGYTATTGCACTTTTATGTTGCCATACAAATGATTAAAACTCTACAGAATYACTCAACTGTACCCTAATATAAAAACTCAGCAGCAGTGCATGTAAAATTAATATATCATCAATCAGCTAGGAGTGGAACTGGGAGGTAATGGTTTTATTTTATTTGTGTACCCGTTTTCAGTCCAAAGCTACTAAAACAAAACTTATGCAGAAATTAGTTAAGTATGTATAGGCTCACTTCTAGGACCTTATGCAGTCATTTTGTGTACAAAGTGGAGCTGTTTTAGCTGTGCTTTTGTCCAATATATTTTTGTCTTCAAACTTTTGCCTTTACTGTTGTGCAGCAGGGCCATGTCGCTTCAAACTCTGTGCACATAATTTTAATCTAACAAAAAACAAACAAACAAGAAAAACCCAACCAAACAAAATAGCCACAAAAAAAAAAAAAAAAAAAAAAAAAAAAACAAAAAAACCAAAAAAACCCAAAAAAACCACATACACACAAAAAAAAAGCCCAAAAAACCCCAAAAACGAAAACCCAGGCTTGGAAAATATTGAAAGGTTATTAATTGATCTGTGTTTCTTTCTGCTGTTTTAGGTTCCTCTTCCCCTTCCATGTCTGTTCTCTCCCYCTCCTGTGCCCCAACCTAGGGGAAGAAGTTCCAGTTGCACTCAGCAAGRACATCCATTAAATGTGAATATGTACAGAAATTGTCTCACCAAGCCATTTATTTGATTTCTGGCACCTAAGGGCAGGTAACATGCYGACTGATTTGGGTATGATAGGTGCGGGTCTCAAGTAATCACAGTGAACATCCTGAATTATGCTTTAATAAGCATCAAATTTCAATGTATATATAATATAATGCCTTGGAGGAGGGTTTGTTGAGCCCTGAGATGGAGCTCTAATTCCATCGATGCAGATCCAGTGAGCTGTGCTGCCAGAGACAAGAAACTTCGTTCTGTTGCTTCAGTCTTGTGGCATGGTCTTGTCTGTCTCAGGAGATTTAGTACTTTTTACTGCYTGTCTAATATGAATTTAAATTGCCCATCCCTAAATGAAAGCCCAAGCTGTTGATAGCCTTTGGATTTAACACCTATTTTTGTGTTAGAGTAGGGTACTGGCTACTCTTCAGTTGTATCAGGGATGCATTTCTGTTTGTTCATACTGTGTGGAACAAAGAAAAGTAAACAGGCTGTGAATTCTCACCTCTGTGAATACTCTTTTGCTTGATCCTTGTAKTGGATTCACTGTTGCACATCAAAGCAATTCAGATTTCAGTGTAAATCAAGATGTGGTGGAACGAAGCAATTTACAGGTGATATGACTGGCATGTTGTGCTGATAGTAGGCACCCCTTAAGGGATTTCCTTTGGTATGGTTTTACTCAGGTGGGATGAGGATCAGCAAAGGTTTAAAGCAGGTTAGAGAACTTAGCAGTGAAATGGGGTCAGGAGGTACCAACCTGAAGAATTCAGGGTAAAAATTAGTTTGGAAGCCAGAGATATTTGTTTTCCCTGAATATTGAAGGGCAGGTTCCTTGTTCCTTTTGCTGTCAGTGAAGGGCACAGTCTGTYAGCAGAATCTGTGGGCTATGCTCTGCTATGAACTAATGCTGGAATGTGTTTACACAGGCATTGGATGCTGTATGAGAGCCCAACCTCCAGAAACCAATGCAGAGAAAAGCTGCTTCTCTTAATGCCACTCTTGAAACTGAGGAGTCCTGAGACACACAAGTGTTATCCTCTTTTGCGATCAGTAAAATAATAAAAGTCTTAGAAAATAATTTCATATAAAACGCTTTTAAAAATAATCATAAGAATAGGCCAGACTCAGGCTAGCATAAGTAACATTTTCTAGTGGGGTGAATCTTGGGCTGTGAGGAGAGAAAAAGATGTTAATGTATTGCTGTGTTATTGCTTAGCACTCCTCCCTTAGGCAGCATATGGATTTGTTTTTGTTTCTAACCTGTGTGCTTTTTTTTTTTCATTGTCTGGATGATCCTGTAAAGCTGGAATCCCCAGCAGCCCTGGCTCTCTGTTTTACTTCTGCTATCTGGGGCACACTGGATGATCTTCTTTTCCTTTTCTTGCTCCCACTGTKCAAAATAGCAAGTAGAGGTTTATCTCTTTCCAGCTACAGTGCCCTGTACCTAAGTCTGGCCTGCCAGAATCTCTGTGCCTCTGGAGTCACAGCCCAATTTGAGCCAGATCAATGAAGAGGTTATTAAATAACTGAGCTCTTCYATTTGAGAAGCTTCGCCTCTGAGGCACTTTTTACTTTCACCTCTGACTTTGGCAACACTAAAACAATCAATATTGAATCAAAAAATATGGGCAGCAAGAAAATATTTCTCTTCTGGGAGAATAACTGCAGAACAATCTCAGTACTGTGATGTCTTCTCACTGAGTGAGAATGAAACCTTCAKCCCTTACCCATCATTTTAGGCCATTTAATCTCATTGTTCCTTTTTCTTACACCTCTCCTCATCCCACTAGCACTCTTCTTCCTCCAAGTATTCCACCAGTGCAAACCCCACTCCTGATGCTGGAGGACCCAGCAAGAATTTCCTTCAAAGGATGCAAGAAATGTCCCTCTCAACACGTTTTGTCCCTTATGTCTCCCTTCCATCAACATATCTGTAGCTGATTGTATGAACCAGCATCAGTGGTAACAGTTCCTRTTGCTTACTCTGCTCCACTGTAACTGGTGCTCAAGATGAGAATTTGTCCTTCCAGTGAGGCTTTATCTCCATGAATGAGATAGAACTTAGCTCAAAAAACTCACTACCCTTGACAGTAGTTACCTAAATGAAATTTTSTTCCTGGTTTAGTTATGTCTGATAGTCGTGATTTTTCTCAATAGGTGGAAAAGGATCCAGCAAAGAGTTTTTAACTGCCATTGCCATTATTTCTTAGTTGTATTTAGAAAACGAGATGCACACCTCCCTCATGATTCTGGTTTCAGTGCTTAATTAATTTTTTTAGGAAATAAAGACAGCTTACTGTAGCTAAATAAGATATTTTGTAAGCTGGAGTTTAATTCTTTGATTGAACCTTGCTCTGTGCTAGTGAAGTGTAACTATTGGGTTGAAGCTGCTGAGTACTGGGGTTTGTCAAATCTGTAACTATCAGCAGTTGCCTAAGTTCAGAGGAGCTGTGTTTGCTTACATGTAAAACTCATCATATATTTTTTCCCAGCCAGGCTATTTAAAGATCTGTTGTGTGACAAAATCTCCCTTCTCAATAACAATAAATATTCAGTAAGGAGCCACGCTTTGCGTGTTCACCTTAACCATAAGAGCTCCTTGTAACACAGAGCAATAAAATGAACAGCCTGACTTCCGACTTGCTAAAGGGCACTKAGAGGAAAGGAAGCAAAACCACCCTTCTAAATGAAAAGCAGTTAGCTCTAACAATCTTGGTGATGGGTTCACTGTAGTCCTGATATCAGCTGCAGAGTGCACTTTCTTCCCAAAGCCTCCTTGCAGGCCTTAACCTTTACTTGCTGTGCACCAGACACTTCAGGAAGTTTGCAAAATATTTGTGATTTGGAATTTTGTAGCAGTGTGTGTACAGAAATTCCATATGGTTCCCACTGCTTGTGCTATATATTACAGTGGTATTTTACCAACAGAAGTAGGTTGCAGCAGCTTCAGAATTTGGGGTGGTTTTTTGTCTCCTCAATTGTTAGCTATGGAAGAAACAGGCTTTTTCCTGCCACTCTTCAAATGTCTCTTTTAATGTTTCAGATTTTGATTGACATTTTTTTTTAAAGCATGTATTAGCTCTTCCACTTGCTTGARTGTTTTCTAGGGAGTGAAAAAAGCTCTGTGCTTTGATGTGTTGTGAATGGGCTGATGTGAGCTYGGGGGATTAGTGTCTGAGTTGCAGAGCTCACCATCTGGGAGAATAATTTAATTTATTTTCTTTTTTAAGGAAGGCCTGCAAAAGACCTTGAGGTCAGTGCAACTTGAGAGAAGTATTCACCAGGARTCCAACTGAAAGAACCTCTGGCATTCTAGTTGTACTTACAGCCAGTATTAAAAAAAATAAATTTGAGTTCAGATCCTCAGTGCATATATATCTGCTGATAAAGTGAACAGAATTAAAAATTTGTCACAGCAAATTTTGTCCCAGTGATGTACAAATTCTTGTGTCCCAGAGCTCCAAGTGCTGGGTTGTTGACAGTAGGAGGCTCCAGAGAGAGAGAGAGAGGCCATTCTGTGTCTCTCCTTTGATTTGGAGTTTGTTTAAAGTAATGAGGCCAGCTGTCCTGTCTAAATGAATCAGSACCCAGGTTCAGCTCTTTTCCTTCAATTAGATTCCAGAGAGGGGAAATCTTTTGTACTCCTCAGGAGTACAAAATTTGTGAAATGGGCTCATATCTGTATCACAATTTAGGATAAATTTACTCATCCTACTGTGCCTKAGTAACTTGGAATGGTTTTACACAGATGCATTGAAAGGGTCTCRTTCTTGAAGCCCAAAAGCACTTCTATGTGTATCCCCTCGGGGTTATATAGCTTAACATTTTCTTATAGAAGTATGTATTCTATGAACTTTGACTCAGTGATGTTAATACACCTAAAATACTGCTGCTGCTTCTCTTCTTAATTTATAATTCTTAGCAATTATATTTCATTAGGTTAATGCAGTAGTTAAATACTAAGTTACCTGAGTAGCTCAGAATTCTCTCCAACAAATACTCTGGTAATGAACCCTCCTTCTGAATTCTCCAAAAAGCCTGGCTTGAATTCTCAGTTCTCCCTACATCTCTTAAAATGAGAAAGAGACAAATCAGGTATATAAGGGCAATGAAGCTGGTGACGGGTATAGAAAATATATTCTGTAAGCACTAGCTGAGGGAATTGTGGTTTAGTCTGGGGTCCTCATTTCTCCCTACAAATACCCAAAAGGAGGTTGTAGTCACTTGGGAGTTCATTTCTTCTAGTGTCTGAATTTATCAGCAAAATGTTTTTTGTCCTTTCTGGTAGAACTATTTCATTTTTTTGGCATCAGCCCTCCATACTGAGAATAGATGATATAATACTTCCAGGAAAATACCATGGAACRTTCTGCTTGCAGACTATTTGTTTATGTGGTTGTTAGTGAAAAAAGCAGCAAGGGACAGGATTGCAGAGGGAAGCTGAAGCAGAAGATCAGSGGAATAGGGAGCAACAAACACAAGTGCATCTAAGAGTTTAAAAGAAGGTAAAATGAGTATTAGAAGGAACTTACATGGGTGATGAAGCAAGCTATCAGATACTGGGGAAGGAACAAACAAAAATTAAGAAATTTTGCCTCCAGAAACAGGGCAAAACCAAATTATTAACTGTGTAAGGGAAGCAGAGAGAAAGATTGAAAATGAATACAAGAATAAAGGAAGGGACTGGGCAAGGGCAGAGTCTCAAGTCGCAAATGAGAGGAGCTCACTGGAGCTGTGTGAGTAAAGAAGCAGCTCTGGTGGGGCTATTACTGTGAGACCTGCTGTGTAACACCCTTAGAGCCAGGTCATGAAAAAATCAAGTTATCTGTAGTCATAACTCAGCCAGTTCTTAGGCAGTATGGTCAGATATCTCTTAGGAAATAGCTGCATCTGTGTTTATCCTAGTGATTTTGGGTGGTGTTGAGGTTTAGGCAGCTTCTGCTACACTGCCCGCATCACCAAAAGCTCCAAAAGCCTAAGCAAATGTATTGTGAGAAGAAAACTTCTTGATTCCTGTCATTCCCACCCACCTTTTCCATATCTAAACAGGCTGAGTGAGCAGGCTTTGGGTGTGAGGCCATGCAGGGAWTGACAGCAACACAAAAATTGCAACAAAAGTTTAGGTTGGAATGCTTAATGGGGTGAACAACAGCGTTCTTAATAGTGATGGGTGCTGGTTTATACAGCATAAAATGTGCATGTATCTGTAGCCTCAAACAGTGATTGAGAAGGATGGATTTTTGTTGGTAGGATTTTCTAGTCACGGTTTCTGGTTTTTTTTTGTTTGAGTTTTTTGTTTTTTTGGTTTTTTTTTTTT